>NC_086379.1:22746947-23062817 GCF_036588685.1 Mytilus trossulus
TGCTCGATGTGTGAATAATTTTTCTCCCTCAACTATAAACGCAACATCGGGTTCTGCAAAACTGGATTTCATTCTCTGCTCTTTGCTTGGTATGCCAACAGGTTTAACGATTGTGGACCATGTAGTCGCTTTCCTCCCTGTTTATTAAAAAAAAAGTATCAACCATGCCCATTAAGAACAGCCAGATAAGTAACAGGGATCAAAAACAAGTATTATGCAGCCTTTTACTGCAGTCAATTAATAAGAAAAATACCAACACTGCAATCGAGTTTTTTTTATACTTGATTTTTTGTTAGTTGTAGTTGGCTTTGAACGAGCTGTAAGTAACTGCGAGCACTCTCAGATCTGTACCTAGATGTATTTGTATGTGTATCTATCTAATGAGTTGAGCATTTTCAACTGGTTTTCATAGTTTGTGTTTATGTTGTACTGTTACGCCACTGTTTTATTGTTTTATGTTAGGGGAAGGGCTAACATGTTTACCATGGCCTCAATCTGTATGCGCCTGTCCCAAGTCAGACGCCTGTAATTCTGTGGTTGTCGTTTTTTGCTGTGTAACATATTTGTTTTCTTTAATTATTGTGTACTTAAATTAGGCCGTTATTTTTCGTTTCGTTTAAATGGTCTTACGTTTGTCATTTCGAGGCTATTTATATCTGACTATGCCTTATGAGCTTTTTGCATTGACGAAGACCATACAGTGACCTTTAGTTGTCAATGTCTGTGTCAGTTGGTCATTTGTGAATAGTTGTTGTCTTATTATGAGTTATACCACATATTCTCTACTGATTAATATGGTGTCTTTTTTTTATATTAAAAATTGCACATAATGTCTTTTTATGTTAACATTTGCAAAAACTACTTATATTTGATCATGATTTAATAGTTCTTTGACCAGCAAACATAAAGCACACACAATGTATACAAAAAATAAAAATACCACAACATTTGTTTTATGTACAATAGATTACTTACACTTACAAAAAGATCACGTTTTTAATCGTAATACATCAATGAATATTCATTATAATTAGAACATCAAAAAATATTATCTATTATAAAAAAAAATCGAATTAGACGAGAAAGTGCGCATGTGGTCCTAGTTTACCTAGTGAGTTTTGCTTTAAACTTATATCATCTTAGATAAGTATATACAATACAAATTCAAACCGATCATCTAAGGGACAAACATTATACATAGAATCACAAACATTTACATGATTTGTAAATATTCTTTTTATCCATACACCATCTCTGACTTGATTTCACTACCTGGTTATCTTGAACCAGAGGCGCGCTTTCTCTCCTAATTAGAATTAGTTGATAAAGTGTTCGACTTGTTCTATTGTTCAGTTCCATAACATTACCTTTAGACATGTTAACAGTTAGCTGTCGCTGGTATGGTATGTTATGAGCAGCTTATTTCATCAAGTTTTTCTCTACTATAGTTTGTATGAACCAAAATAGAAAAAAAAATGTATAAACCTTACATTATAGTTATACATTAGATACATTTAATAAAGATCAATATATAAATTGAATAAAGATCTACAGATAGATTAAAAAAACGATATTTATGAAACAAACATTTTATAATGATTTTCAAATTTATAGTTTCAAACCAAAATTTCGATGTTATTGATATTACATGCTTCTAAAGTCGTGTTCAGTAAAACAGTTTCTAGATTAAATATCTCGAACATTAACTAAATTGACAATACACTTTTCCGATTGGGTTAAATTAATATCTCTTCCAAAACTAGAAATTAAAGAAACAACATACACGGCTTCTGCCGCATCATATTTAGACTTAATCCCTCGAAGTTGATATCAGCGGTCACCTCATCTCCAGAATCTATGACAAACGAGATGAATTTGATTTAAAAATTATCATTTTCCACACCCTAAGTAGCAATATACCATTTTCACCTGCATATGGGATAAGCATGTATTCAAGAGATTGCAGCTGCTAATAAAACTTTCCCAAACGTCCATGTAATATAAGGCAAGACCATAATAAGAAAGCTTTTGAAATTTAAAAAATAAAATGTAAAGACGCGTTCATTAAAATTTGCATACTTTATGTTCTTAAATCTCACAAAGACATTTATTTTGATAGGGTTGAATATGATTGAAATGTATGCTACATTGTCAGGACTTAAATAAAAGTGATCAAAACAAAGATATTGATTCAGTTCGATATAGATATAAACGTGTAACTAATAAAGATACAAAATTGTTTTGATAATTTCTTTATTGAAAAGTATATGATCTTGAAAACATAAATGCATTAATAAACCAATAAAAGAAATAAATTTTACAAATAACTCACCTGTAAATGTTAAGTTATATATTTTTTACCTTTCATCGCTACAATTTAAAAGGAGAAGTATTTATAGAATCTTTATCTTATTTCAACTTTGTTCTTGCTTAGCTATACAACTATTTTGATATGAGGGACACTGATAAGTCTTATGTAGACGAAACGCGCGTCTGGCGTATTAAATTTTAAGCCTGTTACCTTTAATAACTAAAGAATTTTTGAATCAGACATACCTGCGAGTCAGCTTTAGCACTTTTTGGAAACGATCAACGAATATTTGACGACTACTGTTTCAAAACCAGGAAGGTGTTTTAAACAGCATATACAAATAACACTTTCAGGGACGAAAAATAAAACGTTTCCGGAATCAATACGAAAAAAATTATGTTAGATGATGTCTTGTTATCTAAATAAGTCTACATATTTCTTTTATTCTTTAATGATAATGTTATAATTCAAGCTAATGAAAAAATAATGTTACTCTAGTATATAAACACACAGAGACTCTTCTTTTGAATGCTGGACTGATATTAAATTAAGTAAACTATATTGATAACAGCAATTTGTTTTTAAATGCAAAAGAAATAAAATTTTGGATATGGAACAGCTGAAAATAATCATTAATATTCATTGATGATATTCAATTTGTTGTTACCTTCTAATTAAATTATCCCTTACTTTAATATACAAAGGTGGTAAACGATGTACAGTTGCAAGCGTAGTGATATCTGTTAACAATGAGAAGTGGTTTGCATGTCAGTGAGAGACTATCTATCAGCGTTCAAATGAAGTATAAGAACCGAACAGCATTCAACTAGAGAAAATTCCATGCCGTATATATGAAGTCGTTTGGGATCAAGATAAGCTGCCAGAAAGCAATATTTTTTTTATAAACATTGAATACTAACTTTAACGTCAAGAAGTCTTTGACAAAACATGTCTGACATTCTAGCAAACTTACTTCTATACGCAACAACTTCAGGAATAAGTACGATGGCATACTCCTTAATATAGAACCATTAAAACGTGTAACAATAAACTACTCAATATATCATTAACTGATTTGCTAATTTGTAGCACATCTTTGCAAGAAATGGAAACATCTGATGGCTTTCTTTATACGGCTGGGTCAGGAGTAGGGACGGTTATTTTTGCACTTAATTTGAAATCTCTCTCAGAAGAAATCGTTACATAATTATTACAGATAACAAATTGTTTTTCTCTGTTTAGTTATACAAAAACTACAGTTCTGCAAATTTAGTTTGTCGATTATCAAAATTGAGAGGGATCTCATACTTTGTAACAGGTGCACTACTCTTTAGATCAATATTATCTTCCCAACTTTTCATCGCTATTCGATGAAGCGTTGACGTTTGTATTTTATTATATCCATTTGCTGAGAAAAAATATGTTCATACCTTTTTTGAAGCTAGTCCTATTAATACGCCAAAGGTTTTAGTTATATGATATTTTTCGGCCTCCAGTATTCCTTCTATAATAATATTACTGGAATATTCGTTAATTCATTTTAAGGCATATTGGTTAGCTAAACATGTGTCGGCCTTTTCAAGAATTTCTTTAACTCAGTATTCATGAGCAAGCGCCATAACGAAGTGGACATTATCATCTATCAATGAAAAATGGGACAATTTGCAACATAATTATGTGTTAACAGCAGAAAAAAAAAAAAAAAAAAATACCGATCTTCAAGGAAATCCGAAACGAAAAGTCATAATAAAACGACGAAATAAAAATCGCAAACCAAAACGAATAGATAGCAACTCTTTTATTTCTGACTTGGTACCGCCATTTTTTTAATGTAGAAAATGATGGATTAAACCCTGTATTATAGCTATATACTCTCGCAGTGCTATTAAATTCCACATACCACAGACCAACACTAAGCTGATTAACGATAATAGTCAATCATCTTTAATACTTGCGAGTGTTTCGGGTCAATATTACAAGCGGTACTGTACAATGCAGATACTTTAAGGTGGCACAAAACACTACCATTGGGGTAACTTTGCAAATACCAGCTGAACGTTTTAATCACATTCTATTGTTATGTAAATATTAAGCTTCGTAATGATTAAAATTGGTGTTTGTCAAACTGCTATATATCCAATGAATGTTTTTCAATAAAGTGTTTTGGTTCAATTTTTATGAAAACTCTATATTTAGTCAAAAGGTCAAAATATATATTTTGTCAAAATTTTCTGAAAATTAAAAGAGCCAAATAAATATTTGTCAGGGTGTTTATTATCACCTTAAATACACGTCTAAAAAGTTTACAACAATAAGAAATTAAAACAAAATTGAAATTAATATATAAATAATTTCATCAATATTACCAGCTTGATGTGAAACGGCGTCTTAAATATATGCTCATTCCACACTGGAACGTAATACAAATTAAAAATCGATAACTGCTTTCATAATCGAAAGTCTGGAAGTTCATGCAACTTATGGTTTTACAATAGACGGACTGCGTGTTTTTTGTATGTATACATTCTACAATTGAACAGCACAACCAACTGATTTGGTTAAACGTTGTTAACTACCGATCACCACTTTCATTGATCCCTTGTGCAAACAATGATTTGCCAACATTTGAGCCTAATTTTACAGTTTAGAATATCACTCGCTTTCCCACAAACAACAGCTTTGATTTATAGAATACGATTTAAAATATCGAATTTTGTACTTACTACCACAAGCGAATTACTTGGCTCTCAGTGAAGTTTTTGTGATTGAATTGTGTCATGTCAAATTAAAACGATATTAAGAAGAATCGATATATTATGTGTTTAAATTTGATAAATTTTTAACCTTATAGCCTCAACATGGTACGATTTTGTGTAAAGTGTCCTTTAGAGGAGATACTTGCAACACCAAACCTCTCTGGACAAAAAGACACAAAACATCGTCAGTTATTGGCTTCATAATTTGATGTCTCTTATTGAAACGGTAATTTTTGTATATATAATTGGAGACTTAAGACAAGTTATCGGTCCTCATTGCTTTCAACTTCATGCTTTATTTGGCCTGTTAATCTTTTTTATTCGAACGTCACTGATGAGTCTTTTGTAAACGAAACGTGCGTCTGGCGTAAATACATAATTTTTATCCTGGTATTATTGATGAAGTTGTTACATGTATTTGTTTGCGTTTAGGTTTGTTTAAAGGGAACTTCTTATGAGAAGTCAATGGTATTTAGTATGCCGTTGTATTAACATTTGAACATCTCATTGCCAAGGAGATTGTATAGCGATTTACCTTCCGCCCTTGTTTATTGACTTTGAAAATTGGCAAAACTAAAGTGTTAAAGTGTTGCTATTTAAATTTCAACATTTGCATTATCAAACTTACAAAAAAGCGAGACATATCTCTACGATAACATTGTATATACCTCTAGATGTTTTTGATAGTGTAACCTTTAAGAATATCGTGGTAAATATTTACCGTCTATGACATCTCCGTATCCATCAAGGGTGCACCTTAAAAACATAAGAAAATGATGCATACTTTTTCCAAGCAGTTCTATTTCAAATTTATCTTTCTCCTTGAAATTCGAAGAGAACATCGCATTAAACACAGGCGATTTCTTCAATAACTCTGCTCGATGTGTAAATATTTGTTCTACCTCAACTAGAAACGCAACATCAGGTTCTGCAAAAGGGGATTTCATTCTCTGCACTTGTCTTATAATGTCATCACTTTTAAGGGATTTACTCCGTCTAGACGTTTTCATCCCAGTTTAATAATAAGAAAACTATACACATTAATGACAGTCAATTAAGTGAAAGGGCAATCTTTCAAATTTATCATATAAATCACTCATCGTATTTTATATAAATACACATCGGTCTGACTATTATCAATAATGGAATTCTATTATTTTAATATTTGAACGTAAACAAGTATATTGCAGCCTTGTACTCACTGCATCAACACTGAAATCGAGTTGTTTATATGCATGATTTTTCTGTATTTTTTGTTTTTGGCTTTTAGCTAGATTTCAGTAACTGCAAATCTCAGATCTGTACTAAGTGTATATTGGTTGTTGGAATGTATAAGTACCTGACCTAGTCTTTTATGTGTTTTTGTTAAATGTATTTTAACTCAAATCAATCCATGTGTTCGTAGATAGTAGATGTTTTTGTGTCCTGTTCAATTTTGGATTCTCACAAATTCTATGTATAACTTTTGGACTAGTTTGAATCTCGGTCTATTTCTGTAATTTATTCTTACATACTTTTGATTTGTTAACCCTGTATGCTTACATTGCCTATGTAAATTTTAAAATTGTTTGTATGCACATTGAATGACAAATTTATGTGACGTATATAATTTTTCTGACGTCAGACACTCAAATCAATCCATGTGTTCGTAGATAGATGTTTTTGTGTCCTGTTAAATTGTTCCTTTTAAAAGTTTTGGATTCTCATAAATTCTATGTATAACTTTTGGACTAGTTTGAATCTCGGTATATTTCTGTAATTTATTCTTACATATTTTTGATTTTTTAACCCTGTATGCGTTCATTGCCTATGTAAATTTTTAAATTGTTTATAATCCTGGTACTTTTGATAACTATTGTTTGCACATTGAACGACAAATTTATGTGACGTATAAAATTTTTCTGACGTCAGACACTCAAATCAATCCAAGTGTTCGTAGATAGTAGATGTTTTTGTGTCCTGTTAAATTGTTCCTTTTAAAATTGTTATACGATGATGACTGATGTACCCATATTTTGTCTATTTTATTAATTGTGACTGTTTATTTAACGCATCATGTAAATGTAGCGGAATTTGATGAGACTGTTATTAAAGTGAGAGGGTTAGCGCTATAGAACCAGGTTTAATCCACCATTTTCTACATTTGAAAATGCCTGTTCGTTTTTGATGCGTTTTGTTTTTTGATTTTGCCATGTGATTATGGACTTTCCAAATTGATTCCGTTATATTTACATTGATGCGTTCAATAAACAGACACAATAAATAAAATAGTCAAAATATGAGTACATCAGTCATCATCGTATAACAATTTTAAAAGGAACAATTTAACAGAACACAAAAACATCTACTATCTACGAACACATTGATTGATTTGAGTGTCTGACCTCAGAACATTTTTATACGTCACATAAATTTGTCGTTCAATGTGTATCAAACAATTTTAAAATTTGCTTAGGCAATGTTAAAATACAGGGTTAAAAGATCGAAAGTATGAAAGAATAAATTTCAGAAATAGACCCGAGATTTAAACTAGTCCAAATGTTATATTCACATGATATAGAATTTACAAGAATCCAAAAATAGTTAATTCCACTACGCGATTGAATGATTTTGACGTTTGTGGTTCAACGTATATAGTAATTCATAATAGAAGTATATCATAATGACATTTAATAGAACAATATCATACTGACGGGATCTTTTAAAGTACAGAGTCACGTTATAAGAACAAAAGAAATACAAAAAGTCGCATATACAATAAAAACCACCAACAAATGAAAGCAAATACAAACACATTGACGAGATGTATAAGTACCGAACCACGTCAAACGGATATTAAATGAAACCATTCAACAGTAAAAGTAATATTAATAATAGAACAAAGATAAATGAAAGAACAATAAAACACGTTGTTAAGATGATAAACAACACCAGTACGCATAATCTATACATCAAGACCATTGTGTATTATTTGAAAAGTTGATACGAAATATTTATCAACAAGGTCTTGGTACCTTCCGACGAACTTTTTTAGAAAAAAGGACGAGACGTTCTTTGACATACCCCAGGTTCATCAACTTTCTGGTCAGACACTGATGACGTTTTACAAAGTCTGAGTAGGAGCTGCAAGCTCTTGAATATCGAATAATTTGGGAAATATATATTCCATATGCAGGTGAAGTTGGTATATTGCTACTCAGGTTGGGGAAATTTATAATTTCAAAATTAAAATCGTCTCGTTTGTCATAGATTCTGGTACTGATATGACTGTGTAAGTAAAATTCGAGATATAAGTCTAAAAATGAGGCTGAAAAAGCCGCGTCTGTTGTTTCTTTAATCTCTAGTTCTGGGGGATATATTAATGGAACCCAATCAGAAAAGTTCGGATTGTTTATGGAAAGAACATCATCAATATATCTGAAAGTGAAATTAAATAATCTTGCTTCTTTGATCCTCTTGTTTTTGACAAGTGTCTGGAGGAACTCCGATTCATATGAAAATAAGAAGAGGTCGGCAAGAAGAGGCGCACAGTTCGTTCCCATAGGAATGCCGACAATTTGTTGGAAACGTCTACCTCCAAACTCAACAAATATGTTGTCGATAAGAAACTCCAGCATACTGCCCACTTGTTCTTATGTGTAGCATGTTTTTACCTTTTTGTTTGTCACTATTTACACAATATGCCTTATGAAATCCCAAAGTAATAAATTTATAGCGTATGCTACCATTTTTATGTATAACGGCATTGTGGATTATTTCTTTTAGGCGATTTTTCAATTTCACATGGGGAATGGTGGTATACAGGGTTGAAAAATCTAAAGTTTTGATAGAACTAATTTCAGAAAAAAGACCGAGATTTAAAATTGTCTAGAAGTTCTTTAAGATTCAACATATGGTTATACCACTACGCGAGTAAACAGTTTAACAGTATTTCTGAAGGCCCTCTTTCACTGCGGACAGAATTTTAGTCAATCTAATGGAAAATTCTTTAGTTTAACATGAAGATGAGCCAGCAGTATACCGTTGTTTGTACGGAATTTTATGAAAAGCGTTGGTATCCAATACAAACAAGGTAAGTCCTCCGATTTGGTGTTCAATGTGATTTTTGTTAAAGCCATGAAGAACTTATGATTTGATAAAATCTCATCTTTGTCAAATGATATGTCTTTGTATGTGGGATTACCTGAATGCTCCTTTATACCCAATTCTTTTACAAGACATTCGTAGTAATACGATTTACATACAAAGACAATAGTATTTGAAGCTTTGTCCGCAGGAACAACAACATACTTATCATGAAGACTTGATAGGCATTTCATGGCCACTTTGTCTCTGAAAACGGACTTTGGTCGATCGTTCAAACAGTTTTTCAACTGGTGAATGCGACGTTTTATCAGAGACCTGATAGTTTTAACCCATTCTGACAAAGTGTCCAGTTCAACTTCTTCTCGTTCAGCCCATGCTCTGACATAGTCCTCTATGGAATCCATAATTATTTTGAAGTTACGGTTCCAATTGATGTGTTGGGGTTCTCTAAACTTAGGACCATGAGAAATCACCTTTCGGAGATTTTCATGTTGAATTATGTTTAGATCTCCAGTTATAACATGACCAGAGGGGCTGTAATTATAAGGCAAGTGGGAACAGTCACATGTCGGAGGGTGTTTTGGGTATTGTTCTAAGTCAAGGTCCTGCAATGCTTGTTTATAGTTAAATATTTCAGGTGCAATGGTTTTGGTGTAACTGTAGGATACAATAGGAACAGACTGATTTTGAAAATAAATAGGAATTTTAGATGTTACCTCCTTGTGATGTAGAACGTTGCAGATATTGATTGCATCAATTCCTCTATTGGCAAAAGCAACAGGAAGGAATCTCCTCTTTTCCTCATGTAAAGGTTCCGATCTTACTGGTTTGGAAAGACGAAAAAGGACTACATTACAAATAATACTGAATAGTCTGTATATTGCAGAAAATGTTTTGGTGCCTCCTTTGTCAAGTGCATAATCTTTCAAACGTTTTAGAAAAATAACTGGCAGTGAAAAGACAATAGTTCTTATGTAATGTAACCTTAGTGGATGGTGAAGATGTGAAAGAAGGTCATCAAAGCTCCCAGAGGGTGATCTCGATTTGGAAGACTTTTTTTTTTTTTTACATTAGACCGATGCTAATGTTTTTGCCCATGACTACGTTGTTGTCGTAAGGTAGTATTAAATAAACTCATTACATTAACATCACTGCAGGCAGGACTTGACAAATTTACTACTCCTTTAATATTGTCATTGCAACCAAATGGCAGAAATTTTCTCTATCTTTGCGGAAAGGAGTACTTAGTACAGGGCTATTTGTGTGGTGATAAATTTTCTCAATGATGCGTACTTTCATAGATAAAGAAGGATCATGGTCCGGTTGATTAAAATGGTTATAAAGAACACAATGTATCAACTGGAAAAAAAATATACCACAACGTTTGTATATGCACTAACTAACTTGCACTAACATTCATCGTAAAATATCAATGAATATTCATTATGATCAGAACATTAAAAAATCTATTATTCAAAATCTAATTAAAAGACAAAGTGTGTCTGTGGTCTTAAATCACTAAAGTGACTTTTGCGTAAACCTAAAAATTCACAAGAATACTGAACTCAAAATGCAAAGTCCCATATCAAATGGCAAAATCAAATGATAAACCACATCAAACGAATGGACAGCAACTGTCATATTCCAGACTTGGTAAAGACATTTTCAAATGAAGGAAATAGTGAATTGAACCTGGTTTTATAGCTCAAAACCTCTCACGTGTATGACAGTCGCACCAAATTCCATTATTTGATTTACAATGCTGCGTGAACAAAACAAACATAATAAGTAAAATAGTCAAATTATAGCATTTTTTTTTCTACACAACATATATGACTGAAATTCACCATCTTGTAATCTAGAAGTACTGACGGGTTTCCTCTTTTAATTATATTTTTTATACAGTGTTCATTTGAGTCGCGCCTCCGACTTTTGTCGAAAAAGCAAGACATAGCGATCCTAAATTTCGTCGTCGGCGGCATCCACAAATATTGACTCTGTGGTTAAGGTTTTTGAAATTCTAATAATGTTTATGATCACAAGATAGTATCCAGAAATAAATTTTGTAAAAAAAATAGTTTTTAATTATCCGTTTTTGACTTACACATGGACTTTTTTTTCTGCCAGTTAACATTACATTCACTAAGTGGTTTTATTAACATTTACATTCACTGTGTGGTCAAAGTTTTTAAAATTTTAATAACTTTCTTAAGGATGTACTGAAGTAAGGTTTTGGAATTTGTATCATATTTTCAGACTCCTTGTTTTTTTTCCATATGTTGCAATGTAATACATTTTGTCCCATAACACCAATGTATCTATTCATACAATACGTAATAGCTCATAAAAGATCATTTGCCAAAATTTTAACAGATTCTTGATTTTTATTTCTTTCGATTTGAGACCCTTATAATATAAATGCAAATATAACGTAAAAGTCCGAGTCAGCCTTTTCCTTTCATATTTAAAAAAAAATAATTTTGAAAAGGAGCTCCATGACATATCAATCTTTTTAGCTTATTTTGTTCCTCAATAAAGAAAGCTCTTCAAACTTAAAGTATCAATTTTAAATTCTTGATTCTTTGAATTTTACCCAAGTACATCCTTAAACATTTTCATGGATTTTTACTAATTTCTAACAAACTTGGACAGAAGCTTGTTTATGATCAAAAGCTAGTATGAAAATTTGTTAAAATATATTTCCAGTTTTCCGTATGTTACTTATACATATGGACTTAGTTTTCTTCCAGTTAACATTACACACAGTCTGCAGTTAAAGTTCTTAAAACATTAATTGCATTCATAAAGTAGGCGAGACACTGGGTCTTGCAGAACCCTATTGATTTTTTTTAAATTATTTTTCTGTATTATTACTTACCTAAAGACATGTTTTCAGTAATTTGTCGCTGGTATGGAAAGTCAAAAGCAACTTATTTCATCGTTTTTTTCTCTATAGTTTTCTATAGTTTGAATGCGCCAAAAATAGAAAAAAGCGTATTAAACTTACATATGCATTATAGAAATTCATAGATAAATTGCGTACATATCAACAGATCAATACAAAACTAACATTTACGTAGCCTTTATTCGATAATGATATTTACTAGACCAGCCTGAATTGGTTTGAATTTTAATTGGCATTACTCTATCCCAATCTTAAACCAAATTCGACTGTATTTGTATTTGGTCCTTATCTTTGTCATTATAAATTGTCTGAACTATAACTCAACTAGTCCGAAACAGTCTTGTTCCTTTCTCAACATGTACTCGACCTATGTGTTTTTCAGTCTAGACCATACTCGACCAAAGGTCTGAACAATACTCGACCAGTCTAAAACGTATTTGAACAAATGACCTCTCCTTTAAAAAAAAATTAATTGTTAATTTTTTTTTCTTTTAACTGGCATGACAAACAGCCACAACAACATAAGATATATATAAAGACTGCACATTTTTACATCCTTTCATGATTCTCAGAATTATCAAATAGAAATAGAAAAATCAAATTAGTTTTATAAAAAAAAAAAGTTACAGAGGTTTTTTTAGAGTTTTGTTTAAAAAAAGATGTTCTTTTACCAAAAACTCACACCTATACTGAAGTTAATTAAACCTTAACAAGGTGGTTTCCCCTTTACTAAAATCCATAGAATCTTTGAATAAATTGTCAAAATACAACATTTATTATGTTGTTTTTCGAATGTAGTAAAATGTTTGGATCGCAAGACTTTTTTTCACATAAAACGAACATTACTAAATGATGCATGATAATGAGGTCAATGTTATTTGAAGCCTTGCAGAAGTCGAAAATGTACACCTTACAATCATAACAACAGACAGTTATCATAAAGCTTAACGAATCCGCGATACAGACTTAACCACAAAACTAAATCTTATTCCATGAAATGTCCATGTCAGATGAATCCTGTCTGACGTACGTGTGATTATAGGATCCAATATACAAAATGTACTTATCCTATAACTCGTGCTCAGTGAGTACTTCACTTTGACATTTAAAACCTTCAATCTACAACCATCCAACTATTATACAAATAGCATGTTCAAATGCATACATACTAATTTGTTTGTATTATTTGTACTTGCACAAATAAAATCTCCTGTTACCCCGCTTATATCTTGAGCAAGCGATAATATGGATTGTCTTTATTCGTACCAGTATTTTTTTGGCTCATCTTCGAGGTCTATGTTTAAAAAAAGATTTCAAGTTCCGGGTGCCGGGATAATAATAATATACATACATTGATTGATAATATCAAGACATTGTATATTTACCTATACTGTTCACAGAAAATTTTTAATTTGCTTTTTTGGCAACTGCACTTTCATGACTTTGTCCTAAAGTGATATAGACGTTGTGTGCCACCAACTCATCCTTCATATTATTGCAGTAAAACATTTCTGTTTCATAAACATATGTCTTGGGTATTTCAAATCACTATTATTATTCTATTTTGGGATTTCCATAGAATATTTTGTTAACTTCAGGTTACATGGTTCCTTGTACAGGGTTGACAAGGGAAGAAATTTTATTAGTTAACTTCCAGTGATGGTTATTTTATTGTAAGCAATGAAATGTTATGTTAATTTTTTTACACAATGATAACAACAACAAAAATTAGTACACCTATAGTGTACATTATGGTTTAACATTCACATGCTATGTCTAACAGTGCTTAAAGTTTTTTGCACTAAATAAAAGAAGAAGAAACCTTAAACGCTTAATCTAATCCGAAAATTATTGAATATGCAGTCAGAAGTTAAAAATAAATGTGTTCCTGTCTATGTAACAACATTAATTAATTGAGTATCTATTAGTGTGTAACGTTAATATCTATTTTTTGATAACTGCTTACTTATACACAAGAAGATTGAATATACGTCCTCGCATATGTGATTACAAAATGTTGTATGTAAAATTATAAAACAAAAGGAAATCTACATATGTTTATGTACTACATAGGTTGTCATGAAATCCAGGGTTGGATTCCATTATGATGAAACTCTTGTGACATTCATCAGCAAATTGGTTCATTTTTAATTCTATACAGTTATTCCAAGTAAGTCCTAGATCATGAGCTATGCAATCATATGGCATCTCCTTATGTTTGTGTTGCTAATAAGATTAATGTCTTACGCTAATTATTTACCAAGATAAAATTGTTATACAGATACACGAGAAATCAAATTTAAATAATGTAGCAGTAGGAATAAACAAAATCACATTTAACTTCTGATGACAATTCAAAACAGAAAGTCAAATGGCAAAATAAAAAACCCAAACACTCCAAATGAATTGATAACAACAGTCATATTCCTGACTTGGTACAGGCATTTTCTATTCTATTCTTTAAAACTGGATTTCATTCTCTTCAATTTATTTTCATCAGATGTACCAGTCTTTACTTTCCCTGTTTAATAAAATATAACTGTTACAATGATACACATTTAACACAAGCATAACAGTAAAGACTGGAGAAAGGAACTATATTAAATACATAAAATTAATGACTCATTCTTTAACAAACACCACTCATCGGTCTGACTTCTAGCAATAACGGGCCCACTTTAATTGTTTTTCGTAAACAAGTATTTTGCCGCCTGTGACTGAATGTATTTGATTATAAAAAGTACATACACGGCAAAGTAAAATAACAAAAATACACGACTCCAAAGAAAATTCAATTAGAGAGGCCCTTTTAAATGGCAAAATCAAAAGCACAAACAAGTCAAACTAATTGAAAACAACTGTCGAATTCCTGTTAATATATTATCAAAAAGGAAAGACTATTTTTTAGTATCACAATTCGACATAATCATGGAAAACAAAACTTAACATTTAAACATTTCAAAAATGTTGTTTTAGCCCCAGTGTTATATAAACCATGTATTGAAACATGTTCATTACGAAAATTTCACACCTAAATATACAAAGCAGGAAAACCTAAATGCCAACACTTGTCTGACAGAATATGTTTGAGAATTTATATGTGTAGTACCTGAACTTTTTTCAATGAAAAACAATACAGAGTAAGACACATCACTGACTAAGATTCGTATAGTCCACTGCTATTCATTTGTACTAAATGACTTGCACATGTCTTCAAATGGAGAACTGCGTCTATTACTTTAATTCGTTTTTGTTTTTGTTTGTGCTTTTAATTTTTTTTTAATTTGAGGCAATACAAAATTGACAACAAATACCATCCTACTTATGTGGTTTGTGCTTTGTCTATATGCATTGTATGTTTCTTTGTTATATGACGTGGCTCTATACTTATACATCTTGTTATTGTTTTGTTGTGCTATGGTAGTTAATTGTATTGTTGTCGTTCATTTCAGCTAATGTTCTTTGTCTAAATGCCTTTTTGTGCTTCTTTGTCACATATTTGTATGTTTTCATAGTGATCAAGTTTATAATGCAATGTTGACCATGTTGACTGATGGACTCCCATTTTTGACATTGTTACCTATTATGTCTGTTTGTTTTGTTAATACCTAGAAGTCTATATAATGGATTTTATTTTGCAACTGTCGTACCAGTGAGAGGTTTGGCTTACTATAAAACCACATTAAATCAACTATTTTCTACTTAAGAAAATGTCTGCACCAAGTCAGTCATATGATAACTGTTATCCGTTCGTTTTGTGTGTTTGAGTTTTTGGTTTTTGGGATTTTACTTTTGAATACATCTAGTCATAATGTCTGTGCATGTCCGTTCTCCACTTTTGCAAAACTTAGTTTTCGATCATGTTTAGCTAGATCTTTTGGCCAACTAATAAATCTGATCAAATGTGTCTACTGAAAAACATTACCACAACATTTCGTCTTTATGTTCAAGAAACCTCGCACACTGAACAAAGATAATTCTTTCATTTTAAACATCTCAACGAATATACACATTATCTTCAGAACATTTAAAAATGTCTCGTTTAAAATGATTATAAACATTGTATATAAGTAAAATCACTTGATTGGATAATGCATTAAATTGTGATCAAAACACGACCTTAGGTGCGCCTCATCTTGTAATTAGAAGATTTTATAAAGTGATAATGTGTTATTATTGTTCAGTATTATTACAGTACCTTCAGACATGTTATCAATAATCAATCGCTGGTATGGTAGGTTATACACAGCTTATTTCATCGGGGTATAGTTTGTATAAACCAAAATAGAAAATAGTGTCTGAACCTTTCATTATAGATAATTATACATAATTCAGATAAAGACCAAGAGATAAAGATAAAGATAAAATTAATATTTTATCAAACTGAAATTCAATAATGATTTTCAAATTTAAAATTTGAAAACTCAAATGTTGATGATATTAACAATATGTGTAATAAAAGTTTTTGCAGCGTTCCAATTGTTTTTTTTTATGATGATGATATGTAATGTTTTCGTATTGCATACACATTTTAATGTACATATCTCGAATTTTGAGCTAGTTGACTTTTGAAGTTTTTTTGCAGGGTTAAATTACTTCCAGCTAAAGCCCGCCCCCGGGTGCGGGATTTTATGTGTTGAAGACCCCATTGCTGGACTTTTTCTCTTCTTGAGAAGGATTGTTGTATCAATGACAAAACCCCATTCCAATTTTCAATTTTATTATTTTTTAAATTTAATTTTTTTGAATATCTAATTTTTTTTTACTTTTAAAGGAAATAATACTCGAAAATATTCTGCAACTACTTTAAAGATATCTTCGAAATTTAAAAAAAAAAAACAATGTCGGAAACAAACCGATACTAACTATACTGATGCATTTTTATTTTACAGAAATATAAATAATGAGACGTCATATCCTTAAACAGAAAACTATATTTTGAAATGCGAACTGCTGATGAAGATGATAATTTTTTTTTGATATCAATCGCCTCAGAAACACAGTATGTGTTTATGGGCGTTTTTCAATAAAAACGTATTTTCTTGTCCCAGCCACTTAAAAAAATGTGTTTGATCTTTGCAAGTATTTTTTTGTGCAGTCAGTACATCGAATTAGATTTAACATTTTTATGCAAAGGAACAGTTTATTTTTAGAGGGATTGAAAAGATATTGACTCCTGAATGGTCCAAAACAACCAAAATGGCATGTCCCTAGACTGCCTGTTCAACATTCATACTCTAAAATATCGTAAAAAAAAAGAAGAAATAAATGTTTTTTTTACCTTACATAAGTTCTTTAGATATTCAAAAGTATGTTCAGAGCCAATATATTTTAATAAACAGCTTTCATTATAGGTTTTTTAAATTCAGAAGGTGTGTCCCTCACAAAATGTCCACTACGAAACGAAGTCATTAAAATTTGCCAATAAACAGTTCTATAAAATCAATGTAATTTTTGTTTGCAAGAGATATAAACATTAGGGTCTTACAAAAGAAGTGATGCTTTTATAACGGCAATTAAATTGATGGTAAGAAAAATTGAGCACATCAAATGGACCAGAGTGATACCGTATTTTTGATAATGTCCACTACGAAACGGTTCAAATCTCCTTCAGTATCTGGTTTTAAAATTATGAAAAAAATATCAGTGTACAGCTTGATAAATGCTTTGATGAATACAATCAGTCTTGTTACTATTGCAATATATGGATTGTGGGAAAAAAATAAAATTTGCGAATACGTCCCTTACGAAACGGTCCCCTACGAAACAAGTATGGAAGAAAAACGTTTCGTAGTGGACACTACCACTACCATGCAGTCTTTTTTAAATCTTTTTTCAATTATATTCGTGCAAAACAAATAACAAGGGTTAATTTCATGTAATTTTTATTATGTTTTTATTAACATATGATAGGGTTGATGTCAACTACGAAACTTTTTGTCCACTACGAAACGGTTTTGTCCACTACGAAACGCATCAAAATGTCCACTACGTAACATAAGTTGAATCTTCATATGTGAAGTACTGTCTAATCTTTATCGATAAATAGTTATCAAAAGTACCAGGATTATAATTTTATACGCCAGACGCGCGTTTCGTCTACATAAGACTCATCAGTAACGCTCAGATCAAAATAGTTAAAAAGCCAAATAAATACGAAGTTGAAGAGCATTAAGGATCCAAAATTCCAAAAAGTTGTGCCAAATACGGCTAAGGTTATCTACTCCTGGGGTAAGAAAAACCTTAGTTTTTCAAAAAATTCAAAGTTTTGTAAACAGAAAATTTATAAAAAGGACCATATAATTGATATTCATGTCAACACCGAAGTGCTGACTACTGGGCTGGTGATACCCTCGGGGACGAAACGTCCACCAGCAGTGGCATCGACCCAGTGGTGTAAATAGTTATCAAAAGTACCAGGATTATAATCTTATACGCCAGACGCGCGTTTCGTCTACATAAGACTCATCAGTGACGCTCAGATCAAAATAGTTAAAAAGCCAAATAAATACGAAGTTGAAGAGCATTGAGGATCCAAAATTCCAAAAAGTTGTGCCAAATACGGCTAAGGTTATCTACTCCTGGGGTAAGAAAACCCTTAGTTTTTCAAAAAATTCAAAGTTTTGTAAACAGAAAATTTATAAAAAGGACCATATAATTGATATTCATGTCAACACCGAAGTGCTGACTACTGGGCTGGTGATACCCTCGGGGACGAAACGTCCACCAGCAGCGGCATCGACCCAGTGATGTAAATAGTTATCAAAAGTACCAGGATTATAATTTTATACGCCAGACGCGCGTTTCGTCTACATAAGACTCATCAGTGACGCTCAGATCAAAATAGTTAAAAAGCCAAATAAATACGAAGTTGAAGAGCATTGAGGATCCAAAATTCCAAAAAGTTGTGCCAAATACGGCTAAGGTTATCTACTCCTGGGATAAAAATGGTTTTCCAATTCAGAAAAAAATGATATTTTCTAGTATTTAAAGTAAACAAACTGGAATGTCTATAGGAAACATTTAAAATTGCAAAAAATATGTGTGTTTAGAAGACGCTTCGTAGGGGACAAAAGTCCCCTACGAAACAGTACACAAATTATGAAAATAATATCATTTTAAAGAATATTTAAGATTGCACTTTTTGTTTACAAACAGGTCTATTATAGAGGTATTCAAAATAACTCTTGGAATTAAATTTAAGACAAGCTGATTTTCCATTTTTTTTAGGTCTGAAAATAACGTTTTTATTGAAAAACGCCCATATACTAAATATACATGAATTGATTATATTATACACGTTATAAACATCGCTGTTCATTAATTTATTAGAAAAAACATAACAATATAATTGCAATGGTCACACAAAAGAGTGTATTTATATAATATGTGTATGAACATCTAAGCAATGATAACGGGTATGATATATATTGATATATATTTATTCTATAACGAATTATATTATCTGACAAACTTGTATCAGATATAACAACACATATAACCCACAGTGTATACACAGTAAAAATTCAGATATATCATGTTCACTGGAATATGCTGGTATTGCTATTGTCGACTTAAGGTGGTTCAGGGGTATACCGCTATCTGGAATTGTACAATCACAGTTAATAATCGGTTTACTTCTTTGCCCAAATCTGCAAGTTTGGAGACAGATGCAATTTATTGGTTACACTGTGTATTTAAAGAAAATTTAGTTATTCATTGCATTATTGAAAATGTTTTGACAAATACGAAATATTTGTGCTTTAGAAAATTAATTTTCCAAACAAGCCATGTAAGGGGAGATGACTCATTTAGTACAAAATTTATAGTGGACATGTAGGGAAAATTTCATTTTTTACTTGTACATGTTGTAGCAAGAAATAAAAATCGGTGACGCCAGTTTTTCTTTTTAGTTTCTTAAAATATATTATAAAACCATTTTTTTTTTTATATTGTATTTCAAAATTCTGTCTCATACATTTGTAGATTTCCTTTTATGCACACAAATGTGTTTTGTCATGAACATTCTAAGCAAATTTTGGCAAATTTGAACGACCTTAAAAATGGCGCGGTGACCACTTCTTTTTATAATTTTTGAAGAAAAAAAGCAAAGTAAGGATGTCATTTACATTCAATAAGAATGAACTATATTTCATCTTTTTTTAACTTTTTTTTATTCAAGCGTCACTGATGAGTCTTTTGTAGACAAAACGCAAGTCTGGCATAAAAACAAAATTTCAATCCTGGTATATATGATGAGTTTATTTAGAAGCTTACAAACAGTAGGTTTGTGAAACATCAAGTTTAAAACAAGCTATAATATCCTAACATGCCATGAAGGTGACAGATTTATGTCAGCTTTGAAGGTTGACTAAGTCGAAGTTGAGAAGGCTTTGCTTATTTATAGTCAAATATATCCATCTGATAGCAATTCTCAGAGATGATATATAAGTAAGTTAAGGTATATTTTTAAGCCAATGGTAATACATGCATTGATTTGCAATTGGTGGTTTACGAACCTTAGCCGCGGACATCTATAGTAAATGACCCCTAAAAACCACATCAAAGACCTAAACTGATGAAGCTTTGATACTGCATAGCAGTCGCTACCTTTGCAGAAAGATTAAACCGTACTGCTATAGATGGTTTTTAAGGAAAACATTTTAGTTTTCCTTTGATAGACCAAATGAAGGTACATATAATTGCTGTGTTTGCAGTCATAAATATTACGATACTTTAAAAAAAAATGTAACCTTTAAGATTTTAATACCGAAGTATTGGTTACTGAATCAATAATAGATGCAGATCCACGATGTTAAAGAAGAGGGTCCATAAAGGCGGCTTTATGAGTGGCATATTAAACTAGAGGCTCTAAAGAGCCTGTGTCGCTCACCTTGGTCTATGTAAAAATTAAACGAAGGACGCAGATGTATTCATGACAAAATTGTGTTTTTGGTATGGTGATGTATGTGTTTGTACATCTTACTTTACTGAACATTTTTGCTGCTTACAATTATTTCTATCTATGATGAACTTGGCCCAGTAATTTCAGTGGAAAATGTTAGTAAATATTTACAAATTTTATAAAAATTGTTAAAAATTGACTATAAAGGACAATAACTCTTTAGGGGGTCAATTGACCATTTTGGTCATGTTGACTTGTTTTTAGGTCTTACTTTGCTGTACATTATTGCTGTTTACAGTTTATCTCTATCTATAATAATATTCAAGATAATAACAAAAAACGGCAAAATTTCCTTAAAAACACAATGCAGGGGCAGCAACTTAACAACGGATTGGCCGATCCATCAATTTAAATGTCAAAGTCATATTTGCTTAATGCTTTGGTTTTTGAATTGTAAGCCAAAAACTACATTTTACCCCTATGTTCTATTTTCAGCCGTGGCAGCCATCTTAGTTGGTTGGCCGGGTCATGCCACACATTGTTTAACTAGATAGCCCAAGATTGTTGCCAAGTTTGGATTAATTTGGCCCAGTAGTTTCAGGGGAGAATATTTTTGTAAAAGATAACTAAGATTTCAAAAATTGTTAAAAAATTGACTATAAAGGGCAATAACTCCTATATGGATCAACTGACCATTTTGGTCATGTTGACTTATTTGTAAATCTTACTTTGCTGAACATTTTTGCTGTTTACAGTTTATCTCCATCCATAATAATATTCAAGATAATAACCAAAAACAGTAAAATTTCTCTAAAATCACCAATTTAGGGGCAGCAACCCAACAACCGGTTGTCCTATTCATCGGAAAATTTCAGGGCAGATAGATCTTGACCTGTTTAACAATTTTATTTGTGTCAGATTTGCTCTAAATGCTTTGGTTTTTGAGTTATAAGCCAAAAACTGCATTTTACCCCTATGTTCTATTTTTATTTTAAGGATGGCGGCCATCTTGGTTGGTTGGCTGGGTCACGCCACACATTTGTAAACTAGATACCGCAAATATGATTGTAGCCAAGTCTGGATTAATTTGACCCATTAGTTTCAGAGTAGAAGATTTTTGTAAAAGATAACTAAGATTTATGAAAAATTGTTAAAAATTGACTATAAAGGGCAATAACTCCTATATGGATCAACTAAACATTTTGGTCATGTTGACTTATTTGTAAATCTTACTTTGCTGAACATTTTTGCTGTTTACAGTTTATCTCCATCCATAATAATATTCAAGATAATAACCAAAAACAGTAAAATTTCCCTAAAATCACCAATTTAGGGGCAGCAACCCAACAACCGGTTGTCCTATTCATCGGAAAATTTCAGGGCAGATAGATCTTGACCTGTTTAACAATTTTATTTGTGTCAGATTTGCTCTAAATGCTTTGGTTTTTGAGTTATAAGCCAAAAACTGCATTTTACCCCTATGTTCTATTTTTATTTTAAGGATGGCGGCCATCTTGGTTGGTTGGCTGGGTCACGCCACACATTTGTAAACTAGATACCGCAAATATGATTGTAGCCAAGTCTGGATTAATTTGACCCATTAGTTTCAGAGTAGAAGATTTTTGTATAAGATAACTAAGATTTATGAAAAATGGTTAAAAATTGACTATAAAGGGCAAAAACTCCTAAAAAGTAAAATCAGAAAAATACTGAACTCAGAGGAAAATCAATACGGAAAGTCCATAATCACATGGCAAAATCAAATAACAAAACGCATCAAAAACGAATAGACAAGAACTGTCATATTCCTGACTTGGTACAGGCATTTTCAAATGTAGAAAATGGTGGATTAAACCTGGTTCTATAGCGCTAACCCTCTCTCTTTAATAACAGTCTCATCAAATTCCGTTATATTTACATGATGCGTTAAATAAACAGTCACAATTAATAAAATAGTCAAAATATGGGTACATCAGTCATCATCGCATTACAATTTTAAAAGGGACAATCTAACAGAACACAAAAACATCTATCTACGAACACATGGATTGACTTGAGTATCTGACGTCATAAAATTTGTATACGTCACATAAATTTGTCGTTCAATGTGCATACAAACAGTTTTAACATTTACATAGGCAATGTAAGCATACAGAGTTAAAAAATGAAAAGTATGCAAGAACAAATTACAGAAATAGACCGAGATTTAAACTAGTCCAAAAGTTATAGGTAGAATTTATGAGAATCCAAAAATAGTTAATTCCACTACGCGATTGAATGATTTTGACGTTTGTGGTTCAACGTATATAGTAATTCATAATAGAAATATATCATAATGACATTTAATAGAACAAAATAATACTGACGGGATCTTTTAAAGTACAGAGTAACGTAATAAGAACAAAAGAAATACAAAGAGTCGCATATACAAAACAAACCACCAAAAAAAAATGAAAGCCAATACACACACACATTGACGAGATGATTGATAAGTACCGAGCCACGTAAAACGGATATCACATAAAACCATTCAACAGTAAAAGTAATATTATTAATACAACAAAGAAGCGAACATCCTTAAGATGATAAACAATATCAGTACGCAGAATCTATACATCAAGACCATCGTGTATTATTTGAGAAGTTGATACGGAATATTCATCAACAAGGTCTTGGTACCTTCCGATGAACTTTTTTAGAAAAGAACGAGACGTTCTTTAACATGATTTTACATGACCATTTTGGTCATGTTGCCTTATTTGTAAATCTTACTTTGCTGAACATTATTGCTGTGTACAGTTTATCTTTATCTATAATAATATTCAAGATAATAACCAAAAACAGCAAATTTTCCTTAAAATTACCAATTCAGGGGCAGCCACCCAACAACGGGTTGTCGGATTCATCTGTAATATTCAGGGCAGATAGATCTTGACCTGATGATCAATATTGCCCCATGTCAGATTTGCTCTAAATGCTTTGGTTTTTGAGTTATAAGCCAGAAACTGCATTTGACCCCTATGTTCTATTTTAGCCATGGCGGCAATCTTGGTTGGTTGGCCCGGTCAAGCCACATATTTTTAAAACTAGATACCCCAAATGATGATTGTGGCCAAGTTTGGTTACATTTGGCCAAGTAGTTTCAGAGGAAAAGATTTTTTAAAAGGTTAACGACGGACGACGGACGCCAAGTGATGAGAAAAGCTCACCTGGCCCTTTAGGTCAGTTGAAATAAAAGTGTTTGCTTAACCATATTCATAGATTCATTAGGGAGCGCTACCCTTAAAATCGATTTTTGTTTGCATGGACAGTCTACTGACAGAGGCGATGACCCTTAATAGTAACCCATGAGTATTATACATATTCTAGTGCTTGAATACTTATAATTAGTGTTGTCAACGGTTAACCGGTCGAACGACCGAATACCGCATACCAAAAACTCTAACCGGTTAACCGGACTTTTTTTAATTTTGATAGTTTTGATATAAATTTGCATGTAAATCATTAAATAGTTATGTTTTATTTAAAAATTGTTGTCGTATTTACTAATTTGACAGATCAATTGTCCAGTATATTGATTGCTATTGTTGATCCTAAATACAAACAATTAATTAGAATCGGGGCAGGACCTTAAAGAAACATGATTGGTAAACATGATTTTTTAACAATAACTTTAAATCAGAGATGCGATTAAATTTTACTAATTAGTTCATTATTTTGTTTTTGATCTAATATTGTGTAAACCAATATCTAAATGTAAAACCTCCGTAGTGCAAGGTGTAGTCTTTCT
This sequence comes from Mytilus trossulus, assembly GCF_036588685.1. Classification (NCBI taxonomy): domain Eukaryota; kingdom Metazoa; phylum Mollusca; class Bivalvia; order Mytilida; family Mytilidae; genus Mytilus; species Mytilus trossulus. The sequence goes on from NC_086379.1 coordinate 22,771,701, forward strand.
TTAAACGAAATGCTACCTTAAAAATTGTGAAATGCAAACTTATGTGAATGTACTCAAGGTATACGTGATAGCACGAGTAACATGCTGAAAGAAACAAGCAAACAAAGTAAAGAAACAGGTCGTATGTTGAGCTATAGTTATTAATTTCTGTGTCATTTTGGTCTCTTGTGAAGAATTGTTTCATTGGCAATCATACCATATCTTCTGTTTTTATAATTTATCATTTCAAATTGAAACACTCCACATTATTTTCGAAGGCAACAAGAGAAAATTAAACCATGATCGGTTTCAGACAAATTCATTTCTACGAGATCAAGACGTTTTTTTATATATATTTTTCAATTTGAAGTTAGTACACATGCTATAGTTGATACGGTGCATTTGTTTATTAAAAACCAAACTTCTCCAGGAATCCTCACAGACAAGCCTTATAATGCCAAAAGACAAACTTCAATTCTTTAATCGTAGTATTATGACTTGGATGAAAGGTTGTCAAATTGACACTCATACCACATCTTATAACTATGTGTACATGTATGATACTATAGATAAGGCTTTCAAACAACAACTTAAAACTACCGGTTAACCGGTTAATCGGTCGAACGATTATCCGAGTAACCGGTTAGCCAAAAGCGTACAATTTGACAACACTACTTATAATAAATTCATTTGAAAGATATGTACCAAAATATTGTTTGTCTTTCAAAATTTAAAATCTACCGATAAATTATATATTTCTTACATAAGATGACGATTAAATTTACAATTTAAATATTGGTAAGAAGTATCTATTTTGAATACAACTTTGCAGTTAGTGACAATACAAATCATAAATAAAAAAAACCAATCACCGTTTAAAGAATTTAAATTACCTGTGCAAGAGCAGACTGCAGAATATTTAAGGTTTCTCAAATAGACATGGACATGTAAGAACAACTCTAAATATTTCCACAAATATTAGGACATAATCATTTTCAGGTTGTTTCATTGATTTTTTAGGTGAGTCATATTATTTATTTTATTTTCGTCACTTATATATATAATTTAAAAGACTCAATCATCTCAAACACACACCGTAATGAAAACGAACCCAATTACTATAATTTATAAACTATTGACATATTGTGACGTTTTACATGGGATCATAAGATATATGAAGCCGGTTTTCAAATGCTTAACAGAGACAAATAACAAACATCTATTATTTTTTATCAGAATTTTTCAAAGACTTCTGCTTTCTTAGATTAAAAAGAAAGTAATCGTATACCAGAGTTCTGGTGTGAAAACTTATTAATGAATTGTTTTATTTGTCAACACACATGACACATCTATTGTTCACAAGAAGGGTGTTTTATTCAAAATATGTTTCTCAAGCGTGGTTATAGCTATTCGTTTGTGTGTGTGTTTTGTGCATTTAAACCTACAGGTTTCCCTGGAAGAGACGCACAATAAAAAATGTTATAATGTGTACACAGCACTATCAATAGAATGAATCGACGAGTAAGCTATTGTTTCATTATAAGTAAACACGTTTCCGCATTTGTACCCGAAACGCTCCTATAAAACCATTGTCTTGTGAACTACAACAACGTCAAATGTGGAAGGTATAATACAGATTTGAAGAATCACAATGTCCAAAGTATACAGATTAGTCAGAGTTTGGACTTTTCAGTATTTTTTTTTATTGAATTCAAAATGAACAAGATATCATGTAACCTAATAGCATTTTGATACTGAATTCTCGATCCCTTATTACCTCAACAATGCAACTTTGAAGTAATCTTTACATGTCAGTTCTGAAAAAATTTATGATCGAAAATGAAATTAAAAAAATCTATATGTTTGTTATTCTCCTAAGCGACTCTCATACAAGTGAGAGGTTTGGAAGAAAAATACCAGGTTTATACAATATTTCCTACGTAAGAAAACTGCTGTACCATGTCGGGAATACGGCATTTGTTTCAATTTGTTCAGTGTATTCGAACTTTCAATTTTGCGATTTGATAACGGACTTTCCCTTTTGAGTTTTCCTTGGAGTTTTTTTTCTATTTGACATTTTTAATCATGTTCAATAGTTATGCCCAAATCACCATGATTTTTTTCATATCTTTCGTTTAGATATATGATATGGCATCATATCAAGAATCATGTGACATCTGCGTCACGGGTCATCCACCATCCATAGCTGTCACATGGTGCCATGAATGTGTAGAGAAACTCTGCGATAAATGTTCCCATCGTCATCGTGTGTCATCAGTAACAAGCACACACAGTATTATCACTATGATGGACTATGATAAGCTCCCAGATATAATTCGTACAACTAAACTGTCCTGCAAGGAACAAAATGAAAAATTAAAAATGTATTGCTGTGATCACGAACTTCCGTTGTGTCGAAAATGTATCCTTACCACTCACAGAAATTGCGAAAACACTGCTATACTAACTGACGCTGCTAAAAATGTAAAAGCATCAACAGCAATGTACTTGTTATCGAGGGGCTTGAAGGATGTTACAAACAATCTATCAAAAGCTGCAATTGATCGAGAGCATAATCTGACAAACATTAGTGCTGAAGAAGATAGAATAAAGCAAAATATGTCATTGAATAGAGATCGGGCAAACATTTCTAATGAAGTAGCATTAATTTCCAAAAAATATAAAATGGAATTAAAAGAAATTATTATCGAATTGCAGAAAAGAGAAGTCAAAATGCTAGATTTAGGAAAGGGTATCACATATATCAACAACTATGCGACTGACATTCACGCGTTTGTGTGCATGCTAGAAATGAAGGAAATTGTACACGAAGAAGAGACATATCTAAATAGCATTTACAGCGAAGGTACATTGGATAATATCAATATTTCTCTCTCAAGCAGTAGGGACAAAAACACATTTGCTGAGAAAGAAATAATCGTTAGGAAATCAGCAACTCTGGTAAAAATTGCAAAAGAAGAAGACACACAGGGACAGATAATCATGCAACGTGCATCGGCTTATGATAATATCAAACTTGAAATGACAGACTTATACATCATAGAAAGAAAAGGGGAAACCACTGGGTGTTGCGTTCTTCCTGGTGGGAAGATAGTTTTGGCTGATAGTTCCGGAGAACTTATCATTCAAGAGGTCAATGGTTTGTCGGTTACCATACCTACAAACAGAGGTATATTTGATGTTTGCGCTATCGATGTAAATACAGTTGCCTACACCAACGGAATGTCTTGCTCTCTTCATATAATTGATTTAAAAAAGAATACAGTAATTAAAAGTACTGGTACGACAAATGCTTGCTGTGGAATAACCTATCGCGACGGAAAAATCATATTCTGCGTGAAAGGTGATGGTATTTTTACAACGAACCGGAAACTGAGTAATCCTAAATGTATATTCGAAGACAAATTACCATGGGGGTCATACGTCACAACTTTTGAGGACAATATATTTTTTACAAACAGTAAGGAAAGAACTGTTGCTGCAATTAATTCCGATTATCAAATAATATGGAAGTTACCTTTCGAAGAATATAAACCTTTTGGTATTGTAGTAGATCGCAAGGGAAATGTATACGTTACAGGACATATATTTCTGATTGTTATTGCCAGTGATGGAAACAGAAGCAAAAGGCTAGAAGGTCGAAATGATGGATTATATCAGCCATGGCCTTTAGCCTATGACGAGGAAAATAACTGCATTGTTGTTGCAAATCTTACACAAGGTCCCGTTCTTGTTTACAGTATAATCTAATAGTGTTAAAGTGTCCACAAGGCTGCGAAAAGTAGTGAAGAAAAAAATGGAAGCTTTAAGTAGGAGAGGAAGCCGAGGTAACAGAAGAGAACAAGAGGTGATTGATACAAAATATGATCTGAACACAACAGCCACGAACAGGATCGAACTCATGGTTGACAGGCAAATTCAAATATTAATTTAATTAGACTACTCGCTTACCGAGACCCCGAGTAAATAAATAATACAACATAATTATCTTAAAACAAAGTTACGACATTGTAATTGTTCTCTTAGACGATGCTTGGTGTATTCGTTTGTATTTGTTATAACAAGCACACTCTTACCAGCAAATAACCTATTGATACTCATGATATAACAGTAAGGATAGTTCACTATTCGTAAATATGTTCATTATTTCCTGAATCAGTTCTTGTTTCTGTACATAAAGCGTATTTTTCGGAGTATTGGAGAACAAATTAACAAACGCCTTGGTCAGCTTGACCGTGATTTAAAGTTTTGAACTTTCTTAGATATCCTTTCATACTTACTTTTAAGTCACATTTTGATGAGGATCATTCTGTTGACATTTACGGTCGATTTTGTATCTTTCACCTTTTTTGGTTTAAAAAATGAAAAAAATAAGTGTATTTTCATAAAGTATAAAAATAATAACAAGATTAAATAAACAAAATCATATCTTCATACAAACATATTTTTTCGAAAAAATGAGAAACTAAAAGAAAGAGTAAGAACCACGTCAGAATGAACACTTCTTGCTCTAATACGAACTTCAATATTTTTAATTACTAAAACTTATTTGGGTTGGTTGTTAGAATTTTATTACGTGTTTTAATAATTTAAATGTGTATTAGTATTTAATTTATTGTACATTAATGTTGACGTTTCCATTTAATGAATACATTTTTATATAATGAATACAATTATGATTCACATAAATCATTATTGGGTCATTGATTTATAGTTTAGTTTGTATATACTGTTAGAAATTATTAAAATGTTATTAATCTACCCTTCAAAAAGGTTATAAAAATGTTATGTACCTCTAGCATGCATATACACTACTTTAAACATTATTACAGTAATTGATAGATGCAAATATTTACAGGTAAACTTCATTCTAATTTGTAATCCTGCGTATGACCGCCAAATTTGAAGCCTCTTAATATGACCTAAACTGCTGAATGATTTAACCTCTGCATTTTCAGGTGTCTATCAAAAGTCTGGAGGCTGTACATTGTGTAGTTCAGATTTGGAGAATGAGAAAATCAAAAATCATAATGATTTTGAAACGACGGATAAGATTGTTCAGTAACAGATAATTTTGCTGTAACAGCTAATTTTGCTGTAATAGCTCCATGTGCACACGTGAAACATGATTATTCATACAGAATAATAATAGTAAGCACACGTTTGTAAAATTATTAAACACACACACACACTAAAGAATATAAAGGCAATATCCTTGTTGATATTTGATCTAAATATAGTTGCTTAATTGATTGATTTGCGTTTGCTTAACGACAACTTTCCAGTGTACAGCGACAACCGGTTGTCCTATTCATCGGAAAATTTCAGGGCAGATAGATCTTGACCTGTTTAACAATTTTATTTGTGTCATATTTGCTCTAAATGCTTTGGTTTTTGAGTTATAAGCCAAAAACTGCATTTTACCCCTATGTTCTATTTTTATTTTAAGGATGGCGGCCATCTTGGTTGGTTGGCTGGGTCACGCCACACATTTGTAAACTAGATACCGCAAACATGATTGTAGCCAAGTTTGGATTAATTTGACCCATTAGTTTCAGAGTAGAAGATTTTTGTAAAAGATAACTAAGATTTATGAAAAAATGGTTAAAAATTGACTATAAAGGGCAATTACTCCTAAAAAGTAAAATCACAAAAATACTGAACTCAGAGGAAAATCAATACGGAAAGTCTATAATCACATGGCAAAATCAAATAACAAAACGCATCACAAACGAATAGACAAGAACTGTCATATTCCTGACTTGGTACAGGCATTTTCAAATGTAGAAAATGGTGGATTAAACCTGGTTCTATAGCGCTAACCCTCTCTCTTTAATAACATTCTCATCAAATTCCGTTCTATTTACATGATGCGTTAAATAAACAGTCACAATTAATAAAATAGTCAAAATATGGGTACATCATACTTTAACCTATAATGGTTTATTTTTTGAATTGTTGTTTGGATGGAGAGTTGTCTCATTGGCACTCACACCACATCTTCCTTTATCTACATCAGTCATCATCGCATAACAATTTTAAAAGGGACAATTTAACAGAACACAAAAACATCTATCTACGAACACATGGATAGACTTGAGTGTCTGACGTCATAAAATTTGTATACGTCACATAAATTTGTCGTTCAATGTGCATACAAACAGTTTTAAAATTTACATAGGCAATGTAAGAATACAGAGTTAAAAAATCAAAAGTATGTAAGAACAAATTACAGAAATAGACCCAGATTTAAACTAGTCCAAAAGTTATAGTTAGAATTTATGAGAATCCAAAAATAGTTAATTCCACTACGCGATTGAATGATTTTGACGTTTGTGGTTCAACGTATATAGTAATTCATAATAGAAATATATCATAATGACATTTAATAGAACAAAATAATACTGACGGGATCTTTTAAAGTACAGAGTCACGTAATAAGTACAAAAGAAATACAAAGAGTGGCATATACAAAACAAATCACCAAAAAATGAAAGCCAATACACACACATTGACGAGATGTATAAGTACCGAGCCACGTAAAACGGATATCACATAAAACCATTCAACAGTAAAAGTAATATTAATAATACAACAAAGTAGCGAACATCCTTAAGATGATAAAGAATATCAGTACGCAGAATCTATACATCAAGACCATCGTGTATTATTTGAGAAGTTGATACGGAATATTTATCAACAAGGTCTTGGTACCTTCCGATGAACTTTTTTTAGAAAAGGACGAGACGTTCTTTGACATGATTTGACATGACCATATTGGTCATGTTGCCTTATTTGTAAATCTTACTTTGCTGAACATTATTGCTGTGTACAGTTTATCTTTATCTATAATAATATTCAAGATAATAACCAAAAACAGCAAAATTTCCTTAAAATTACCAATTCAGGGGCAGCAACCCAACAACGGGTTGTCGGATTCATCTGTAATATTCAGGGCAGATAGATCTTGACCTGTTGAGCAATATTGCCCATGTCAGATTTGCTCTAAATGCTTTGGTTTTTAAGTTATAAGCCAGAAACTGCATTTGACCCCTATGTTCTATTTTAGCCATGGCGGCAATCTTGGTTGGTTGGCCCGGTCAAGCCACACATTTTTAAAACTAGATACCCCAAATGAGGATTGTGGCCAAGTTTGCTTACATTTGGCCCAGTAGTTTCAGAGGAAAAGATTTTTGAAAAAGTTAACGACGGACGACGGACGCCAAGTGATGAGAAAAGCTCACCTGGCCCTTTAGGCCAGTTGAAATAAAAAGTGTTTGCTTAACCATATTCATAGATTCATTAGGGAGCGCAACCCTTAAAATCGATTTTTGTTTGCATGGACAGTCTACTGACAGAGGCGATGACCCTTAATAGTAACCCATGAGTATTATACATATTATAGTGCTTGAATACTTATAATTAGTTAAACGAACGACCGAATACCGAATACCAAAAACTCTAACCGGTTAACCGGACTTTTTTCAATTTTGATAGTTTTGATATAAATTTGCATGTAAATCATTAAATAGTTATGTTTTATTTAAAAACTGTTGTCGTGGTTATTAATTTGACAGATCAATTGTCCAGTATATTGATTGCTATTGTTGATCCTAAATACAAACAATTAATTAGAGCTCGGGACAGGACCTTAAAGAAACATGATTGGTAAACATGATTTTTTAACAATAACTTTAAATCAGAGATGCGATTAAATTTTACTAATTAGTTCATTATTTTGTTTTTGATCTAATATTGTGTAAACCAATATCTAAATGTAAAACCTCCGTAGTGCAAGGTGTAGTCTTTCTTTAAACGAAATGCTACCTTAAAAATTGTGAAATGCAAACTTATGTGAATGTACTCAAGGTATACGTGATAGCACGAGTAACATGCTGAAAGAAACAAGCAAACAAAGTAAAGAAACAGGTCGTATGTTGAGCTATAGTTATTAATTTCTGTGTCATTTTGGTCTCTTGTGAAGAATTGTTTCATTGGCAATCATACCATATCTTCTGTTTTTATAATTTATCATTTCAAATTGAAACACTCCACATTATTTTCGAAGGCAACAAGAGAAAATTAAACCATGATCGGTTTCAGACAAATTCATTTCTACGAGATCAAGACGTTTTTTTATATATATTTTTCAATTTGAAGTTAGTACACATGCTATAGTTGATACGGTGCATTTGTTTATTAAAAACCAAACTTCTCCAGGAATCCTCACAGACAAGCCTTATAATGCCAAAAGACAAACTTCAATTCTTTAATCGTAGTATTATGACTTGGATGAAAGGTTGTCAAATTGACACTTATACCACATCTTATAACTATGTGTACATGTATGATACTATAGATAAGGCTTTCAAACAACAACTTAAAACTACCGGTTAACCGGTTAATCGGTCGAACGATTATCCGAGTAACCGGTTAGCCAAAAGCGTACAATTTGACAACACTACTTATAATAAATTCATTTGAAAGATATGTACCAAAATATTGTTTGTCTTTCAAAATTTAAAATCTACCGATAAATTATATATTTCTTACATAAGATGACGATTAAATTTACAATTTAAATATTGGTAAGAAGTATCGATTTTGAATACAACTTTGCAGTTAGTGACAATACAAATCATAAATAAAAAAAACCAATCACCGTTTAAAGAATTTAAATTACCTGTGCAAGAGCAGACTGCAGAATATTTAAGGTTTCTCAAATAGACATGGACATGTAAGAACAACTCTAAATATTTCCACAAATATTAGGACATAATCATTTTCAGGTTGTTTCATTGATTTTTTAGGTGAGTCATATTATTTATTTTATTTTCGTCACTTATATATATAATTTAAAAGACTCAATCATCTCAAACACACACCGTCATGAAAACGAACCCAATTACTATAATTTATAAACTATTGACATATTGTGACGTTTTACATGGGATCATAAGATATATGAAGCCGGTGTTCAAATGCTTAACAGAGACAAATAACAAACATCTATTATTTTTTATCAGAATTTTTCAAAGACTTCTGCTTTCTTAGATTAAAAAGAAAGTAATCGTATACCAGAGTTCTGGTGTGAAAACTTATTAATGAATTGTTTTATTTGTCAACACACATGACACATCTATTGTTCACAAGAAGGGTGTTTTATTCAAAATATGTTTCTCAAGCGTGGTTATAGCTATTCGTTTGTGTGTGTGTTTTGTGCATTTAAACCTACAGGTTTACCTGGAAGAGACGCACAATAAAAAATGTTATAATGTGTACACAGCACTATCAATAGAATGAATCGACGAGTAAGCTATTGTTTCATTATAAGTAAACACGTTTCCGCATTTGTACCCGAAACGCTCCTATAAAACCATTGTCTTGTGAACTACAACAACGTCAAATGTGGAAGGTATAATACAGATTTGAAGAATCACAATGTCCAAAGTATACAGATTAGTCAGAGTTTGGACTTTTCAGTAATTTTTTTTATTGAATTCAAAATGAACAAGATATCATGTAACCTAATAGCATTTTGATACTGAATTCTCGATCCCTTATTACCTCAACAATGCAACTTTGAAGTAATCTTTACATGTCAGTTCTGAAAAAATTTATGATCGAAAATGAAATTAAAAAAATCTATATGTTTGTTATTCTCCTAAGCGACTCTCATACAAGTGAGAGGTTTGGAAGAAAAATACCAGGTTTATACAATATTTCCTACGTAAGAAAACTGCTGTACCATGTCGGGAATACGGCATTTGTTTCAATTTGTTCAGTGTATTCGAACTTTCAATTTTGCGATTTGATAACGGACTTTCCCTTTTGAGTTTTCCTTGGAGTTTTTTTTCTATTTGACATTTTTAATCATATTGATAATCATGTTCAATAGTTATGCCCAAATCACCATGATTTTTTTCATATCTTTCGTTTAGATATATGATATGGCATCATATCAAGAATCATGTGACATCTGCGTCACGGGTCATCCACCATCCATAGCTGTCACATGGTGCCATGAATGTGTAGAGAAACTCTGCGATAAATGTTCCCATCGTCATCGTGTGTCATCAGTAACAAGCACACACAGTATTATCACTATGATGGACTATGATAAGCTCCCAGATATAATTCGTACAACTAAACTGTCCTGCAAGGAACAAAATGAAAAATTAAAAATGTATTGCTGTGATCACGAACTTCCGTTGTGTCGAAAATGTATCCTTACCACTCACAGAAATTGCGAAAACACTGCTATACTAACTGACGCTGCTAAAAATGTAAAAGCATCAACAGCAATGTACTTGTTATCGAGGGGCTTGAAGGATGTTACAAACAATCTATCAAAAGCTGCAATTGATCGAGAGCATAATCTGACAAACATTAGTGCTGAAGAAGATAGAATAAAGCAAAATATGTCATTGAATAGAGATCGGGCAAACATTTCTAATGAAGTAGCATTAATTTCCAAAAAATATAAAATGGAATTAAAAGAAATTATTATCGAATTGCAGAAAAGAGAAGTCAAAATGCTAGATTTAGGAAAGGGTATCACATATATCAACAACTATGCGATTGACATTCACGCGTTTGTGTGCATGCTAGAAATGAAGGAAATTGTACACGAAGAAGAGACATATCTAAATAGCATTTACAGCGAAGGTACATTGGATAATATCAATATTTCTCTCTCAAGCAGTAGGGACAAAAACACATTTGCTGAGAAAGAAATAATCGTTAGGAAATCAGCAACTCTGGTAAAAATTGCAAAAGAAGAAGACACACAGGGACAGATAATCATGCAACGTGCATCGGCTTATGATAATATCAAACTTGAAATGACAGACTTATACATCATAGAAAGAAAAGGGGAAACCACTGGGTGTTGCGTTCTTCCTGGTGGGAAGATAGTTTTGGCTGATAGTTCCGGAGAACTTATCATTCAAGAGGTCAATGGTTTGTCGGTTACCATACCTACAAACAGAGGTATATTTGATGTTTGCGCTATCGATGTAAATACAGTTGCCTACACCAACGGAATGTCTTGCTCTCTTCATATAATTGATTTAAAAAAGAATACAGTAATTAAAAGTACTGGTACGACAAATGCTTGCTGTGGAATAACCTATCGCGACGGAAAAATCATATTCTGCGTGAAAGGTGATGGTATTTTTACAACGAACCGGAAACTGAGTAATCCTAAATGTATATTCGAAGACAAATTACCATGGGGGTCATACGTCACAACTTTTGAGGACAATATATTTTTTACAAACAGTAAGGAAAGAACTGTTGCTGCAATTAATTCCGATTATCAAATAATATGGAAGTTACCTTTCGAAGAATATAAACCTTTTGGTATTGTAGTAGATCGCAAGGGAAATGTATACGTTACAGGACATATATTTCTGATTGTTATTGCCAGTGATGGAAACAGAAGCAAAAGGCTAGAAGGTCGAAATGATGGATTATATCAGCCATGGCCTTTAGCCTATGACGAGGAAAATAACTGCATTGTTGTTGCAAATCTTACACAAGGTCCCGTTCTTGTTTACAGTATAATCTAATAGTGTTAAAGTGTCCACAAGGCTGCGAAAAGTAGTGAAGAAAAAAATGGAAGCTTTAAGTAGGAGAGGAAGCCGAGGTAACAGAAGAGAACAAGAGGTGATTGATACAAAATATGATCTGAACACAACAGCCACGAACAGGATCGAACTCATGGTTGACAGGCAAATTCAAATATTAATTTAATTAGACTACTCGCTTACCGAGACCCCGAGTAAATAAATAATACAACATAATTATCTTAAAACAAAGTTACGACATTGTAATTGTTCTCTTAGACGATGCTTGGTGTATTCGTTTGTATTTGTTATAACAAGCACACTCTTACCAGCAAATAACCTATTGATACTCATGATATAACAGTAAGGATAGTTCACTATTCGTACATATGTTCATTATTTCCTGAATCAGTTCTTGTTTCTGTACATAAAGCGTATTTTTCGGAGTATTGGAGAACAAATTAACAAACGCCTTGGTCAGCTTGACCGTGATTTAAAGTTTTGAACTTTCTTAGATATCCTTTCATACTTACTTTTAAGTCACATTTTGATGAGGATCATTCTGTTGACATTTACGGTCGATTTTGTATCTTTCACCTTTTTTGGTTAAAAAAATGAAAAAAATAAGTGTATTTTCATAAAGTATAAAAATAATAACAAGATTAAATAAACAAAATCATATCTTCATACAAACATATTTTTTCGAAAAAATGAGAAACTAAAAGAAAGAGTAAGAACCACATCAGAATGAACACTTCTTGCTCTAATACGAACTTCAATATTTTTAATTACTAAAACTTATTTGGGTTGGTTGTTAGAATTTTATCACGTGTTTTAATAATTTAAATGTGTATTAGTATTTAATTTATTGTACATTAATGTTGACGTTTCCATTTAATGAATACATTTTTATATAATGAATACAATTATGATTCACATAAATCATTATTGGGTCATTGATTTATAGTTTAGTTTGTATATGCTGTTAGAAATTATTAAAATGTTATTAATCTACCCTTCAAAAAGGTTATAAAAATGTTATGTACCTCTATCATGCATATACACTACTTTAAACATTATTATAGTAATTGATAGATGCAAATATTTACAGGTAAACTTCATTCTAATTTGTAATCCTGCGTATGGCCGCCAAATTTGAAGCCTCTTAATATGACCTAAACTGCTGAATGATTTAACCTCTGCATTTTTCAGGTGTCTATCAAAAGTCTGGAGGCTGTACATTGTGTAGTTCAGATTTGGAGAATGAGAAAATCAAAAATCATAATGATTTTGAAACGACGGATAAGATTGTTCAGTAACAGATAATTTTGCTGTAATAGCTGTTTGCACACGTGAAACATGATTATTCATACAGAATAATAATAGTAAGCACACGTTTGTAAAGTTATTAAACACACACACACAAACTAAAGAATATAAAGGCAATATACTTGTTGATATTTGATCTAAATATAGTTGCTTAATTGATTGATTTGCGTTTGCTTAACGACAACTTTCCAGTGTACAGCAAAATTATCTGTTACTCAACATTTTTCCTCACCGTTCAAATTATCATTTAGACTTTTCAATTTCTTCATTCGCTAAACTCACAGTAGTTTGCCACATCCATTGGATATGTTTTTCCCATTTAACATATTGAGTACATGTCTACAACTTCATTGTAGGCAGAGTTGTATCCCTGAGTACACAAAGAAAGTGGAACAAACATGGCGTTGTTTGAGATTCCCACGGGTTGGCAAGGAGAATAGAAATTAAAAAATCCCTTTTTTACTTGATTTGCGTAATTTTTTTTAGTTATGTTGTCAAAATTGTCCGGAACGGAAACTCAACATTAGTCAACTGACTCCTTAGCATCTTACATTATATATTTCATGAGACTATGTATGCATTTGAAGACAAAGATTGGAATGTTCTTGAATAATTCCACTTTGTCCATAGTTATGTAATATTTTGTGATGTCAATGTAATGTGGTATTTTATTTATTGTTATAAAAAGTTTTAAAAAAAACCAAAATGTCAAAATAAAAATTCAAACCAATCAAACAAATTAAAACAAATTTCATATTCCTTATAATTACTTGGTAACGGCATTTCGTTTTTTCATAAAATGGTGGATTACATGTGATTTTATAGCTAGCTAGACCTCCCACTTGTGTGACATTCGTTTTATATACAATAATAATGAAAACAATGGTTTAACAAAACAAACATAAATAATAGGTAAAAATGTCCAAAGAAGGGGTATAGCAGTCAATATTTGTGTTTTTATTTTAATCACTGTAATAACAAACAAATATATGTTATAAAAGAGAGATACAAAACCAAAAGTTGCATTAGAATCTGTGTTCCGCTTTGTTTGTACTTCAATCAAGCAGTCGAAGACAATACTTCATACTTGCGACTTTTACAACGTCATTTCCTGTCCTGTCTGCTTGTTTTGTTCATACATTATTGTCGTTATTATGGAATACACTGTCATACAAGTCATAGGCTTAGCTTAATTAAAAACCAAGTTTCATCCACCATTTTTACATAAGGAGATGCCCGTACCAAGTCAGGAATATAATGGTTATTTATCATTTGTTTGGTGTGTTTTAGCTATCTATTTTGTCATTGATAAAAAAAACTTTCCTTTTTTAACTGTTTTCGGTGTTTGGTAATTTTGTTATCTTACTTTCTATATTTACGTTAGCATAGTTCAGCATAATTTAAGACTTAACAAGTTTAATAATGTAAGAGTATCAAGTCCATTCAATCTCAAAACATGTTCGCTCAAGGATACAGAGCACAGTATCAAACAGTTTATGTCAAAGGAAATGGAAATGAATTCATCGGTTGAATCTTAAAAGGGCAAACATACAGGTGTTTGGAAAGGAATCTTTTTGTTTTATAGTTTTTCTTTCAAAATTATCGCAAGTTTTGGAGTAAATGGACAATTCTCAAGCACAAAAAATAAAACGGAGTGCACTTGAAGAAAGATTGGTTGAAAATCTCTCTCTCTCTCTCTCTCTGACTTTTCAAACAAATGACGTACTTCCATAGTTTTAGTATCGCTGATTTGTCGCCAACCTGTCAAAAAATGCTGGTCATCTATTTGCAAGTCTACATTTTCGTGTGACTTAATTTGCATATAAAAGGACAGTGACCTGTTTAACATGATTTTCAGGTATATCACTAATAAATTAAAAAGTGAACATTTTTTTCGTAGTGTAATTATGCAATTGACATACATTAATTAAAATTCTTAGTAAAGGTTATAGCTACAAATAAAAATGCCGGAAAAACACTAATATTGCAGACAATCAATTAAAAAAAGAGACTGTTATGTGATGGTACGATCTGGAAATGCATTCCAAATGCTTGTCCGGTTCATGTTTTATAAGTTTTTGAAAAATATCCCGTTTCCTCCATAATTTATAGGCAAATCTGTTATAATTATAATATTAATACCGGATAAAATTATATTTTACCACAATCATCTAGACAATATGAAATGTTATAACATTAAGTTCAAACTGTGGTTAACCCCAAAAACAAGTTACTAATAATTGACAAGACAAATCATTGCTAGGAAAGATATGTAAAGATTGTTTACCTGTTTTTATTCATTTGTTTGATTGATTAATAATTGTGGTTCTGCACAAAAAGGCTACACCATGAATATGAAATGGGCGATATGAAATAAACACGAGATGAAAAGTGTCTAGTTGGAACACAGAGAAGAAACAAACTTCAATTACCCCTGAAAATTAATGGACAGTTTGGATGGTACAAACATTTTGTCTTAACACCAGCCTTCATAGAGTCTGCTGCTGAAAAAGTCTTGTTCAGGCTACGAGCGTTACATTCTCCCAGAGCAAACAGAAGAAAGTTGATAAACCAGATAGGGTTATGTCAAAAAGTTCATCGGATGATACCAATACCTTGTTCATAAATATTCTGCATCTACTTAAAAAATAATGCCTTGAACAATCAGTTCATAGTTACGTGTTATAGTGTTCTTTTATTTGTCTTTTACAATTATTACTTTTACTGTTTAGTCCGGCCATTTTTTTGTAATATCCATTTGACGTGGCTCGATACATCCCATCATTGTGGTATGTACTATGGTAATCTTTTGTATTATTGATCTCGTGTTTGCTTATATCATTATATGCTTTCAAATTGTCTATATGCATTTTAGTTTTCCTATTTGACACATTTGTTTGTTTTAACAGTTATTAAGATTAAAACACAATGTTGACTGATGTACGACTATTTTTGACATTTCTACCTATATTAATATTATGTTTGTTTATTTTTTTTACACTGACAATATAATAAAAAATACAGGTGAAACTTTTATCTAGCTACAAAACCAGGTTTGATCCACCATTTTCAACGATAAAAAACCTCTTCTATTTCTGCGGGATTTCAAAAACATTAATTCACTTTAGTGTTATACATGTGCATACATGTGCATATGTATGCTGTCATAAAATTGAGAATGGAAATGGGGAATGTATCAAAGAGACAACAACCCGACTATAGAAAAAAACAACAGCAGAAGACTTCCAACAGGTCTTTAATGTAACGTGAAATTCCCGCGACCGGAGGCGTCCTTCAGCTGGCCCCTAAACAGTGATAATGAACGCCATACTAATTTCCAAATTGTACACTAGAAACTAAAATTAAAATAATACAAGACTAACAAAGGCCCGAGGCTCCTGACTTGGGACAGGCGCAAACATGCGTCGGGGTTAAACATGTTTATTAGATCTCAACCCTCCCCCTATACCTCTAGCCAATGTAGAAAAGTAAACGCATAACAATACGTACATTTAAAATTCAATTCAAGAGAAGTCCGAGTCTGATGTCAGAAGATGTAACCAAAGAAAATAAACAAAATGACAATTATTCATAAATAAAAACTGACTTCTAGCAGTTAACTGACATGCCAGCTCCAGACTTCAATCAAACTGATTGAAAGATTATGATTTCATCATATGAATATCAGGCACAATTCTTCCCGTTAGGGGTTTAGTATTATACCATCATAACTTATATGAGAAGAACATAACCCGTGACATGCCAACAACTGGTTTTTGAATAAATGTGTATAGTTCCGATGCAAAGACCCTATAAGTGAATCAATATTAACGCCAAAATATGCAATCTTTAATTACCTGACAACAGTATCGTAATTATACCCCTTCTTAATAAGTTATCAGCATCTTTCCAAAGATATGATTTTCAAATGTTACAATGTTTGTTTTTTCGTAAACAAGGTAACATTATGCATTTCTTTACCATTGTATTTTTCAAAAAGGGGCACATATTACACCACAATGTGTGTCAAACTAAAATTACAATGCCTATGAGTGATGAAACTGGTGACAATAATCAACCAAATTTTCAAATATAAAAATGGTTGTCTTCCTCCTCATTTTTCCGTAAAATTTAATCACAAAGATCGTGCGACAAAAAATTGGAAAACAAGTTTATAATAAATGCCGGAACAATGTTTGGTATGGATATGAAAATACGGATTGTCATACAGAAAACAGCCCATATTACATACATTACACAATATTGATGTTCTTATGAACCCACGTTGAACGCTATCCGAAAAAATGAATATATTACTGCACTCTGACTAACTATCATACTTCAAAAATCCACAAGAACTAAAATGCTATACAAAGAACTTTCCGTTTACCGCTATGGCTTCAGTCAGAAAAAATGCTCCGTATAATAGTAGGGTTCTATGTGTACATGTATATGACTACAATGAAAGCTTTTATATCGGTATACATGTTCAATGCATCACCAAATTCAATGACATCGTACATGTAATTATAAAAGTGTACGACAAATGATTACACTCAATATAACATGAAAAATATGTGTGTATATGAAATTGAATAATACAATAATAATATTACTAGTATCGTGATAAATCGTTCATATCAATCAAAAGACATGATCATATTTAATTTTTTGTATGTCAAGTTTGTGAAAGGAGAACGGGATTGGAGTTACGACATAAGGAAGGTATACTGTAACAGGCTTTTGTATTACTCAGTCATTATATAGAGAAGAATACATGGCAAAATCCGTATCATATGCCGTATCATCCCGAGATACCAATATCAGCCAGAGGGCCTTTAGGCCCGAGGGATGATATTGGTCGAGGGTGATACGGCGTGTGATACGGATTTTGCAATGTATTATTCTGTTTATCATATTTTTTTATGACCAAATTAAAATCGTAAAAAATGCATTTGTGCAGAAACAAACTACATGAAAATTATGACTAAATAAACAATAAAACTTCAGATATTTTAAATTTAGTTGAATTGATAGGACGTTTTTTTTTTTTAAATAGTAATCATTTTTTTCCTAAGCCTGCAAAATGCAGCAACTGGACGTCATAGGTCAAACGTTGACGTCATTCTAATTATGACGTCACGCGAGGTATGCGATACGGATTTTACTTTGCGATGCGGGGTATGCGATACGGGTTTAGCTATGCGATACGGGGTAGGTGATACAGACTGGAAAAAAGAACCTTTACTAGATATACAAAATTGCTGTATTTTGTACTAAATATATGATAAAGTAATAAATCAATGATTACGCTCGACACGAACATATATTTATTATTAAATTATGATATTAAATCTGGAAAAAAAGACTAAGCATGCAACCACGACGAAAGTTATAATTTACTTGAAGCACTCAAGTTGAAAAACATTTCTTAGTAAAAAAAAATATACATAAAATTGACTATATTCAGATATGTTAAATGGTTAATGAATTCATTTATTTTAACCCTTTCCTTCCGTTGCCTAGTTGTCTTCCCCTCATCTTTTTTTTTAAATATTGCAACAGTATTGGTATTTATAGAAGTTTTAGGGAAACTACCTTTGTGTAAACAATGTAGAAATTTGATGTCTATACTGAAAGCAGCTAGCCTATAATATAAAAACACTCCTTCGAAAATTTGTGTTTTATTATGTCAAATGTAAAAATATATCACATGCTTGTAGTTAAATATAACATCGCAATTTTGTTGTTTACCTGCATAAAACATGTCCCGGAACACAAGTGTTTCGATGTTACGAGTGTCGCATCTTATCTTATATAATACTAAAATTACGAGGTCCAATTTGTCAGCCGTCATCACGTAAAAACGACGAATCAAAGAATTCAACTTTATATATAACTAATATAGTACAAAGGTGTAGATTAAAAATTACACCACTCCAGGCTCTTTTGTTTTCCACGTAATTAATATTGCCAATAATTAAGAAGTTCCGGGTCGAGTCCGATACCGATACCAATAGTATATTCATCTGTTACCTATTACCTTATCTGTACGTTCCGTATTTGACAGGCGCACCACCAAACGGTGTATTCAGGATATGCTATATACACGGGTCATAATCACAGGGTTGACACTACTAAATTGTCAAATTGTTACCTATTGTAGTATTTTAATCAGTAAGACTTTATAAGATAACAATACGAATACTACAAATAAGGCGTATAGGTACAGTTTTCAATTTGTTAGCGGGCATGACGTTAAACAGCGAATCAAAGAATCAAAGAATTCAACTTTATTTATAACTAATATAGGACAAAGATGTTGATTTAAAAAATACTCCATCCCAGGACCTTTTGTTTTCCAAATAATTAATATTACCAATAATTGATAAGTTCCAGTTAGACGGGTTCAAACAGAAAGATTTGAAAGCAGAGAAAACTGTGATAACTATCTTTTAATCGGCATGACTTTATCAGATGACAATACTAATACAAAAATAAGTCTTGCGCATAGTTATATACTTTAATTCAGTCACGTACCCGCGATATCACGGGTGTGTTCTAGTATCATATAAAATTACAAGTAGACAATATAAAAAAGGAGATACGGTATGATTGCCAATGATACAACTATCCACAACAGAACAAAATGACACAGACATTAACAACTATAGGTCACTGTACGGCCTTCAACAATGAGCAAAGTCCATATCCCATACTAGTCAGCTATAAAAGGCCCCGACAAAACAATGTAAAACAATGCAAACGAGAAAGTTAACGGCCTTATTTAAGTAAAAAAAATCAACGAAAAACAAATATGTAACACATAGACAAACGAAAACCACTAAATTACAGGAACATACATAAATAATGTGGCGGGGTTAAACATGTTAGCTGGATCCCAAGTCTAGTATCCGAAATGGAATTGTGTGTTTTAAATGAGGACAACATATTATTGCAATGAGAAAAAAGAGAAAGTTTTACTGTGATAAAATTTATGCACAAATGAAATGAACGAAAAACAAATATGTAACACATATGTAACACATAAACAAACGACAACCAGTGAAGTACAGGCTCCTGACTTGGGACAGACACATACATACATAATGTGGCGGGGTTAAACATTTTAGCGGGATACAAACCCTAACCTAACCTGGGACGGTGGTTTAACAGTACAACATAAGAACGAACTATAACTAGAGGCTCTAAAGAGCCTGTGTCGCTCACCTTGGTATATGTGAATATTCAACAAAGGACACAGATGGATTCGTGACAAAATTGTGTTTTGGTGATGGTGATGTGTTTGTAGATCTAACTTTACTGAACATTCTTGCTGCGTTCATATATCCCCATCTATAATGATTGGCCCAGTAGTTTCAGTTGAAAGTGTTAGTAAAAATTTACAAATTTTATGAAAATTGTTAAAAATTGACTATCAATTCGTCTGAAATTTTCAGGGCAGATAGATCTTGACCTGATAAACAATTTAACTCCATGCCAGTTTTGCTCTTAATGCTTTTGTTTTTGAGTCATAAGCCAAAAACTGCATTTTTACCCTATGTTCTATTTTTAGCCATGGCGGCCATCTTGGTTGGTTGACCGGGTCACCTGACACAATTTTAAATCTAGATACCCCAATGATGATTGTGGCCAAATTTGGTTTAATTTGGCCCAGTAGTTTCAGAGGAGAAGATTTTTGTAAAAGATTACTAAGATTTATGAAAAATGGTTGTAAATTGACTATAAAGGGCAATAACTCCTAAAGGGGTCATTTGACCATTTCGGTCATGTTGACTTATTTGTAAATCTTATTTTGCTGAACATTATTGCTGTTTACAGTTTATCTCTATCTATATTATTATTCAAGATAATAACCAAAAACAGCAAAATTTCCTTAAAATGACCAATTAAGGGGTAGCAACCCAACAACAAGTTGTTTGATTCATCTGAAATTTTCAGGGCAGATAGATCTTGACCTGATAAACAATTTAACCCCATGTCAGAATTGCTCTAAATGCTTTGTTTTTTGAGTTATAAGCCAAAAACTGAATTTTACCCCTATGTTCTATTTTTAGCCATGGCGGCCATCTTGGTTGGTTGACCGGGTCACCGGACACAATTTTTAAACTAGATACCCCAATGATGATTGTGGCCAAGTTTGGTTTAATTTGGCCTGGTAGTTTCAGAGGGGAAGATTTTTGTAAAAGTTAACGCCGGACGCAGGACGACGACGACGACGGACGACGACGACGGACGCCGGACGCAAAGTGATGAGAAAAGCTCACTTGGCCCTTTGGGCCAGGTGAGCTAAAAATCAGTTGAAAAAGACTAAACTCATCAGATGGACAAAAATACAAGTGGACGTGGCCGGGCACTTGTACATCCCAACAACAAAAAGACACTAGGAGCAGATTTGAGAGTACTTGCGGTTAACTGAGAACGAAGTCCGACGTAGTCTAGATATCTTTCTGAAGATATATACACAAGCGCACTGATCTCAACCGAAGGCTATAATTGTTGAAGTATTTGACCAACGAAAAGCGAACGCAGCTGCTTACATTATTGGCGTGCAAACTTATAAGTAAATACAAATTTACATGTACATGTATGTGATCAAGTTTGAACGAATCACAAACCTTAAAATAATCGATTAATAATATATCAAATTATCACAGTTTACTAATCAGTTTATTTAATATGTTCGACTTAAGAAAACACCTGTACCAAATTTGATTCTACATGTAGATTACAGTGTCCTTCCAAGACTTATACATTTTTGGTCACATTCAAAAATTTGCCTTCATTGTGGTTTTGAATTTTATAAGAATCTATAACATGGTCGTCTGATTAGAAATGAGCCCTGATGTTGATGGAACTCTTAAGATCTTAAATGGAGATATGATCGGGATAAAACTTGATCATAGCTCTAGATCTATAGCAAAAGTTTGCCGACCTATACTTGTATATGTACATGTACATGTATGTTGAAAGAGGGGGAGGGGGCAATACCTTTTTATGTTAACCTGTTATGGCCCTTTTCAAGGTGTTGTTAACTGTTATTTGAGATCAATTAAAGCTGTTAAATGTTTTCAACTCCTCTTTGTTAACTGTTATCAGCAAGAAAACTTATGCAAATGGTGTTTCTAAAATAAAACATTTCGTAATTGAGAAGAAAATTGTAATTTTGTTTGTTTCTATTAACTTTTAAAATTTTTGTCACTATAGTAAACATTACAATACACATTTGTCACCTTCTCTAACAATGAGCTTCGATTCTTTTGTTCTATTTCAACCGGGTTTCCGACTGTTAGATTTAGAGGAGGGACATACTTTTGTATCGCTTATTTTTTTCTTCACTTTGTACATTATTTAGTTGAGTTTATCTAAAAAGCTGTTTTTGATCAGCTTATTTTTGTTTCAGTTCACATGTACAAGGTCACGATGTTCGTTTTCACCACTCATATCAAATTGTTGTCTCCTTGATGTCTTTATTCCATATCCAATTTTAATGTCGTTCTTTGTGTGTCATTTGCAATGTACGTGTACTTGACAATTGCGGATATTAAAAACGCATGAATCAACATTGTTAACCGAATCGCATAATAAATTATGTATTTTTGAGAGTACTTATGGGACAATTCTAAGAATTACTATACCTTTTACAAGAATTGTCGAACGTACAGGTACGAAGGGGAAATCCTGTATTATTTCTAAATCTATATACAATAATTTGATGTATCTCCCAAAGGGTGAGGCTTTTCATCACCGTACAATAGATCCTGGTACAAGTTCAAAAACACGTAACCGCTCGTAAACAAGGTTAACTATTTTAAAAGAGTGTCAATACGTTGTATTAACATCTCAGCTTTATATAAAAGGAGCTTGACAAGAGTGAAAGATCATAGCCAAGTATATCTTGTCAAGGACTCAGAGAGTTACTATAATCTTAATTACTAAAAAGGTATTGTATTATATACATGTCGGATAAATATCGATAATGCGTCTAAGCTGTTCATAAATTTTCCAGCTTTAAGCTTTAACATTAACTGATGGCATCTGTTAATGTTCGAGAAAAAAACCTTCATTGATTCAATTTAAATTAAATTCCGCCAGGGTATGATTAAGCAATGAATATATGCATCATCGGTTAAGCTAACAAACATTTCTTGAAATGCCATATTTGTTCATGAAGAAAATTTTCCATGTTGAATTAGTCTTTTTAGAAATTGTAAAATAACTTTACAATTCGTTATTTGCACTATGGTGGATAGCTGTCTCATTGGTAATCATGTGATATATTCTTACTTTATACAAATTGACAGTTGTAATGAAATATCCTACAATATTCTGACTCCAAACGTCTTTGTGCTATATTTAGAAGTGTCAGGGTGGTTTTTCACCCACACCTTATTTTCACTATATAATAATATAGGATAACAAATATTTCTTTTTTTTAATTTTTTTTTAGGCCTAAGACAGTATGTGAGCTTACTTTGGTTTCTTATCAATTCATACATGTTACATTTTTTATATGTTACATACACTTTTGAAAATATTGCATTTTAAAATTTTTCAAAATAGTCGTGTCCGATCGAGATTGCTCTGATAGCTAAGCCAGTCCTTAAAAGACCACCAGACGTCAGAGACATATGCCGATCTAAGCTTTCGTGTAGATTTCTACGCGGTGTGCACATTACGTACTCATTAGCTCATGTTTGGACGTTCAGAAAACGTTTTTATTTATCTAAATAAGGATTGAATTAATAGACAATTCTTCACATCAGATAAGGTAAGGAATGTAATTATTACGAGGGCAAATTGTTTTAAAAGACAAATTCTGGTTAAAATTCTGAGGTTTTTTTTTTTAAATCTGGCAGATCTAGTTATTACATACGTGGATCTGTAAATGCATGAAAAAACTCTCTGGTGTGTTCGATATTGGCCTTTTGAAAGGCAAACGTTCAGCCCGTCATGCATTTACATAGTCTAAATTCCAATGGTCCGTCCTACTTCCAGATCTAATTTTGAAGTTGGTCTTTTGAATGGCAAACATTCTGTGCTGTCCGTATTTAACATTAACTAATTTCCCAGATGCTGTCCAAATGTCCTACTTATAATTACTTGTCGACTTTCATTGTAGATTTTGTATTATGTAGTAACTGAATTTAAAACTGACAATGCCTGAAATAATTGCCACTGGACTTTAAACAAAAAGCGTTCAATCAATTTCATGACACTTACTACATGTTATGGCGTCAATCCAGTCTTTGATCTTTTTGATCCATACTTTTGACAAGGGCTATATATTATTTATTATGCTTTACGCC
Organism: Mytilus trossulus; assembly: GCF_036588685.1. Lineage (NCBI taxonomy): Eukaryota > Metazoa > Mollusca > Bivalvia > Mytilida > Mytilidae > Mytilus > Mytilus trossulus. The sequence continues at coordinate 22,795,930 of NC_086379.1, forward strand.
GGGTTTTTTTCAAACAGCAATTAAATGAATTGAGCATGACAGTTGAAGCACGTTTCCGGGTGCGGGATTTTCTTGCTGCATTGAAGACCCATTGGTGACATTCGTTTGTTATCTGCTCTTTGGTCGGGTTGTTGTTTCTTTGAAAAATTCCCCATTTCATTCTCAAATTTAATTATCCATGCATGTTTCTCTGTAAAAAAAAATGCATATTTTTAAAATATTTTTTTTAATAAATATCGTAAAAACTATTTTTCCATAACGCAGGTACTTTTATTTTGCGACGCCACAGAAATGGAAAATACTCATGCAAGAACAACTTTAGCATTTATCCAAAAAAGGAAGAATATTCCGGAAATAATTACACTCGATGGGACTACTTTAACGATACCGGAAGTCCTTGCAGTCAGTATTGAGCCAAAATTGAAAGTAAATATTGGCAAGAAATCATTAAGCGAACTAGAAGCAAATGCAGCATACTTAAAAAAGAAGTTAGAAAAAGGACTCGTGGTTTACGGGATAAACACGGGGTTTGGTGGAAGTGCCGATGTTCGTTCGTGGGAATTTGAGGACGTACAGAAAGCGCTGATTCGTCATGTTAATGCTGGAATGGGGCGGTTCTTTCCAACTGACAAGGTCAGAGCTGCGATGGTTACAAGGGCAAATTGTCTTTCAAAGGCATATTCTGGCGTACGTTCTGAGGTTGTCACAAATCTGACAGATCTAATAAATACCGATATTTCTCCCGAAGTTCCACTTCGAGGTTCCGTCAGTGCCAGTGGGGATTTGATGCCTCTAAGTTACATTGCAGCAGCCATAATAGGGAGAAAAGATTTGAAAGTGTCTAAAGGAGGGAAGATAATGTCTTGTCCAGAGGCTCTTGCAGAGGCAGGGATATCACCAGTTGTTCTTGGACCAAAGGAAGGACTTGCAATAATTAATGCAGATTCATTCTCTGCCGGATTTTCAGCTCCAACTCTGTATGACGCAAATCTGCTTCTACTTCTTACCCAAGTATGTACCGGGCTGTCAATTGAAGCTTTGGAAGGAAGAACGGAAAGCTTTCATCCTCTTATACATAGCTGTCTTCCGCATATAGGTCAGAAAGAAATAGCAAGTAACATGCTGTCAATTCTGGAAAACAGCAAGCTAGCTATCACGACATTAGACATGAACCTACCAGATAAATATGGATTTCTGAAGCAAGATCGTTACAGTTTGCGAAGTTCGGCACAATGGCTTGGGTCAGCTGCTGAAACTCTAAATGAATCATGCCGAAGAATAACAATTGAACTGAACAGCGCCAACGATAATCCCATTATTGATCATCGTACAGATAAAATTTTGCATGGAGCAAATTTTCAGGGAGAAACCATGTCTATCGCAATGGATCAAACACGACAGGCACTTGGAATTTGCGGGAAGCTACAATTTGCTCAATTTTCAGAGGTTGTAAATGAGAAGCTGAATTTTGGATTACCACCGAATCTTAGTGGATGTGATATCAACGTGGATTTTGGATTCAAAGGGTGTGATACAGCCATGGCCTCTTACATGTCTGAACTCGATCACTTTGTCAACCCTATGAGTAATCATGTGTTAAGTGCCGAGACACATAACCAGTCAATCAACTCAATGGCTTTGGTTAGCGCTCGATTCACCTCAGAGGCAGTGGAAATTTTACAAATGATGACAGCAAACTTGCTTCTTCTGACTGCGCAAGCCGTCGATCTACGTCATATCCGGAACATCGTTTTAAAAGAAGTCCACACGATGACACAAGAATATCCGGATCTAGCGACAACGTTAGATAAGATAGAATGGTATGAACTGCTGTTTTCATCTAAAAAGAAAAATGCTAAGGAGACAGATGTCCGATCAGTAGGTGACCAGATTGAAGCAAACGATCGTCTATCGAAGAGATTGTCCGACTTGTACAGTTCTGCTTGTGATGGAAAAATGGATGCCTCTAAACAGATGGGTCAAGGTAGGAGTCCTATTTTGAGTTGTTATTATTTTTCATTTTCAAATTTTAGAATTTTTATTTGCGAATTGCTGGAGGTTGGTGTGTCTTTCGAGCTATGATTGAAATAAAATAAAACCAGTTAAGATATTTTTCAACACAATTCATTATGATGTTATAGGTAAAAATTATAAAATGTCATATTATTGTAAATCATACAACTTTATTTATCAACCAGTCTTACGTTAACCCCTCCTTTTTAAAGTTAGCAAACATACTATATATCTAGTAATATAAAGAAATATATTTTATTTGCAAAATCATCAATTAAGATAGGAAATGGATGTATACAACTTTATTTTAAAGAATGAATAACTTTGCTCCAAGGAATCTTAACTCAAAGATAAATAGGAAGAGTTTTAGAAAATGTACATAGACATGACTAGAAATAAGGAGGTTGAGTATGATGACCAATGAGGTAAATACCCACCGAATGACGAATGAAAAATAGGTCATACTACGACCGCCATTAATGAAAAAATCTCACTTTGCTTCGTAAACGCTAAAATTTAGAAATAACAATGGCTAGATTATAACACACAAAAACAAAAATATGCCAGACAGCACCACATTGAAGACTACAATGTATTTATCATTCCAATGCTGTGGCTTATACTTGAAAGACAAACTAGATCCAATGAAATAACATAAACATGTCTTCTTTGTTGGAAAGTCATTATTGATAGAATATTGAATTTGATCATCCTTTTTGGTGATTTTATACTTCACTTTCTATTGCAGGCACAATGAAAATGTACAACTTTATTCGAAAAGACCTTGACATTCCCTTCTACTGTGGACAAAATGGGATCGATTCCTGGCTAAGAAAGATCCTAGAGTCAATACAGAGCAGAGATATAGAAAATGTTCTGGAGGAGATATTTACACCAATCGTGAAGACAGGTGACTTGAACGGCAAAATGTGAATTGTAACGTGAACATATAGAACACGAACGGCAAAATGTGAAGTGTAACGTGAACACATGTGACATGAACGGCAAAGTGTGAACTGTAACCATATTGTCCGTCTTACGACTATGTACTTTTGTATAAAAAAACTCTTAAGGTTGCTTTAAATGAAAAAAAAGATAATTATTTATATTTACCATGATTCTTACATAGATATTTGTATTAATGGTGTGTTTTGAAGATAACAAATGACTTACATTATTTACTTTGGTAAGGAGAGACCACTAAGATATATTTTATTTTTTTCTCCCATTATTGCAAATCTCAGCAGAAATATTTTATAATTCATAAGTTGTATCATTTGAATAATATTCGGAATAATGGACAACACAGATTCATAAACTCTCAATATAATGTGGTAAATATATGTTTATGCAATGTTAATATTTTTAACGTTATGCATTCCGATTTTTGGGACATTACATTTCCCTCAAAATTTAGAAACATGCTAGATATATTTAGATAAATACATTTCGATTTAACATGTATTGAATAGAATTGGCTTTCAAAATGAGAAAAAAAAATAAAAGAATTTCAGTACCATTTTGCATTTAATTTGAGGATGAATTTAAATATGACTAATTTAGAGTTCAGTTAATTTATGAAGAAAATGTATTCTTGTCTAATGTTTTTTTTCTTCTAATTCGTGCTGTTCAGACAAAAGAAACACTTTTTTGAGCTGCACATAGAGGAATGCATTTTTTTAATGTTCATGCTTAGACTTTTACAAGTTATTTTTATATTCATTGAAATCTGGTTTTGTGAAAACTGACATTAATATGTAATTATGATATTGAGTTTAATATTTTGTTTTTAACATATGCATTTTGTTCTAACTGAATCAAATCACATATTCACACCCATGTAAATTACTATATTTTACATGAAATAAATGAATATAAAAGCTTACTATATAGTAAATACATTTTGTTGTCTTTTGCACCGTCATAATTTAAAAAATGGTTTCATAGTAAAGTTTGGATACATACCCGATCTCTCTTATTCACAGTGTACCTCGGCATATATGTATATATGAGCTTTGCTCATTGTTGAAGGCCTTACATTGACCTATCATTGTTAATTTCTGTGTCATTTGGTCTCTTGTATGACTGTTATTCTAAGCTTGCGTGAAGAGAGTTGCTTGTTACTTTCCTCTTTGCTCATTGAATACGATCGTCTCGAAAAAGTTTGGAATGAAAATTAAAAGAAGTACGAAATAGTTTACTCTGGCCAAATCGATGCTTCTAATATGACATACATTGCTAAGCAAAAAGAATGTAACACACTGTTACGTAAAATACCGTGTTATGTTGGATCACACATAAAATTGCTTAATGAATAATACACGTTTTAAGGGGTCTATACCTAATGACGGATTTCAAATTTAGTTAATCGTTTACAATTTTTAAGTTCAACCCAATAACTATTTTTAGGAGTGACTGCTTACATCTGTAGCTGCTTTATGAGTCTAGATGGTAATCCGGTAAAATTAAAAAAAAATGATGTACAACATGTATTATTGGTAATGAGACAAATATCCAACAGAAACAAAGATGAACTGACGAAGGTGTAAGCTCGTATAGGTTATCGTGCGGCCTTCAACAATGAGCAAACCTCATATTGTTTATTTCAAATGTAATATAAAAATATGTGTTTAAATACAGTGAAACCTGATTAAACCGAACCCTGAATAAACCGGAAACCTGTCTAATCCAATCTTGTTCTGAAGACCAATCATATCACATGTTATGCATTGTGAACCTGATGAAACCGAATACCTCCCAAAACCAAACAAAATCTCAAGTCCCGAAGAGGTTCGGTTTAAACAGGTTTCACTGTATATGCTTTACAACACAACAATACTGTCCATTGTTCATACATACATACATTGTATGCTGTAACATATGCATACCCACGATCTATATTTATGTTCCCTACTAGTTTTAACAGGACGGTTATCGACTATAAACGAAAATGACGTAATATTAGTGTTGGATATGGTACTGAACTCCTTGTTTGATGTAATCAACGTTTTATTTTAATCTCGTCTCCACTTAGTCAAGTATTTTTTGTTATTCATCTGGTATATTGTATAACACGTGATATAGTCGTACACATTACTATAACTTTCAGAGTATGGCCAAGTCATGTGAAAAGAAGGATGAAGCTCATGATTTAAAGGAAGAAGCACAAGCTCCGGATGGCGGATGGGGATGGATTGTTCTCGTAGGTTAGAATACTTATATAAAGTTGAATATTTTAAAATAATATGAATATGATCTTAAGTAGTATCAAATTGAATACTAGTTTCATTTTCAATTGGGTTTAAATCATATTTTGTAAAAAAGCAGAATAAAGGGCGACCTAATCGAAAATAGACAAAACATAAAGAAGAGTGAATAAATTTGCTTCTAGAGCAGAATGGATGACTGTTGAGAGCAGGAGATGAAACAAATGTTTATCAAACTCATAAACCAATGCATGCATATATCATAAACTTAGTCTTCTGTGCAAGATTTTATCATGGTTTACGCAAACATATCGTATAATTGTCATTTTCCCCCTCTCATTCTGTTATATTGTGAAAATGTGGCAGCTTATTAATTGTCGTGTATTGAAGCCGTAGTTTACTAGTTGTCACCTTAGAGTAAACAATCATCAAAGAAGCATGGATATTGAGCGTGTATAACATGTACAAACAGATCATAGGTTTATTTAATGACAGCTCAATGCGTATTTTTACGAGAAGGATCACGCCAAGGTCACTTGCATACGGAAAATATGTTGTGTACTGAAAGCAAGCAATTCAAAATATTAAACTTCTTCTAAACATTGACAAATTAAAGAATTTTCTTCTGAAAAACGTATATGTACAAAAGTTTTATAATGAAAACTATCCATTTTGTTATAATATGCATCATTTTTTGTTTGTTTGTGGTTTTATATGACATTATAATAATAATTTTTAACAGATTATGCATATATATTTATTTGATAAAAGGTGCAGTGTTACTGAACCTTTTGATCGGCGGTGCTGTGACCACGTTTGGTGTATTGTACGTTGAATTGTTGGACTTGTTCCATCAGAATGCAAGTAAAACAGCTTGGGTTGGTTCAGTGGCTAACGCAATGGGTTTACTTTTTAGTAAGTTATGTTTCTTTATGGTATAAATAATAAAGATCGTGAAGTTTATTGTTACATAATTTATCAAAATCCAATTATAGCAACGTTAAATGTATATTATTTTAAATGACTGGCATCTAACAATTTTCGAACACTCTTTGGTGTATGTATTCGGTGTGGCACTTCAAATAAACTATATTAGGTTCGAGTATCGCTACCTACCATGGTTTCGAGTATCGCCACCTACCAACATATCTTGTCTTCATGAACGGAGGCACCAATGGCGATCATCATTTAATATAAATTAATTGATGAAATGTGCCTCTAGTACAGAACTAGTGGTATCGTTGATGTTATTATTGGCGTATATTCGATTTGTATTCGTAATTAAAAGATGACACATGTGTCGCTACAAGACTTAGTGCATTTCTATACATTCACCTTAAATATAAATCTTCTCCAAAACCTTAGTTTGAGTATTTTTTTTTATACTGTACTGTTTACAATTCAAAGGTCACTATATTATCATTATACAGAGAACATGTAGTATATGAGAACCACCAAGCGGAAACAAATCATTTAATACTTTTAGGTCCTGTTGCCAGTGCGATGAGCACAAGGTTTTCCTGTCGCTCAATGGCTTTAGTCGGTGGTGTGATTACGTCCATTGGTTGGATGACAACAGGATTTATGCCTAGAATAGAGTATATGTTTATAACTTACGGCCTTGTAGCAGGTAACTTTAATTTTTTAGGTTACGCATAGTCTAAGATTAGTTGATGACGATAAGTCTGTATAAAAGCGAAACGTATTTTATATTGATTTCAAAACGAAGCAGAAAACCAAAATTCAAAAGTCGTACGAAAATTTAACGCCAAAAAAACCTATCTGAAATACGACTACAAAAAATATGAAACACATCAAAGATAGACTGATGAACACGAACACCCAGCAAAAGTCGGACATAATCTAAGATTATCCAAAATGGTCGCCTTAAACTTGACACTTGCCGTGTTTTTAATGTAAAGTACAAAAACATTCACTCGAAATAATCACATGAAACATAGGTGAAATAAACCTAGCTACTGAAAAGTTTAGTATGTATTTTTATTTGGGAACATGTTCCTATTAGTTCTAAAATATGTGATCTTGGATATCACGAACATAAATCAATATACATGCATCCTATGTATTCATTTAGGTATTGGAAAGTCAATGGCAAACATTCCAAGCATTATAATGGTAGGGAGATGGTTTGATAAAAGAAGATCGCTAGCTAACGGTCTTGCCACGGCTGGGGCAGGAGTAGGAACGTTTATCTTTGCACCACTTTTAGAATTTCTCTTGAGGAGATACGGGTTTCAAGGAACAATGCTTATTATGAGCAGTGTTATGCTTAACATTTGTGTTTGTGGTTCCTTATTCCGTCCTGTCCCCCAAAATACTAAACTCAAAGGATCAAGTTTGACAGGGATCGAAAATAGAGTATTTACAATAGACGAATCGACTGATTGCTCTATGGCTGCTAAAGGCAGTATTTCACATAAGGCAGTAGATGGAATATCTAATAAAGTTACAATAAATAACTCTGACAATGATAAAAAGTATCGACAATCAAATAGTGATAAAAACAAAACTTTGAAAAGCTATTTCGATTACACATTACTAACGAATCGACGTTTTATTTGTTTCTGTATATCTGTCATGCTAGCCACCCTAGGTCACTCACCTGCATCTTTTATGTTACCTGCCTTGGCAATGCAATACAATATTAGATCAAAGGAAGCAGCCTTTTTATTGTCCATCACAGGGATAGCAGATATAGTCGGACGTATAACGTTCGGTGTATTATGTGACGTCAAGATTTTTAAGAAGAACCGACAGACCTTATATGTGTTCGCTATTTTCATTAGTGGTGTTGCTAACATGTGCTGTGGATTTGCTACCGAATATTGGCACTTTGTGATTTATTCGTGTATTTTTGGATTATTTGCCGGTTCCTACAACGTTTTGACACCAGTTATGTTGGTGGACCTTCTTGGAGTAGGGAAACTGGCGAGTTCATGTGGTTTAGCTCTGTTGTTTCAAGGTCTTGGATTCCTCGTTGGTCCCCCTATTGCAGGTAAATATGATGGGGAACATTTGTTTAAAATGGTGACTAGAAAGAATAGGTTTTAACATATAACTCGTCAATTTTTACTTTAAACTACTCTCAATATAAAACAAGAAGATGCGGTATGATTGATAGTAAGACAACTCTCCACAGGAGTCGAAACAACACATGAATTAACAACTATACTCAAGTTTTTGATTATTTTAGTCTTGACAATTGTTTTTGTATACTGGCTTTGATACAGTTTTGAAACAGTTAAACAAACTTTGACTTATTTAATTACATGTATAAAACATATTTATTCAAATGATATGTATTCAATAGATTATGTTCTTTTATTTTAAAGGATTTGTGACGGACATGGTTGGCGACTATCAATCCGGATTTTACTTTGCAGGAGTTGCTATGGTTATAAGTGCTATTGTCGTTAATCTGTCGACGTTTTGTACTCTCTTTACTACTCAGAAGAAAGACAATTACGAAATAGACAGACACGAAAAGGGAGTAAATGACTTACATTGTGTTGAACACATAAAAACTGAAACGAAGAGGTCATCAGGTATAACAATGATGAAGTTAAATGTAAGAAGTATTTGACATGATACAATTTATACTAATGTTATTATTCCAATTTCGTATTAATGATAAGAGGAACTTTATTCATGCACTGGGAGTCTGTATATTGCAGGAAATATAAAGTACGTGTGCAATACTGTTATGTTTTCTCTTCAATATGGTAGGTCTGGTTGGGAAAGATTACTCTTCAACTCAGTGATGTGTTTGTAAAAAATAAAATAACAAAAAAATAAAAATTAAAAAAAAACAACCCAAAAAACCATCAAAATGGTAAGTCCCTAACCAAATAGCACAACCTTATCAAACGAATGAATAACAACCGTCATACTCCTGACATTGGTATAGACATTTTCTGATGTAGACAATTGTGGATTAAACCTGGTTTTGTTCAAGCTAAACCTCTCACCTGTATGGAATTGTAACTAGCTGACGTCCTCTGCTATTATTCATATGAGACAAAATGTTATTTATGTGCCATTGATTTTATGAGTTGTGTCCCTTATCCAACATTTACCTGATTGAACAGTGAATAATACGGAATGGATGATATAAGCACGATAGTTCCACAGAATGTTAATTTATAACTAAATATGTTAAGTATATGGAATAAAACTGCAAGTCTACAGTACAAACGAATAACAAAAGGACTCACATATGACTTCAATATTAGTAATGTTTGATTTTCAATGAGATTATATGATAAAGTCATTGATACTGTTTAAAACACAATTTTGAGAATATTAAGATTTTACAAGAAATTTAGGTTTCATCTATCTAAGATTAATAGTTAACAAAGGTACCAGGATTATAATTAAGTACGCCAGACGCGCGTTTCGTCTACATAAAACTCATCAGTGACGCTCAAATCAAAATATTTATAAAGCCAAAAATGTACAAAGGTGAAGAGCATTGAGGATCCAAAATTCCAAAAAGTTGTGCCAAATACGACTAAGGTAATCTAAGCTATGCCTGGGATAAGAAAGTCCTTAGTGTTTCGAAAAATTCAAAGTTTTGTAAACAGGAAATTTATAAAAATGACCACATTAATGATATTCATGTTAAGTCTAACGTATAACTTCTTTGCTATTATTAAGGTTGTATTGGCATTGATTCGTATAAGAAAATATGTTATTTGCCTCTAAAACGCTTGGTCGTGTGTGTTAAATGTATACAATATTCTACAATGTCAAACACGGATTCAGACGTTGTTTTTTTTAAATAGTTTACTCAATGCAATTTTTTCCCAAAAATGAGGTCAAAGTCAACAAAATCACTCACAACAAAGATAAAAGAATAAACTTTTATATAACAGATAATATTCAAAATGCACTGGATTCAAAATTAAAAACACTTGCTTCTCATTCTGACTGGACTGTACATTTTACGGAAGACCTGATTACAGGTGATTAAGCTATCATCCTTCCTTAAAGGTTTAATCCACCATTGTTTACATATGAACATTCATGTAACAAGTCAGCAATATGACAGTTGTTATCCATCGTTTTTTTGTGAGTTTGAGCTTTTGAATACGACATTTACTTAGGGAATCTTTTTTTTTGAATTTTCCTCGGGGTTCGGTATTTTTTTTATTCTACTTTTTTCTATTCGTGACTGTTTTTCCTGAATAAAAATAAATAAATATGTATGTCTATTTATTGCACTGTCAATTAATAATATTGTCATGAGGTAATATACAGCTCAAATATAACAACATGGAAATGGAATACAAAAATGATATATAAAGTAAGGTACCAGTTAACAAGATCACAAAAGCAAAGTAAAAAAAAATCAGCTGATAGCTCTAGTCACAATGAACAAAGGTCTTACAATATGATTCATTAATAAATTTCGTGTACTCTTCTATAATTTATTATATTTTTGTCAATGGTATACATTTATTATATTTTGCTCATGTTTAGCCTTCAAAATGGTTCCTAACAGCTAAATAAATAATATTTTTACTTGTTAAAAGCCAAAACGGGAAAAAAAATATTTATAAATGAATGATAGATCGAATGGTATAAAATTTGCGATTGACAGGACTAGATAGATGGGTTTCGTAACCATTTAAATCTCCTTCAAACTCCTGAAGGATCCGTGACACCTCACTACTTAAGTCATCATATTGATTATCAACCAAGTCAGGAGAGTTACTTCTAGGGTAGTCAGGTGGAGGTTCGTTTGTAAGATTAGATTTCAACAGAGGTGAACTTGTCCGTTGTTTACTTTCTTCTTTCGTCATGACATATTTTTTCAAACAACGCCCACCTGATCCTTCGAATGCACTATCCCCGCTATCACTGTCTTGGTGTTTTAATTTACACCACTTCTCACCGTCTTTGTTTTTTGAAGTATACGATTGTTCAACGAAAACAGAAGGATCTACATATTGTGATGGCGTTGTCATTACAATCCAATTTTTTATTCGTTCCTTGTCGTCCATTTGCTTTGTGGCGTTTAGTCCAAACGTGTCCAAATCCGATTCTATTATTTCCTGAGAAAAGAGTTTTGATTCGGTTTGTTTTTGAAATTCATTTTCTTTTTGTCTCATGTAGTCAGGAATCGGCTCCAAAGTGATATCCTTTGATAATTTTCTGACAGGTAATTTTTCAACTAAATTCTGTAATGAAATGAAATAATTGATATAAATAATTGTGAAGCAATATCATGAACAAATGTTAACGTTCCTTTTGATTTAGCTTTTGCAAAGTTGTTTAACAATCAGATGTTTTTTTGTTTTGTTTTCATTATTAAAAATAATACGTTACATGGTAAACCACTCACTGAAATATTTTTTTCAAATATATACAGGATTAGGACTACGCACTCTGATGCTCTACACACGTAACGTTTTTGAGCCCGATTACATCATTTTTTGTATCCTCAACATACTGTTATAGTTCAGTTGAGTAGACCAAAACAACTTTTATAAAACGGTTTTTGATTTTTAAAATCATGATAATAGAAGAAACAGTAAATTCGACGATAACCATTTTGATTAGTAGAACGCTCGTCAATAATAATGACAAACGTCTGCACTGCCCGAAACTTCAGAATATGTCTGGAAACTGGCTGAGACGGTACGAAAGCATTGTAAACACCTTCACATGTCAGCCAATTGAATAAATTGGTATCATATTGTTATTTCATTTTAACTGACTAACTCGTATGAAATACAAACCATATAATTATTAAAATATGATTCTAGATTCAGGCAGGATACATTCTCCCATTTATCTGGAAATGTTGTAAATCCTTACTTATTAATGGTTAAAAATTAATTACCAAATTCTAACAACCAAAAACATACCTCAAAACGAGCCGCAAACGTATTAATGTTTGTTAACAGGTCTGCTGGTTCTATTATTTCCTTGTTTTCATTACAAAGGACACAAACATCACTAAATAGTTTGTCCATTTCTTGAAAATGTTCATAAAAAGAATTAAATCGGCTGCACACTGAATGGTGAGTTTTCTGAATAGAACTTAAGGAACAAATTATTTTCTACACGAAATACATATAAATAATTTGCTTATAATCAATATTTTTAAACACCTGATTTAATTCAATAGTTATGGTAACAGTCGATAAAAGTAATATTGAATCTGCTCAACTAATAACAAACTTCCGTTTGATTTTCAGATCTCTGCCCAATTTTTCATTCGAAACTATTACAAGTAGTTAAAAATTGTACAATTAATTTTAATACATACACTGCATAAAAATATGATATTTGTGTTCACGTTTTTTTTTCTCTTTTAAATCAAAATAATACATTTATGTCTACCTGCTCGTTTGTGAAATAATTAAGATATGCTTAATACTCTTTATACTTATATTATCAAAATATAAAGCTTAGTATTATCTGTTTGAAAAAGTCATTTAAATCATTTAATCATATACAAAAAAGGATACATTAAGGTCTTCTGATGGACACTTTGACTGTTCCGTTTCGATTACCTTGATACCACGTTTCGTTTCATCTATAAATAGCTGAAAACTTTTGATGGAAACTAAAATAAGAAACACAGAATTATATGCAAATATAATTATCTTTATAATTTTATTTAACATTGTACAGGCTACATAAAACTGCTGTCGTATATGCTCATATATCACTGCAAATATCCAGATATTAAAATCAAGCATGTGCACTTCTTTGTTTTAAAAATAACAAGTTTCGTATATAATTATTATACATGTAAAGTATAAATAAATCAACTAGAAAATAGAAGAAAAAAATCAGTATATTCTTTAATACTTTCCAAAAAATGGCTTTTAAACCTGCATATCATTAAATGGTGAAGACAAATGTAGATAATGGAAATGGAAAGCATACCACATCTCATGGTTTCGATAGGTTACTGTCTAACTAAACTGTCATATGTTTTCTCTCTCTGGAAGGTCACTTATCAAACTTTCTTTAAACATGTTAACACAATAATATCCGGTTCAACTAATGTACAGCTCAATGCTATCCCAACTGTAATTTGGTTAAACTTTTCTTTGATGTAAACTGTATGACTTAACGTAACTTTTAATTGTGTTGTGAAATATTTTAACTACTACCTTTTTCGTCAAGGTCAAATGATATATCTTTGTACCAATGCAGTAAATACGGATGTGTGCTACATATTTCGCCAACAATAGTCTTCAATAGATTCCATTCAGTAGGTTCCAGACATGTTGAATCAGACTGCAATACACAAAAACAATTGTCTTTACCGTTTAAAATAAGAATGACGTTGGTTTTATAAAACGATATTTTATATATTAGATATTGAAAACTAAGATCTTATTTTGCTAAACAAAATCAAAGTACATGCATGTTGTGCTGTTACACTATTGTTTCAGGTACGAATAAAGGTGTGTATCTATTAAAACTTTCAAACCCGCTGCATTTATTTGTGTTCTGTTAAATTGTTCCTTTTAAAATTGTTAAACGAAGATGACTGATGTACCCATATTTTGACTATTTTATTTATTGTGTCTTGTTGTTTAACGCATCAATGTAAATATAACGGAATTTGATGAGACTGTCATTAAAGTGAAAGGGTTAGCGCTATAGAACCAGGTTTAATCCACCATTTTCTACAGTTGAAAATGCCTGTATAAAGTCAGGAATATGACAGTTCTTGCCCATTCGTTTTTGATGCGTTTTGTTAATTGATTTTGCCATGTGATTATGGACTTTCCGAATTGATTTTCCTCTAAGTTCAGTATTTTTGTGATTTTACTTTTTACACTTGTCCTTCGTCATGAATAGATAAACGCAACAGTAGTATTCCGCTGTTTAGAAGTCTTAAATCGATTGAGAACAAACAAATTCGGATAACAAACTAAAACTGAGGAAAACACATTATAAATTAGATGAACCCGATCTTCAGTAGTTGATGGGGGAACAAACGAGTTTCTCGTTGCCCCTTTTTGTTATATAGATTATACAGTTGGTTTTCCTGTTCGAATGGATTTACAATAAGTCATTTGTTGGGCTCTGTATAGCTTGCTGTCGATTGTGAGCCAATGTTTCGTTTTAGAGACCGTACTTTGACATATAATGATTTACATTATACAAATTGTGATGTCGCATTGGCAATCATACCACATTTCCTTTTATCTAGGTAACATATCATTATAAACTTGTAAACAAAATCAGTTAAATTATTTAGTTGTTCCTGCTAAGTAGTTAACATGAATATGACATTGGACTAGTTTATCGTTGAATATGTGGTGACTAATATATGTAAATGTCCTCCTACTGTTTCATATGTACAATAGTTGTCCTAATTGTATTCAAGGTCACACAGTAACTAGAACATATAAATAAACTCCTACTATTTCATATGTAGGATACCTGTCTAATTGTCAATCGTTTATTTTGTTTCTTTTTCTCACTTTCAGAAATAATAATATGGTAGTACACACTTAATATCTGTATCAAATTTGTTTGATATTTTAGAATAATTGTTTTAATGTAAAGAACATGTCTACGTGCTCTATAGTATACTATTTGTACTTACTTCTATTAAAAATGACAATTTAAAGTCTAATGGTGTAGTGTAGAAATTGTCAACCATGTAATCTTTTATTACCTGAAAAGATAAAAAAAAAAGTTCAACTTCCTATTTAAACAACCGTGTACGTAGCTACACAAATTAGAAATGTAGGCAAAGAGCTTCTACGGAACACATACTAACATGACTTAGTAATAATGTAATAAATCAGTGCAAATATAACGCTTGTTTTCTTATGTATGCTTGTTGTAGGCATGTTCATATAGCTTTTAATTTAAGGGGTAAGTCCATAACTTATATAGTATTACGCTATGTTTTTATTGTACTAAGATTAATAATAAAAAGATGAAATACTATCAAGGCAGCAAAAAAGAACAGGACTCTCTGCAGAATAGAGAGAGTTAAAAATGAATGTTTTAATAGAAAATGATTGTCCTGCATATATAATTTAAAACCGAATATATTTCACGAGTCGAATATATTTGACGAGTCGATTGTGACTCGTCTTACTCTTTAAATCAATTTTGTTTTATCATTTGTAATGAGTATAAAAATTTTATCCTTGGAAGCCTTATAGGTCACTATATAGCGTATTTGAAGTATCCAAACTTATATAAAATATTGTTTATATCATACCACTTTAGTACATAATATATTAGAAAATTATTTTAAATAATCTGCATTGTCATTGCACTCACCTCAAGTAAACTCTTAAAATGTTTAAATTCCATAACTTTTTTGCAGCAATCCTTTATTTTGCTTACTTCCTGTAACACATAAAATGACAATCGTTTACAATAACCAATGCTAAGGAATCTTGAAGATTCAATGCATTATGTTAATTGCATTTAGATATCAAAATGCATTTAGTAAACTAATATTTAAGTTCCTAAACAAAATGATCGAGATAATTAAAGGATACCTGATTCTTTATTGGATATATATTGTTCTCACTCAAATAGGTTTCCACATTGATAAAAACTTTTTAATCAGTGTGTCTGCAGGTATAAGGACCACGGGAACATTTGTAATAATTGATTCTGTGGTCCTTGTTTATCTTGTTGCTTTCTTCCCCTTTGTTTCAATTTACATGACAAATATATTGCGTCAGTATCAAGTGTTATTCGTGTATTATTCACTGGAATATAAAATATACATGTAACATACGTTTATATTATGATCGACCTCAAATTTTATTTACACTACAAAAAACGCATTAATCAACAATAGAGAATACCTTTAAAGCTACAAAGTACACTGAATACATTCTTACCTGGTACTTGCCATCAACTGTTTTCTGATATTGATCCACAAATTGCATGATATTTAACTTTTCTTCTAAGCGTTCCACAGCCATCATCTATCAAACATTATAATTAAAAGTACTTATTTGAACAAATGTCTATTTTACATTGCACTGATATTCTACTTTCTTATTTACTACTGTTGTCTTTATTTATGTACTAATATTTGTCTCCAAAAAAAAAATTTGTCCGGTTTTTTTTTTTAGTGAAATTGACTTACTTAGAGAGAGACAAAGAAGACAAACACACTGACGTCACCATGACAAAAAATACCTGCAGACATTAATGGCTACATCATGTTATAAGAGTAGATATTTGAAAAGTCGTGAATGCACAACATGTATTACGTGCTACTGTTGTAAAAGAATGTTAATCCAGTCGTTTTCTTCCTAATGGATATGTTGCTGACATCAATGTCCATTGGTTTCTACTGGACAACATTTTTTAATTTGTATTTCAATTTTATTTTTCTTTTGTGCACCTCATAGTCAATAATTAACTCACCTGTACAAGAAACTGTTCTGCTTCTCCAAGATTTTCTAAATCGCATTCAAGGGTTAAAATATTTCTCATCTAACAAAAAAGAAATGCATTTCGTAGTTTCTTTGTTTGAAATAATTTGGTTATTCAGGGAAAAAAGTATCTTATTGCTTATTTAAAAAAAAAAGGTTTTAGGCAATCAAGAAGTTCAGCATAGAAGGTTCCGAAAACTATATTGTATACTCCTGGGATATTTTGTGACGTAAATGCATGTGTATTCAGTTTTTTGCTGCAAATACCAGTACCTGGAGGAGATTTATTTTCTGTAATTCATATTTCAAGACATTTCCAATGATTCTTAATTTGAATGATATGCACTAAGGTTGCCTTTAACTGCAATTGTGTTGAATCAAGATCGAGTGAACAGTGTTCATATTCCAATTTTTTGACAAACGAATGACAATTTTACAACTGTTACATTCTAATCAGTATCTCGTATGGTCTTGAATTTCTTACTTTATTTGGCCTTCTTTTTTTTTAATTTTTTGGATTCGAGTGTCACTAGTAATTCTGGTAAGAAATAAACAAAATTTAATTCTGGCATCTATGATGAGTTTATTGGTATATATGATGAGTTTATTGGTATATATGATTAGTTTATTTTGTACTGTTAAAAATACAGAAAATTCAGGAGTTACCTCGTTTTCAGTTGGCAAAAGTTCAAATAATGCTTTGACATTTTCGGTAGCAATGTCCTCTATATCGTACGACTGTACACATTCCACAATAACATCTAGTGGCAATCCTATTTCTTTTTGTATCTGCACTATAATTATAGAAAAATAAAAGGTAATAGATATAAAATGCATGTTAGACTAGAACAAGTATTGAATAAAAATGAGTATTACATTTAAACATTTGAAAAACTTCCTCGGTAATCAAATTAAAGAAACACGTGGTTATCCTATGAATAACAGTAGCAGGGTTACTCATTCGAAAGCAATAGTATTTGAGTACCATAGATTTACGAATGAATTGTCAACAAAATAGATTAAGTACGAATGAATTGTCAACAAAATAGATTAAGGAAGAATGTATCAAAAATATTTGGTTTCAACTTTCTTAAAATTTTGTAATTTATTTGTCCATATAATTTTGATTTTAAACATTTGTCCAATTATTCATGAAATTGTGTCCATCTCCTCTCCCTAATGTTATTTAAGTTTACTTCATGATAACACTTACAAAATCTGTCTGCTCTAGTCTTTTCAATAAAAGTTATTTTTTCACTCTTTGCTTTGTTCTGTTCTCTACCTTCAATCCTCGGTTCAATGTTTTGGTTATAGTCATGTTTGGGCTCACTATTGTCTGAATTCAATATCTACAAAATATTGATAAAATAGTTGCATTCATTTAATCTGCAAACGAAAATTTTAATGCGATCTATTTATGTCTATACTAGAACACACCCGTGAAATCGCGGGTCCGTGACTGAAATAAAGTATATAACTATGCGCAAGCCTTATTTTAGTATAAGTATTGTCATCTGATAAAGTCATGCCGATTATAAGATACACAGTTTTCTCTGCTTTCAAATCTTTCTGTTTGGACCAGTCGAACTGGAACTTATCAATTATTGGTAATATTAATTATTTGGAAAGCAAAAGGTCCTGGAATGGAGTATTGTTTTAATCAACAGCATTGTCCTATATTAGTTATAAATAAAGTTGAATTCTTTGATTCGCTGTTTTACGTCATGTCTGTTAACAAATTGAAAACTGTACTTATACGCCTTATTTTTAGTCCAGATTTTCAGTATTCTTAAATTGTTATCTTAGAAAGTCTTACTGATTAAAATATTACAATAGGTAACAATTTGACAATTTAGTAGTGCCAACCCTGTGATTATGACTCGTGTATATGGTATATTGATCCTGTATACGCCGTATGATGGTGCGCCTGTCAGATGCGGAACGTACAGAGAAGGTTAAAGGTAACAGGTGAATATACTATTGGTATCGGTATCGGAATCGACCCGGAACTTCTGAATTATTGGCAATATTAATTACATGGAAAACAAAAGTAACTCGAGTGTTGTAATGTTTAATCTACACCTTTGTACTATTATAATATTAGTTATATATAAAGTTGAATTCTTTGATTCGTCATTTTTACATGATGACGGCTGACAATTTGGACCTCTTATTTTAGTATTATAGATTAATGTTTCTACCTGGTATGCAGTCTTTGTGTGTCAATATTTCGATAGTTAAATGGCGTATAGAATAAAATACACAAGAAGTGAGTATATGAATCGTAAATTGTTTATTTTAGACTTTTCATTATTTGGATATACATAAATTATTATATACAAAAGAAAGACTAAAAGCAAAAACTTACCATGCAATGCAGAAGACAAGTAACTAAGACATAATGAGTCATTTAAAACTTACTTTGTATGATAATGGTACAATTGTGTCTTTAGATTGTCTTTTTAAAACAGGAAGTGGGTGGCCAGTTTTTCGCCAATTGCGATTACTTCCTCTGCGTATGATTGGTTGATTTATTACTCGTGGTTCTACAACAGGATTTGATGTTTCTGGTTGAACTGGAACATATTAAATATAATTTTAATGACAAATATCTAAGTTTTCGTGTATGAATAATTGTTACTTTCTCTCCCAGTTACAAAACCATTACTGTAACAGCAACTCTTTCAGCGTTAGATATAGGAAGATGTGGTGTGAGTGCCAATGAGACAACTCTCCATCCAAAAACCAATTTAAAAATTAAACCATTATAGGTTAAAGTACGGCCTTCAACACGGAGCCTTGGCTCACACCGAACAACAAGCTATAAAGGGCCCCAACATTACTAGTGTAAAACCATTCAAACGGGAAAACCAACGGTCTAATGACTTTTATCTTTATCGGCCTCAAAATGGTATTTGAAACAATAAATCATCACAATAATATGCTTAAACATTTACAAGGAACTTTTTTGTTATCGAAATATTGTGCCACTGATAAATTGCAATTTTTAGTAAATATCAAACTTCAAATTTTGAACAAGCAAATGTATTTGACGTTTGTAAGTCTTCTGATGCGATAACACAATCGTCGGGTTTTCATTTCAAATTAAGAAATAATTCCTTCATGTCATGCTCTATTCTCATTTTAACATGGGTAGGCATTATATGTGTCGATATTTTACACTGAGCGTTAGCGAGGTGTAAAATGTGGTCAAACATAATGCCTACCCATGTTAAAATGAGCATAGAGCATGACATGAAGGAATTATTTCGATTTTAATAGGACAAATATAGTATTTTTATAGGTCGAAGCGTACGAAATTACAGTAAAAATGTTTGGCTGTTCCCGTTTCCTCCTCGGGGAATCTGTGCATTGCATTTCATATTTGATAAGTTTAAAAACTACTAGCAGGATAAATATATGTTGTTTCATAAAAATATATAATAAAAGTATATGTTAGCTGCCTAAATGTATATTTTTAAAAGGATAACGATGGAAATAACGTTAATATAAGCAGTAAGTTCTTGCGCATGTGTCAAGCATATTTTTTGTGCTCATTAGAACACGGCTTTGTTAACAAAGCGTAATAAGGACGTCATATTAGAATGATAAATACTTATTATTTTTTCTACTCTTTAAACGTTTTTTGCACGATGTTTGTCTCAAACGTACTGGATGTAGCTTTTCCCAGAAACATGTTTTCTGTGCATGGAGCACATATCATATTGTTCTTGAATTATATATAATCTTTATTTGTCATATAAGTAACATTATACTTGTGACATAAACAAAAGTAACAACAACAATAAAATAACTGAGTTAACACACACATATCTATATATATACAAGTAAAACTAACTAAGAGTCCCCTGTCCTCAGCTCTAAAGACTATAGTGCAAACTATACATACCTTCAAAAGAATGGTTACTATCTGAATCTATAGAATCTAGTAGTTGATCTAACTCTTCCAATCCTTGAATGGTTTCCGGTTCAGGACTTTGCTGTTTATGGTAAGTATGGACAATATCATCTGGTTCTTGGTTTTGCTGTAATCTTCTTGATAACTGTATAGTGAAAACATATCATCAATTTATATATACATTATATTAAAATATATATGCTTCTTTATGTAGAATTATCAAGACTATTTTAAGGAAGTCTAATTAAAATAATTATAATAACAAAATAAATGATGAGAAGTTGTTATATATTGCAGTGAAACAATTTGACGATGAAATATTAGTGTTGAAAGTTACAGAAAAAAACACATATCAAGACGAGAGGATACAAATATCATACGAGTAAAATCGTTTTGTGTCCGTTTGTTTTGTTCACGCATCATTGTCAATATCATTAAATTTAATGCGACTGTCGTACAAGTGAGATGTTTAGCGCTATAAAACCGGTTTCAATCCACCATTCCCACATTTGAAAAAGCCGGTATCAAGTCAGGAATATGACAGTTGTTGTCCATTCGTTTGATGTGTTTTGTCATTGATTTTGCCATTTGATTAGGGGCTTTCCGATTGAATTTTCATTTTTGTGATCTTCATTTTTGTGTATATAAAGGTACAAGTTAACAAGGTTATAATAAACATGTAGTTCGCATAAATACAATATTCTCACTTTACCAGTACATTAACTTCGAGTACAAAACGACCAATTACTTACAAATGTTATGTGCTAAGCGGTTTCTCAACACATATATATTTGCACAGGCCGCGTGCGTAGCAAAGACTTAACAAAAACAATTTGTTAAGACTTTGGTTTGACCCGGACATGGATTAAACCCATAAAATTCCGCGGTAGGGGCGAGCACGATATTACAAAACATGACTATTGCGGTTTGGCAATTTGAAATTGCTTATGATGTGAACACTTATAAAGTGTTAGATCGTTCGGTTGCACTACTTTATTCTCATAATTCTTGCGATACCGTTTCATCTTATCTACAACATAGCCGCAAATCTCATGTGCTTCCTTTCAAAAGAAAAACTGGATGTCGGGTGTGTAAAATAAAGCGGAAACAGAAAAATGAATGACGAAACATCGTTTCACATTCCATGCAGTATTAAAATCTATAAATACCTGTAACTGTGATTGAAGTTCAAACACCTGCAAATAATTGAAATCATTTTGATATACTGCAATTATCTAAGAGGGCATTTCTTTCTAACACAAATGATGCAAACGTCTAAGCGCGCACATGTTTTGATCATTTTTTCTAAAATATGTTTGCAAAGTTAACATACACGTTGCCAAACTATGCACTAGCTTGTCGTTAATCGTTTGTTAGTACAAACGCTACATTTGATTCTAACTTTAACCTTTAATATATTTAAATCAATCGGATCCAGGACCAATCCAGTTTATTCTACTATAATCCTTCGCTATTCCTTCATTTTATGAGCATATATTTAGAGTATTTATATGATATACTTAGTGAATGATGCATATTTTTCTTGTTGAATACATGTTTCAGCATTTATTTTCATAGTTTTTTTTATAAATTCATACTTGCATGCTTGAAATACTATAATTGTGTGTGTATTTTAAGATTGGTCTGTGTTTCTTATTCTAAAGAGGTGTTTCAAAACGGAGTAATTTTAAATCTTAAAACGATTAATGAAGATTTTTAAATTGGTGGATTTTGCTAAAAACAAATTACATGCATGACATGCAATGGATAACATAAACTAACTCAATAGTTTGATGTCGTTTTAATTAAATTTACACAATAATATGGAAGTTTACCCTTTGCTGTAGTTCAATGTTTAACTTGTATAAAGTTTCATGGGATTCTAACAACTGGTCCACATCTAAAAGACTGTTCCTGTAATCTATTATTTCTTTTCTTAACTCGTCTTTTTCATCAGTTGATTTCATCTCAACGGTCTTAAAAATAATTGAAGCCAAATTATAGAAATATGACATAACGAAACAGGAACAAGGCTAGTTAGGCTTTACATGATACGGGTTATGTTCTTCTCATATATTTTATTATGGTATAATAATTAACCCCCTAACAGGACGGATTGTACTTCATTTTCATATGATGAAGACTTAATCTTTCAATCAGTTGGATTGAGGTCTGGAGTTGGCATGACAGTAACTGCTAGTAGTCCTTTGTTAATTTATGTGCCTGTCCCAAGATTTTTAATTTTAGTTTCTTGTGTATGATTCGGAGTTTAGTATGACGTCCATTATCACTAAACTAGTATACATTTTTGTTTATGGGTCAGCTGAACCACGCTACCGGTTGTGGGATTTTTTTCGCTGCATTGAAGGCCTATTGATGGCCTTCGGCTATTGTCTGCTCTTTGGTCGGGTTGTATTCTTTTTGACACATTCCCCATTTCCATTCTCAATTGTATTTCAAATTGATCAAACTCAAACAGTCGTGAAAATGCATTATTATGAATTGAATATAATTTAAAACAACGGTTCGAGATATTTTAGTGCGGACATATATTGTTGTAGAAAACAGGTCGCTATCCACATTAGCCCACCAACCATTACAATTATGTGTCCACACTTGTAGAATAGACAAAATGTATAACGCGTAAAGTTACAGCTGTAGTATAATTGTTTGATAATTATAATGTTTTATTTATTCATCTTCATTTCTAATATTGAACGTTACATATGCATTTACATATATCATTCTATTAATAAGATTAGATACAAATGTAGTCAGTTTATGTTCTTCATATTGATTTCTCAACATGTATCATTGGTTCAAACTAAAAGTATCATTGATTAATTAATAATTGAACAACATTTACAGATCCAAAATCAAAATTAATATTTCTTATGCGGTCAGTCATGGGATTTGATTCTATAATTTTTCATAAAATGTATTAGTGAGAAAAGTTTCGATTTATAAATAGCTGATGTATTGTTCAATGTACTGTAACAGGTAACTTACCGATAACAATGCTTTTATATCTAAACCAGCACTCTCCACTTCTGATTGCAGAAAAATACGTGTGTTACCATCGGGTGACGAGGTTAGCAGGGAATTTATAAACTTCATACAACAAAGCTGAAAGAAAAGAACTTCTGAATGTAAATGTGTAACTGTAATAGGCACCACATGCATGAATGAAATTAAATAAATCAGAGATATTAGCCGCTAGACATAACAAATGAAATAATCAAAGGCAGTTGCCATTTTACTAAAGTAAAAAACGTACGTTTATTATATTCTTATAACTTCTTATTTTCCATATAAATATGAAGAACAGAAA
Source organism: Mytilus trossulus (assembly GCF_036588685.1). Taxonomy (NCBI): domain Eukaryota; kingdom Metazoa; phylum Mollusca; class Bivalvia; order Mytilida; family Mytilidae; genus Mytilus; species Mytilus trossulus. Next base: position 22,819,813 of record NC_086379.1, read on the forward strand.
ATAAGTCATAACCATGGTTTGTTCCTCAATACAGTAAAACATCTGCATGTAGACTTTACTCAAATGCTGCATTGTTTAAGACATTTTGTAAAGCATTCAATTATGAATATGTCCTAAACATAGTAACAGTCACTTAAATAATCAAAACATATGTTAAACGGTCCAAAGATTTTCGATATACATCAAGAGACCGATTGTCTCAGCTTTATTTACAATTACATGCATATATATAATGGGTGACTTTATGTTTGAATAGGAAAGAATCGGGTCCTCCACCATATAACGATATAGGCCTCGTCGTTTTAACTTTAGTTTTCGGTCCTGGAACTAGCTCATGAATCAACACTCTTCTTTTATTAACATCATTTAAAAACAGACAGAAAATAATTTACAATAGGCGTTTCCGGAATCACTTGTACAAATCCGTAATATATATGTTACAGTAAATAGGTGAAATTAGGAATTACATGTAATTACTAAAATTTAGGAATTACAGGTAATTCCCGGTGCGCTTAGTTAATTCAAGTAATTCCTGAAACGGTCCAGTTATTACCAGTAATTACTAATTTTAAAATGAGTTTTTACACCTATTTACTGACTGCTAAAACAATATTGTGTTATGGTCAGATGATCAAAAGTTATGGTAATACTTACTAGAAGATCAGTTAGTACTCTTAAAATATTGAATGGTTGATTTGTATTCAAAATATCTTGAATAAATATAGACTTTCAAATATTTGGTTAAATCAGGGTAACTTTAGTTTGAATCCAAAATGGTTAAAGTTGAGCATTATACAGATAATTTTTTACCAATTTCAGCAGACATTGAAATCAGATATGGAAAATTCTCCCAAAGCATTATGTTTTAACTTCTTACAAAAAATCTTTGAGTTTGAAGAATATTTATTTATTACCTTATAAAGATCAGATAACGTTGTGAAGGTTAAGAACTGGAATGAACTGTTATGTGCATTAGCTTCGAGCTATTTTTTTTTTTAAATCATTTATAAAAATGATATAGTGAAATTATAATTCACTGTTAGTAGCCAATCTAGTTCTAGTTTGTTAAATTAGCTGAGAAACAAGGTTAATGAGTTGTGCACTTGCGAGTGAATATTTGGACCTCATTGAATATGATTGTATTCATGTGACCTTCAATTCAACACCTATCTGAAGATGGGTTATCGATGTATTAAGCTATTAAAATTGTAAGGGTTTTTGCAGAACAAATAGTCTCGCCTACTTTTGCTGTTAATCGCAGGCTCAACAAAATTAAGGAAAAAATATTAAAATTTTCCTCTAGATACTATCTTTTGACTAGTACTATAAGAAGCTTCTGTCAAAATTGGGTAAAAATCCAGGATGGTTTATAAAATCTAATGTTTTAAAAACTTTAACTGCAGGGTGTATGTTATGATAACTGGGGGAAAACTAGTCTATTTATCATGTTTATAAGTAATATAGGGAAAAAAGGATTTTTTTTACAATCTTTACTTTCGGATATTATCTTATGATCATAAACATTTAGCTTCTGTCCATGTTTGATAGAAATCCAGGATATTTGGAGAAAGTTATTTTAAAGTTTTAAACCACAGTGCATAATTGAGATTTTAGTTTAACAAAATTATGAAAATCAATTTTGAATTGATATCATTGTCTTGCATGCATATATTTAAGGAGTTTTAAGACCTATAAAACAACCATTTTCCAGTTTCAATTCACAAACACTAAAGAGTATGCACTTTTGATGTGCCTTCTATTCCTACATCCCCAAGTAAGCTTCCTTAAAATCCCTACCCCTTTACTTTCTTATTTGGTATCTTGAGTTATGTTTTTTTCAATTTTAAAACAAAAACATCAAGTTAGTAAATAGCTGTAAAAATGACAAAAAAAATCAGTAATTACCAGTAATCACTGAAACAACTAGTAAATACATGTAATTACTAAATTGGCTAGTAATTACGGGTATTTACTGAAATGTTTAGTAATTACGTGTAATTCGTAATTTCACCTATTTACTGTAACATATATAAAACTGAATGACACATACTATATAATACATATATATCTAAATACATTTGTATATACAACTCGTCTAAACATCAACCCAACAATGTTAGGTCTGTAAATTTGCGGTTCTTCCCTCGCCTGGATTCGAACCCATGCTACTGTGATATCGTGACACCAAATCGCCTGCACTGCAACCGTCCCGCTACACCACACGACCACCTGAGAGCCCAGGTGGTCGTGTGGTGTAGCGGGACGGCTGCAGTGCAGGCGATTTGGTGTCACGATATCACAGAAGCATGGGTTCGAATCCCGGCGAGGGAAGAACCAAAAATTTTCGAAAGCAAATTTACAGATCTAACATTGTTGGGTTGATGTTTAGACGAGTTGTATATACATTATGTACACAGCCATGTATCACCATCATTGATGGCGATCCGATGGATACATCTGTTGTAGGGTTGTCACTGACTCATACATGTACGTACTTATAAATACATTTGTATATATCAATGTATATCTCTTAACAAGCGAATAATGTTCCTACCTGAAATGAGACTTGTATTGCACTGGAACCAGCCGTCATTAACATGTTGACGAGGAACTTGAACCTGACCGGTTCACAGTTCTTTAATCGAAAGTAAGAAAAGCATTCTAGATCTCTATGGAAACCTTCATCTTCCATCAATACCTTACTCATAACCTTAAAGAAAATAAATCTTAAGAAATAATACTGATTTCTGACATTTTGAGTATTTCTAATAAATTATAATCCTGTCAGACGTCGATGTATTTAAAAAAAATCTTTAGAAATTAGAACCAATAACCTCCAGTCAATACTTATCAATTACTCCCTTAAGAAAATCGAATCTTCAAAAAGTGTTGACTAAATACTAAATGGTAATTATTTTGTTCATACATTTTTTAAATAGATATTATATTAATTTGTGTACGTTTTTTTTTATTGAGTAAGGCCTTCCAATTGATATGTTTTAGTGTATTTTTCAATGTTGTGAGCCTTTTCTCTGCGTTTTTCTAGCTTACCTCTAGTGCCGTACATCTCGACATGACATTTGAACTTAGTAAAGCCTCAGCAACATTTTCTAAACCATACGGTACATCTAGCAAAATTTTAACTGAACCCTGAAAAATATTCAAATAGAATGAGATCAAAAATATAGCATGGTTATTCTACTTTTGAATGAATTATAGTAAATTGTTGGTTTGGTGTAATGCGATTTAAAGCACAATTCATGTTGTCTACATGTATATCATGGCGGCAACTTTTTATTCATGTAAAACTCACAATCTCCAGAGTCTAAATGCTAGTGATCAATTCATTTTTGAAGAAAGTTACTGCATACAAGTTGTGTCGTTGAAAAACTATGGTGAATGAAGTGATAATCATCGTCTGAATAGTTCTGAATCAGCGAATACACTCTGAATATATTTTGACTTTATTTACTTTGTCTCAAAGAAGCAATGTTTTCTTAACCTACAAGACTGTGACAATCTTACATGAACACCATGTGTAGGCCAACGTTATTTGATAGAAGTCCTCTCTTTTAATACAATGTTATGATTTGCATCGAGTTACTTTGAAAGATAATTATGCTTGTAACCTTGGCATTGCATATAAGAATATTACTAGAAATCTTATTATATAGTACGTTCTATGCGCATCACATGTGCAGATTTACCTCTCGATAGTAGTTTTCAAATACATATTGTACCGCACATTAAATTTGAATATCACTGAATATCTGAAACATTGTTGAATATATGAAAAGTATTTGTATTTCTTGCTACTCCAATGATTAATATAGGTGTTAGCTTAATGTCTAGTGACATGTATTTCATGCATATCCATGACGGAAAAAATTATAAATGCAGTATTAGATATTCTATGAAGTGAATAGAACGGGATAAACGGCGGGCATTGAGACTTCCAATGAAAAATACAGGTTCTGTACATGTATAAAATTAAGAATGGAAATGGGGAATGTGTCAAAGAGACAACAACCCGACCATAGAAAAAACAACAGCAGAAGGTCACAGGTCTTCAATGTAGCGAGAAATTCACACACCCGGAGGCGTCCTTCAGCTGGCCCATAAACAAATATATACTAGTTCAGTGATAATGAAAGCCATGTTTGAAAGTGTCAACATTTTGCCTTAAAACAGGTCCTTTATAAATAGACCTTTGTTTGATAATTATTGGAAGTGCTGTGATTATAAATTTGATCTGTAATTTAGATAAATAGTTAGTATGTAGACTGTAATCATACCCTATAACGGAGACAGAATTTGATGCACATAACACATTCCAACTCTTCTATCTGTAAAATAAAGAAGATTTTTTTTTAAGAAAATGTTATTTTTGAACATCATGTTAAGATATGTATGTTCTATTACTTCTATAAACTGAAACTCTCAAATCATAGATTATTATACTCTTTTAAAAAATTGTGCAGATCAAGATCAGACACACCTACCGAAGTTAAATTGGTATCTTTAATTTTTATCCAATTTTGTTTAAATATGTTTTATATAACATATTTTTCTCAAAGAACCCTGCATTGATTATCCTGCATGTGTGTATGTTTCACATTTATGCTTATTTTATTTCTTTAAGCAAATAAATAAAGAATATGTATTTTGTTTGAAAGCCATATACATTGTACATACATTAAAACTTGTTGAACTCACTTTTTTTCTGGCCTCTTTTTCTCGTTTGTAACATCTCTGATCAATCACACTTTACACTGATTTTGAAATTACCATTATCAAAACAACCGATGCCATATGCATATTATTTGTACGCCGTGTTTTGCTTAATACTGTCTGTTTTTTAGTCTTTTATCGTATCTTTTAAAACTTTTGTCGGTCTATTTTTTACTTTTAGGTTTGATTCTTCCATTGGTATCTTTCGCCTGTGCCTTTCTTAAGCAATTCATGCTAATGAGGAATCGGGAAATAACTTAAACTCATTTGACTATTATAATCCTTTTTATGAAGAAGACCCCTCATGTTAATTTTTTCTCTAATACTGTAATGTGTGTGACCACTTACCATTGCACGTTTTTTCGATTGTAGTTTTTCTCTAGCAGTTCTTTTCATGTCGTCTCTGGTAAATTTCTGAATATTTTTCAACAGTGTAAGAAGCAGCACTAAACCGTTATTCGGACTGCTTATAAAATTCTCTAAAAATCTGAAACATAAATGAAAGATAAATGCTGGGTGTTTATTAACTTCCCCTCTGTATATGTGTATACGTGTATGGACGTTGGTGGGGTTGTAAATAATTTCATGCAAGTGTTTTAATATTTTTGATTATCAATTTCAATAAAAATAAATAAGAACCCAATGAATTTGAGTTGCATAAATTATCCTTATGTTTGTACATGGAAGGAGAAAAGAGGGAGGTCAAAATGAAGTCAAAGTTCGATATATAAAGGGTTTTTCATGTCCATAAAAATATCATTAAAGTTTAAAAACTACAAAACAATGTACCCTGGCATACGTTAAAAATATAAGACCCGTTGAACGGTTAGTATATTTAACAAATTTAAAATAAGTTTAATTTATGAAATGAGAAAACTACAAAATATAAAAACGTACACACGCATAAAAAAAATTGATGTCTAAATTAAATTTTGTTTTATGTCCTCCATACAATATATACACGTAAATATAATTCACAAAACATCACAAATATCTGACCTTTTTGTGATCTTATATCGGAATGTTAACCTGCTTAAATGGACAAAATATGTTTTTAATGATACACAAGAAACTCATTTTCATACATATAATACACCCGATGTAAACAATTTTGTATGTATGTACAATCATATTTTATTTGTATTTTAAATCTCGTATATTAAGTAAACTATATTTTAATTGCATTTTATTTCTTTAATGAGGCTGACACTAATTCTTTTGAAAACATTTAATCTATTGGATCGCAAATGTCCTTGAATCCATCGGTGAAAAATTGTGTCTGAGCGAATTAAGAATTTGTCTTGTCTTGTCTGAAATCAAGATTTATTTTGTATAAGTTTATCAGTTAAATACCCTTTTAGAATAACGAAATGAGCATAATTTTCAGTCTAAGTCGGTATTTTTGTTCATCCCCCAATCAGAAACTATTTTACAAATTTAAAGATGTATAATTTTAGCTCACTACGAAACGGGAGCAAAGCTCGACGAGATCCGTTTTTTTTGTTCTATTTCGAAAGCTTGGATACAATCATTTTTTTTCGATAACGTACATATATTATATATTAATATGTATGTAGTTGAGTTTAACATGTATGAATATAACAAATTAAAAAAAAAAGTCAAAACAAATCTTAAAACCGATTCACACAATTGTTGCTTCTTTGCATTGTGGTTCTTGTGTAGAATAATGCATGGACCAATGTTGTATTCGATGACCGCCATATAAACGGATTGAAATGAGCAATATTCAGAGATTGGATAGAGAGTTAGCTCATTGGCACTCATTCCACATCTTCCTATATCTAACTATAAAACCATAAGTAACATTGTAAGACTGATAACCTGTAAGAATAAGATTAAAATTTGGCAAAAGATAAAAAAAAAGGTTATACCTGTCATACGACATCTTTAAGTCTAGTTTGAGCTTCTTCAGTAGATAAGAAATTTGTTGTTCTGAACCGGTTCCAGATCGTGAACTTCCTGCGGAGGAGTTAGACCTGGTGCTCCCTTTACTGTAGGAGGAATCATCGGTAGGAGGATTTTCTGTGAATTTCCGAAGGTATTCAATATACTTCTCGACGCTGTACAAAGGTGGACGTTGTTTCTAAATTTAAAGAATTATGAAATATAATACTAGTATACGTGTTGACTAAATGTACAAATCTAACAAAAATTCTTCGCATTGATAATATAAAAAAGTTGTTAACTTTAAATGTTGAAATCTTTCGAAATTATAAAGGTCAATGAATACAAAATGATCAAAATTTTATATAAATTCAAAAGTTTTACTTGAAAATCAACAGCATATCAAAATAGTTTTATTGGTTTTTCCATGTACTTGCTTACTCTCCGGATCTGTCGCAGAGCACATGGGATTACCAAAAGTGTTTGTTTGGTTTCGTGTCACTGATCAATCTATTATCTTCTATGCAGTGTATTAAATTTAATGAAGAATAAAATAACACCTAAACTTCGAGAAACAACATTTTTGTTGCTGTACTTCATCTCAAAGTCAGCGAAACCTTAATTATAGCAAAATACTAAAGCTAGCTGATACCTCACGACATGCTGCAACGGCCGCGGTGGTTTAGCTAGCATCACCAGTCCTGTTTGAGCTACATTCTGAGCAATCTTCTGCATTTAATACTGGGAAATAATATATAATAAAATATACTAGGTGTCTTATAATATACAAACAGTAGTGCATATATCATACCTCGTTAAAAAGCATTTTCCATTTTTCATCCAAGTCCTTTATTCTTCTTTTCTGTCTGTCAACTGGACTTTTTGGAGAAGCCATTTTCCGAATCTGTAACGAATCGGTACTATTATCGCCCATCTTTATTATTGTGCTGATTTTAAACTCATTGTACGTTAATGTATACCAATTAACATATGACAAAACAGTAATTGTTTTGTATTATTTAAATGTTCAAAACAAAAAGAAGTCCGTTCCAATTTCTTAAAGGGATCAAGTTGGAATAAACGCTGATAGATTTAAATCGTACATTTTTAACATGGTTTTAAATCTTTAAATGTTTAACAGACCATCTGCTGTCCTAACTGTCAATCAATAGCTAATCGATGTCCTTTTGTTATCTGACCAACATGAAATATACATTAATGTATTACGGAATTCGTTGATAACATAAAAATTTAGGTTTATTGGTAGAACAATTGGAGTACATTATCTTTTATATTATCATAACCTTATTGCCAATTGACGGGAAATTGACTTTAAACATATTATATAGATGTGAAAAATTGTCATATTTGTGAATGAAAGAAGTGACATAAGCATTCAATTGACAGTTTAGTATGCTAACATAACCAATATACATTGATGACGATACCCGAGAATTATATCAAAGTAAAACCACAAAAACCCCAATACCAGAGGTTAATTCGAAACGGAAAGTCCCTATAAGCAAATGGTAAAATCTCTAAAGCTCAAACACACCAAATAAGTGGTTAACAATATTTTTTTTCTTCTTCAAAAATTTGCAAATTGAAAATTTATGATTGTTTTGTACAAAACAGTTTTCTAGTTTTCTCTCTTTTTAACGTTGAAAATACGTTTTAGAGACGAAGTTTCTAGTTTTACAGCTATCCAGCTTGCCAGCGGTGGTATTTTCATAACTTGTTAAAAGTAAACAGTTATAATATAAAACAAATGAAAACTAATCTTTATGATGAATATTTTATTGACCAATGTTATAAGCTTGAGTCAATTCAATTATGTCCTGGTTGATAAAGTTAGCACACTTATTCTATTTCACTGACGCACATTCACTTTAAATTATCTAACTTGCAATGCTCTCATCAATTTCGCTGTGATCAATGCTTTAACAAAACGTTCGAAGATACCAAGTCACCAATCGAAAATCTTTATTCGAATACAGCCATAAAACCAATTAAAGAAGAACAAACTGAAAGAGGATGATAATAACCTAATGTTCAGTGGTCGTCTTTTGTTGATGGTTCATAAATATTTCTCGTTCCTCGTTTTTTCTTTAGATTAGACCGTTGATTTCCCCGTTTTGATTTAACACTAGTCAATTTTTTGGGGCCCTTTTTAGCTTGCTGTTTGGTGTTAAAGATCGTACTTTGACCTATAATGGTTTCCTTTTAACAATATAATAGTACACACGCTGATATTTCTCGCCTTCTTTACTAATCATTGATATTATGTTCTTATATAAAAAAATAAAACTTTACTACAACAATCTCATAAACTTAAAATTATTAATTAGAAATATAATATATATATTATGTGCATCTTGCAATCATTCAATACACCAAATATAGTTGACTAATAATAATTACTAGTATTGTTTATTGTTTCTAAGAAACAGACTTAACCAAGAAAACATTGACCAATGAACCATGAAAATGAGGCCAAGGTCAGATGAACCATACCAGGCAGACATGTACAGCTTACAATACTTTAATACAGCAAATGTAGTTGACCTATTGCTTATAGTTTAAGAAAAACATACCAAAACACAAAAAAACCGATGAGCAATAAAATGTGAAAATGGGTCAATGTCAAATATAACCTGCAAGACTGACATGTACATCATAAAATATTTTCATACACCAAATATAGACGACCTATTGCGTATAGTATTAGAAAGAAAGACCAAAACTCAAAAACTTATTTTTTACCATTGAACCATGAAAATATGATCAAGTTCAGGTGACAGGCACCTGTCAGCTAGACATGTAGGCCTACTGCATGCGTACAGCATAAGAAAAACCGTCCAAAGCACAATAACTTATCTATAACCACTGAACCATGAAAATGAGGTCAAGGTCAAATGACAACTGCCAGTTGGACATGTAAACCTTATAATCCTTTCATACACCGAATATACTGCTTATAGTATCTGAGATATGAAATTGACCACACAATTTAACCTTGTTCACTGATCCAATAAATGCACGAAAAGAGAGATATTAACTGTATACATTTTTTTCAAGTAGTCATTGAACAATGAAAAGGACAATGGACATGTTACAGATAGAAACTTCGTAACATAAGGCATCTATTATATACATAATATGGAGCATCAAAGTCTTCCACCTTCTAAAATATAAAAAAAGAGTTAGCTAAACCGCTGCCGCTTCTGCCGTAGCTGCCGCTGGATCACTATTCTCATGTCAAGATTTCTGCGACAAAAGTCGCAACCTCGACAAAAATTAGGACTTGGATGGATCTCGTTGTCTCATTGACACTCATACCACATCTTCTTATACATATCTATATATCAGTCATTCGGAAATCTAAGTGAGTTATTTACTAATGTTTAAAACTAAGTCGATTCAAAAGTAACAAACTGAGGGAGCTAACAAAAACTGATGCACCACCTCTCATAGGAAACAACAATTCAGTCCAATATCACAAATAGGGATATGACACAATCGGTTTTTGACTATGCGACTGTTACTGTACAAAACATCTGAAGATATAAGAACGCACTATATCATCTATATATAAAAAAGAAGATGTGGTATTATTGCAAGAGAGAAAACTCAATGATTTCTTTAGATTGGTGAATATTCTTTTACAGAATGTGCGTTTTAGAACCTACCAGCACTAACATACCGTGATTGCATTGTAATTTAAAGTTATAAAGAAAACAGACCCTCCCCACATTTTGCCTCGCATTTTAAATTGATAACACTATCTGCAAAAATCAAAAAATATATTAAAATAAGAAAAAAAAAGAAGAAAAAAAAATGCCGTATTTGACGTTTGGGGAACGCAGCTTCCATTCATTCAACGCAAAAGTGCACAATTCTCTCAAAAGCCTAACATGGTATTACACTAAATTTGCATCGAAATATGACTGTTTATTATAAATCTTCAAACTTCGACCTGTTTCTACATTTACAATCTTATAGTTTACGAACTCGATCTTAAACGCTGATTAAATTTGATCAAGCATTTAAAGATTCCAACACCTTGAACAGGATCCTCTTACCCAATCTTAATCATCGTAAAAGTAAACAATGGTACAAATAGGGCATTAAATACTCATGATAAAAAATCTTTGATTCAATGTTATACTTTGTCAAACAGAAATCTTGAATCTTACAAGTGGTGGTCTTTGATTTCAATACGATGACACCTTATACAAAAGAGATTGATTGACACCTATCTAAAAATATGAATTATGATATAGTCGAAAAATGTTAACAATTATTTTAACACGCGGTCGTAATTATGTATTCAAAAATAGTCAAAATAATTACAAAATAGAATTTTAACAAAGCGTAATGCACTTTGTTACTTTTTATTCTGTTCAAGATTTTTAAAGCTTGATCACGTCATAAGTTTTATATATCAATATTATGTATTAGAGAGATCGCAAAGGAGATGTGAAAAAAATGTTTTTGTTTTAATGAATAACCACGTGCAAAAAAATAAAAGTTAAGAATGGTAATCGGTCGTCTCCAGGTAGAGTTTGAATTAATACTACAAGAATAATTCAAGACAAAGAAAATCGACATACATGTATTGAAGTGGTACCTTTGTTTTGTATATTATAAATTTTGATTTAGACACACACATAATATTACAACCCCTTTAAATGTGATTAGACACAGACAAATTCATTTCTTAAGTCAACTATCTGTTACTGCATTTGTTCGAAGTAGTATTCAATAACGGGATTGTGGTGATTTTAATATTATAAGGGGTAAATTAGTCTACAGATGTTCATGAAAACGTATAAACCAAGACAAGAAGCAACGAAACATGAGATTACTGTATAAGAATCTAGAACCAGTCAACTGCTAATCAGTTATCAACAATTCAGCTCTACTCGTATACATGTACATGTAGTGTATTGTTTCCGGTTCTAGTACATGTATGAATAAAAGGAGAAGAAGTGAATCTCTTTAAGCATAAATATAGATGTACTAACCACTAATATCACATGCACGTATATAAAATCGGGAGTGGAAAAAGGAATTGAGTAAAAGAGACAACAGCCCGACCAAAGGACAGAAAACAACCGTACGTCACCAATTGGTCATTCACACTAAACACTAAACATATAAATGAACTAAAATTGCAAAGCTATACAAGACTAACAAAGGCCATTCGACAATCCTCGGTAGACACTGCTACTCTCCAGATGAGGTTACGGAATCGGCCGAGTTGAGACGAATGTAACATAGGTCAAAGGCTCCTGGGTTTGGACAGGGGCAAACATACAGCGGGGTTCAACATGTCCTATTGAAAGAAGCAAAGACTGGCGTCCATATGTTTGCCCAAGAAATAATTCGATGCTAATTCTACTGTGAACAATTTTTCTTGTTTAAAGAAAATATTGGAGAAAATATGTCTTGTAGCGTTGACACAAGAAGAAAACAACCCAACCAAAGAGCAGAAAACAGTATAATGCAAATGCCAATAGGTCTTCAACACAGAGAGAATATACATATTTTAGTCAGACTATACTGTAAATCTTTAGCAGTAGATATATAGATGTACGAAGATGTGGTATGAGTGCCAATAAGATGTATAAATTGGTCAATACAGTGTTACAGTAGTTTCATTAACGTACAGTGACAAATATTTCCAGTATACATGTATATAGAACGCAAATAATTTCATGTTTTCAACAAAACATATAGCTGTCATGCACCTGATTTTAATTTTAGCGCTGATAACCATTTTGAGTAAATGGAAATGGTGAAATGTTGATTTTTTTAAGGTATTTGATAAAGTAAAACATGACGATTAAATATCTTGCACTATAATGAGGTCATCTGTTAAAAAATCATAATATTGTAAAACACATAAAAACCTAGAACTGATCCTGACAGTTCTACCTAGAACTGATTTTGTCAGTTCAATCTAGAACTGATTCTGACAGTTCTATGAAGAACTGTTCTAGGACAGGTTAGAACAGTTCTATCACAGATTAGAACAGTTCTATGACAGATAAATCTGACAGTTCTAATGAGAAATTAGAAGTGATCACCACTGCACTTGTCCTAATATTCGTGAAGGAAGGTCGAAAATACAACTTTTAAACTGAAGATTGCGAATGGATATGGGGAATGTGTCAAAGAGACAACAACTCGGTCAAAGAGCAGAAAACAGCCCAAGGCCACCAATGGGTCTTCAACAAAGCGAGATAATCGCGCATCCTGAAGGGAGTTCTGCTGGCCCCTAAACGAAAATGTGTACTGTTTCAGCGAAAATGGACATAAACTTCACTCGTATACACAAAACGTGGATATCAGTCATTATAAATCAAACAGCCTATTATATTTCTTATTTTTGTGAAGAGTTAAACTATCTTACTTTTACTTCATTACCATCCATTGAAAATCAAGAGTCGTTGAAGATGTGATAAATAAATACTTGAAAATTCTGCGTTGTGCAATTTAACAGAGAAACCACATGTTATCAACACAAATTGGAGATTTGTCAAATTGGCATGAAATTGATCAGTTTTATTATTTCATATTAAAATGGATTATGATCATATTACAAAATATTACAAAAGATACAATGTGGTCTGTGGTCTGAATAAATCAACATTCTTTCAAAGATTAAAAATAGTAAATTTGGCTATGTTACGACGGGTTCGTTATTAACTTTTGAACTTTAAACAAATCAGTCTTAATTTTAATTGACATGTTAACGGCATGCGATATCTTTGTGTTATTTATTACACGTAGTTTTTATTTCGTTGTATTATGAATATATACAATTGTGGATACAGCGGATATTTTCTATTATTGAATTGATTTAATTTTATATTGAAATCAGTCACACGCAAAAAAATGTGCATACATACATGTATTTCATCTTTTCCAACACATTTCTGGGATTACAAAACATAGTTACGTATTTTCAGCTACATGTATTTGCCAAATTAAATTCGGTCACTAATTCGATTTTGATTAAATTACTTACAAATTTAATGAAGTGTCTTTGTATTGCGTCCTATTGTGTCAAATGCACATCTAAATGCAAATCAAATAGTTCCAATCTAAAATTCCATACATGCACTCCAGTTGCAATATAATTCCATTTAACTTTTTTTAAATTGTGGTAATTACAGTTAAAACAAGTATAGATATTCATTATTTAACTTCCAGCATGGTGGTTAAATATACAGAAGTTGATATTGAAACGACTCCCACAAGAATTTTCGATCTGACATTCATATTTGTGCAAACAGTGTCTCTAACAAATTCCTTAATAATCTTCTATAACGGTCATACAATGTAAATTTCATCCGGCGCTTGACAAACACTGAAGTCAAGTAAAAGTAAACTACTCTATTGAAATTGACATACAATTAAAGTTATCTTTGTAAATTTTCTCAAATGAACTTTTTACAACACTTTAAATAGACTTGTATATCGTGTAGCAAAATGTACATATTTAGACAGAACTTTTCTCAGGAAATTAAAAATACCTTAGCGATCTTTCGTCTAGATTAATAGGTTTATTATGCTATCTTCTAATTAATCAGTTTAGATTGTTGGTGTTGAAATTTAAATGCAAAATTACAATTAGAAACATTTCTTGTTGTGTAACCTTGATGTGTAAAATATGAACTACCAATTGTACTCATTTCAAATGTTTTTTCGACAAGTTATACTTATTGACAATGGTTTTAGGTGTCATAAAATATACAAAGTATCAAATATTGAAATCATAAAAGATACGTTTAGCGCGAAAATAAATTAAACTTGCGATACGGACAACATGTTTAATTACGATTTACACCATGTGGGTACTACATTGTAATATAATTTAAATGTAAATACATTTTGTATCTAATCTTTGAGTTACTTATAGCATTTCAAAATATACGCTACATGTATGGGACGCATTATATTTCTAAAAAGGAGTAAATCGCAATAAAACTAGTTGTTAGTGAATTGTATTTTGCCCTATAACGTTCAAAAATCCAAATAAAAATGAGATGAAATAATGGAGAAGAAAAAAATGAGATAAATAAATTACATAACTGGACAATTTAAAATATAATTATGCATAGGTATATAGATATAGGAAGATGTGGTTTGAGTGCCAATGAGACAACTCTCCATCCAAATAACAATTTAAAAAGTAAACCATTATAGGTTAAAGTACGGCCTTCAACACGGAGCCTTGGCTCACACCGAACAACAAGTTATAAAGGGCCCCAACATTACTAGTGTAAAAACCATTCAAACGGGAAAACCATCGGTCTATGCACGTATAAATATATAATTATTTGAATACAATTTAACTGTACTCACAGAATCGCCATTTTCTTTGAAAGAGATGCAGTTAAGAATTGACAGAAGAGAATACATCACTTTCTATAACTGTAATATGCGACACGATTACTTGTCATTTTGGTAAGAAAAATGTTTCCCCACCAAAACTATGTAAAAGTATAAAAAAATATAAATGGCAAAAAAGTGTATACTGACAAACCTACCTATGGGCGAAAATGCATTTATACAATTTCCTTACATGAAAACAAAAGCAAAAAAATAGCCACTTATTGTAGTACCATTAAACTTACAAGTTGACAAGATATATCTATCTAACGTTAAAGTCATTACTGGGTTCAACCTAAAGGTAAAAACTGTACACAAACATTTAAAACGTGTCACAAACTTACAAACTGTCAAATCTTAGTTGATAAACAAATGGGATTAAACGATTTAAAAACAAATAATGACAAGATCATCCTTCAGATTCTTCCGTTGAGTTTGAAATTTCTTCCCATTGAAGTTATGTTACTTTTGAAGTTGTTCTTATGAGCTCAATGTAGAAAGCATTACATTGTAGAAACACTGACCTTTCACACACATAATAATTTGAAGTCGTATCATATGGTATGTAGAAATATGAATACTAAAGACGTGGAATATCCATCATCGAGACAGCAATCCAACGACACGTGAACAAAATAGTAAATTAGATCAAATGAAGGAAAATTGGCATCGAAAACGTATCTACGAGCCTGTAAATCAGTGGTTGTCGTTTGTTTATGTGTTGCATATTTGTTTTTCGTTCAATTTTTTTTACATAAATAAGACCGTTAGTTTTCTCGTTTGAATTGTTTTACTATAAGTTATATGGTTCGCTACTGACCCCATACGGATCCATAGAGGGTTAGTAAAATCCATAGGGGGTGAGGCCGGAGGCCGAGTCCCCTATGAATTTTATTCACCCTCTATGGATCCGTAGGGGGTCAGTAGTTAACCGTATAACGAATTTATCGGACGCTGGACTTTTTCTGCGTCGTTTTGTTGAAAAATAAACAACGAAACGCAACAACATTTATAGATGACGTCGCCATTAACGCGTCATGAACCCCCTATGAAACCTACTAACCCCCTACGGTCTCATTAGGGGGTCACCACGTGACGGCGTTTAACCAATCACAACGTGATATTTTATCAATGGTCCGATAATATAAGTTATATGGTTCGCTACTGACCCCGTACGGATCCATAGAGGGTTAGTAAAATCCATAGGGGGTGAGGTCGGAGGCCGAGTCCCCTATGAATTTTATTCACCCTCTATGGATCCGTAGGGGGTCAGTAGTTAACCGTATAACGAATTTATCGGACGCTGGACTTTTCTGCGGCGTTTTGTTAAAAAGTAAACAATGAAACACAACAACATTAATAGATGACGTCGCCATTAACGCGCCACGAACCCCATATGAAACTTACTAACCCCATACGGTCTCATTAGGGGGTCACCACGTGACGGCGTTTAACCAATCACAACGTGATATTTTATCAATGGTCCGATAAATTGTCTTTTCGGGGCCTTTTATAGCTGACTATGCTGTATGGGCTTTGCTCATTGTTGACGGCCATACGGTGACCTATAGTTGTTAATGTTTGTGTCATTCTGGTCTTTTGTGGATAGTTGTCTCATTGGCAAACATACCACGTCTTCTTTTTTAAAGATAGTTCTTGTTTACACTATACAGTATGAAAAGTTCAGAGTCTCTACTGAAGATCTGATATCAACACAAAAGTATCGAAATAAGCCAAACTTATTTTCAAATATTTATGACCAAATACAACACAATGAGGTTATACTACAGACATGTATCTAGCTATATAGAGACGGGCACATGTACAGATAGTTTCCCCAGCCTATAGATATTAAACGATATGAACTATAGTCGGGTTGTTGTCTCTTTGACACATTTCCCACTTCCATTCTCAATTTTATGTATTTTATTAAATATTTACTTTTTTTGTAGTTTTATTGATGTGGACAATTTGTTTACAAATAAAGCAAAACATTTCCAACCATATATATACAAACTACATTTATTACAAAAGAAACACTCAAATCTTAAAATACTACATTTTAAAACTAAAAACATCTACTACCTTTTTAGTACTTATATTAAGCTTCTAATGGGGAAAATGAATAACAAATATGTATAACAGATAACAACTGATTTTTTATTATGATTAGGTAAACATCTTCAGTTTTACAAATAGACAATTTATTTACACTCAACAAACACGCAAAAAATCCATAAATATCTTCAAACAACTTTATTACGTTTTGTATGTTTTATTAAATATGTGACTATTCATATTAACACTTGAGAACTGAAGACTACTTTAAGTCGTTACTAGATCGGAACAAAAATACGTTTCACGAAACAAAGAAAGTAATTTGTAAAAGCAAATGTAGCACATTTTTACGACTCTCGTGTATGTATATTAAGGTCGTTAAAAAAGTTAGTACTTAATTTGGTACAAATCGTCGTAAACATATGTCAAAGAAATACATTTATATGTATCAAGAGTGTCGGATGAGTAAATCAATGGGACAACCCAAAAATTACTAGAGAACGGGAAAACCAACCGTCTAATCTATAAAAAAGAGACGTGAAACGAGAAACACTTATGTATGAACCACACCGGCAAACGACACTTACTGAACATAAGATTCCTGGTTATGATAGTTGTAAACAATTGCATCCGGTTTAAACGTTTTGATGGTACCAAACCTTCAACCTTATCTGAAACAATAGTGTAACACCACAACATAGAAAGACACACTATAAAATATCAATCAAAGCTCACTTTTCTGAAATCCAGTCTTTGTCAAAAACAATCACGTCTGATAGGAATCATGATTTAAAGAAGATTCCGTTATGTTATCTCTCGCAGTCTGCTTTTATTTCATTTTCCTTCACTTTTCGTCCTTTTAATTTTCTTTCATTTATACCAAAAACTGAATTTCCGTTACTGTTTGTTAAAATTGTACTGAAGCAGAGTTACTGAACAAGTATATTATATTGAAACAACGGCGGCCAACACGTCAACACCCGCAATCAATTTCACGTCCTGCAGCTTCTTACAAACATCTCTATAAAGCGTCCATTCAAACTATCAGTATTCCCTAGTTATGGAACTTAATTACATTTTCACTTAATATCACTAATAGAAAATTGGATTTCGCTTTTGATTATTTGATTATTTAATAAACAGGTCTAACTCAATAAGACGTGGCTAGAAGCTTATTTCTGTGTATTCATTCGTGTTATTCAACAAATACTGGGACATTATCAGTTAATTTGAAAGTAATCGAATCTTCTTTTGATCAGTACTAAACATATAATCAATAGTTAGTAATTATTGTTTTTGACTTATATTGGCAAATTATTTCTCATAAAAACCAATTCGTACTCGACAAACCGGAATGGACGAGCCGAAATCGTCAACCAATATTAGTAACTGAACTGAATTTTCGCCGAAATCGTCAGCCAATATTAGTAACTGAACTGAATTTTCTCAAAAGTGTTTATTTTATTTTATTCAAAACATGAGAAAGATAGAATTGGCAATTTGCATATGTATGTCATATTCAAACCTGCAAGACTGCCCCAAAATTTGTGTGCACACAATGAGGGTCAAACAGTTTTTTTTGGTGTCGTTTCAACAAACTGATTGTGATAGTACCACCCTTTAAGTATCGCTACCACTACATGATAATGATGTTTTAAAATTGACTTTTCCCGTAAATATTATAATAATAAATAATTACAAATATTGAAGAATTGTCATTTTTGTATCGGGTCCGATTTTCATTTTGCATTTTATAAATTTATGTATCTTAATATTCATTAAACATTTTAGGAGAGAATGAACATAACTTTTCGCTAGAGTGTCACGTTTTTGCCCACTCGTTTTCTGATTTAATCCTGATGAATTAACATGACGGCCGGATTGTAAAATAACTAAAACTTTTGTTTGTTTGTGAACATTTTCCCTTTTTATACATGATACATCACTAATCTAAACAATCTTCAAACCATCGATAAATCTTTAAATTGACAAGTCTGTTTCATTAGAAATCAATATTTTCTTTGTTTACGGTTCATCTTATAGAAATGTTATAATTAATCAAAGACTATTTCAGATTTTTTTCATCATTTCTCTCGCAGACTGATTAACAAACCAGCACGAATCCCATTGTCAAAACGATTTTCAATGTTTAACAATCTATGCTTCCAATTTGTTTTAACTATGAGCTTTGGACAACAACCATGCTGTTTGAATATTTATAGTTTTATCACCATACCCGACTTATTTTCGATATCAAATGGTAGACAGGGTTCACACATATTGTCATTAATTAAAACTCACACTCTGTTTTGCTTTGAGGGATGTATAAACACACATTCAAGTCTGATCGTGGTTTTTTTTATGACTCGTGCTAGGAGTGAAATATACGACGCTCACAGCACGTTGAAGATCCCTTGCGACAACTGTTTTGGGGTTTGTAAGTGGTAAGTTTCGGGATATGAATCACCCCCTCTCCAACATATTTTCCCCCTTATTTGGAAGTTTAATTTTTCTATCTTTCATTCCTGGTTCCAATATTCCAGAACCAACATGTTTTATTAATACATGGGTGATCTATCCTCGTTCTCAATAGTAAATGAAAAAAAAGTTCAAATAAATGGTTTAAAAAGCAAACACCTCGCAATCAATGTATCCAATTGGTTGATCATTATTGAATATTGACGAGAGCTGAGGAATACATGTTGATGTGTTAAATATTTGTTTTTCTTTCATTTTTTGTACATATATTGCTTAAATAGAACGTTAGTTTTAACGTTTGAATTTTTTACATTTTTCATTTCGGGTCAATTTTTAGCTGACTTTGTGGTATGGGCCTTTCTCATTGTTGTAGACCGTACGCTGACATATATTGTTAACTTCTATGTCATTTGGTCTCTTGTTGAGAATTGTCTCATTGGCTAGCATACCACATCTCCATTTTTATAATGTCAATATATAACCGTTTACAGGAACTGCTTATAACCCTTCCAGATCACATGAAATCGGCCTCGGTGTTTAAGTGGGGTTCGTGTTACTTTATCTTAACGTATTTTGTAATTGTTTTTTTGTCATTTTGTCGGTTTTCATAATTATTAACGTGACTGTTGTCAGTTTCTATTGAACTAAAGCTTTATGAATAATGCCCCTTTTGTATTTTCTCTGCTGTCCTTTGAATCATTACAGGATCCTGACATATCCAAAAGTGTTTTTCGGTGCATGATATTTTTTGCTGATCAGAAACACATTATTTGAATTTTTGATCTCATTTTCCAAATTGAATAAAAGATGAAAATAACATTATTTACTGTTACTTATTCCAATAGTGTGGATTGACCGTTTCGAATGATGATAAATGCAATTAACTCTAAATTTTAAAGTGCCATTATGACAAAAGTGTGTCAGAAATCATATCTGATATTCTTCCTCAGTCATAATTACCTTCCATCATTACCGAACTGCACAAAGAAATAACACGACGGGTGCCGTATACGGTACAGGAAATGCTTACCATTCCGGAGCACCTGCTTTCACTCCCGGTTTTTAGTGGAGTTCGTGTTATTTCTTCTTATTATTTATAACTGTTGATGTAAATATCCTTTGGTTTTGTGAGTCTTTGTTTACTCCTTGGTTTTGATTGTTATTGTCTTAATACTGAAACTAAACTTTCGAACCTGGCGTAAATATTGATTTTGAAATATCAGATATTAAAAAAAATCTTACACGCAGTTCTTAGTCTTATGATAGTATATCGTATTGTCACTAAGAAAATTGGTATGAATAATATATGATTTAGAGATCTTTTTCTTCTATGTTTTCTTATTTCCAGGAACACCGCGACAATTTTACTGTCTAGCATTACCTTCATTTGATTGCATTAAAGTGTTAAAACTACAAAATTATCATGTAAGATATTTGGTATCTTTGGTTAATACACATTTGTTTTGGTATGTGGAGAAAAATAGGATAAGAAAATCAACAACAAAATCTTATTTAATTATATTTTCATAGTGTTTTTAAAAGTTTGCTGACCACTATATATATATGTAATGTGAGCTTTATTGTATGGTGCCGTAGTGAATTACAAGCACATATGCATATAAGCAGTTAAACTCCTCACAACGAAAAAAGAAATCACCTGTTAGGAATACAGTAAAAAGTAAAATCACAAAAATACTGAACTCAGAGGAAAATCAATTTGGAAAGTCCATAATCACATGGCAAAATCAAAAAACAAAACGCATCAAAAACGAATGGACAAGAACTGTCATATTCCTGACTTGGTACAGGCATTTAAATAAACTCCATTAGGAAAACCTTTTCAAACCTTAAAACACTAAATGGTAACAAACACATACTATTAACCTAAAAACGTATTGCTGACAAGCAATACTTTGCATCCAATATTCCGTAGTGTTACAACAACATATTAATTTTGATATAGTTCTGACGACGCGTGGACCATTTACAATATACGATATAAAAAGAAGATGTGGTATGATTGCCAATGAGACAACTATCCACAAAAGACTAAAATGACACAGACATTAACAACTATAGGTCACCGTACGTCCTTCAACAATGAACAAAGCCCATACCGCATAGTTAGCTATAAAAGGCCCCGATAAGACAATGTAAAAAAATTCAAACGATAAAACTAACGACATTATTCATGTAAAAAAATGAACGAAAAACAAATATGTAACACATAAACAAACGACAACCACTGAATTTACAGGCTGCTGACTTGGAACAGGCACACACATAAGTAATGTGGCGGGGTTAAACATGTTAGCGGGATCCCAACACTAGAACCCTTAAATATGTGCTGCAAGTGTTTTGTAACGGACATAAAGCACGACCTTTCCCTACATTTTGAATGACTCAGTAGCTAATACAGCCATACATACCATCACTACATTAACCACAGAATACATTTTAAACCTAATTCAAGAACAATATTACATAATTATTAAATTGTGAGTTTAACATCGTGTGCTTTTCAAGTACGATTCAGCTTGTCAAATACTGGCAGAAGTTAGCTGAATAATAATTCTTCAACTTCAGAGTAATTGCATGTTCTTGTAAACGCAAAAAATGTAGGGAGACTAAATAGATCTGCAAAAACTAAAATAAAAACAAGATAATAGCAGACGATTCTATAATAAAATACTACGAAGTAGTTCTTCGTTCAAACCACAAAAATGTTTTTAACATCCATACACAATTTTGAAAAAGAAGGAGATAAGTTAGACATTTGACAAAATCATGAAAATAGAGAGTACTCACAGTTTCAATTCATTCACATAAATTACTATCCATTCATTGAAAAAATAATCCGTTGGTGGTATGGAAAGTCGGAAGTATGAACGTTCAATACCTATAATCAATGATTTTCCCTTTAAATTGTAATAAATATTCGTATTATTGACCAGAGAATACATTCGGAACACATTAAATCCCCTGACACAATCGCTTTATTTCCTATTTTTTAATTCATATTTTAAAAAAGGCGTGTATCTCCCCTACGGTGAAGGTGTAATATTAGATCCTTCGACAAGCATCTGACATTACAATTCTAACACCATTAAGAGTATCGTATTTTTTTAATGCATGGATCGTATACATACATTGTACTTTCAATTTGTGCTTTAAAGTGATATCGAATATGGCTGACGATTATCGGTATGAAATCGACACCGGATGAACCCTTTCTCTACCTTTCGTATCATTTTAATTTAAACCTTTGGAAACTAATTAAGACATAGCTTATCTGGAATAAAATCGGACCTAACTTGCACTTACCGAGAGGTTAATAGGAATTTCGGTGACTTTGTAGATAACCTGATAAAACAGATGTATCTATTTCATTTCTTTCACGTAAGACTATAGCATGTTAAACCTAATTTCAATAAATTCATTAAAGGGCATATTTTAATGACAAAAAAAAAGAAAAGAAATATAATGAACAGTTTTTTGTTCGTTTTTTTAAATGATTGATGTATTTAGTTTTGTTTTTTTTTTTAATAAAAAGCATTGTCATTATTTAACTAAAGACTCTCATCAACCGAGTTATATTAATAAAAATAATAATAATAATAATGATCGTATTAGAGAAATATGAGCTGCTATCGTTGAAATGCAATTATAATTGAGACAAAAAAATATTGCAGCGAAATTATAAAAAAACAATAGTTTTCCTAAAAAAATCCAATCTGAATTTGGAAAAACAATTCCACCCTTTAGTTCTGTACTAGTCAACAAAAGAAACGATACACAACATTTTTCGAATTTAAGAAAAAAGTTTTCCGTTTATAGGACCAATATTGAAGGCAGTGATGCTTAATGAACACGGAAATATAAATCCGTTAATACAAAAAATATCTCTTTCTTTCATGACGTTATTTGGGGAAATTTATTTTTTGAGACAAAATTTACATTAAACCACTATTTCAAGAAGAGAAGTTCCAACTAACGGGACCAACCTCTTATTTAAAGGTGAAGACAATGTTTGCCATCAATTCTTTTTCAAAAATCATACAGTTTCTTCGTTTATTTGTGAAGCAAAGTTCAGCCCCACAAGAACTCGTTTAACTACAGAAACTTGTGTTTTATTTTCATGTACAATATGATCGATTTAGTTGTAGACATCTTAACCTGAGAACTCTCAATATTTTAAATTATTCATTCATCTTGTAGTGCACTTATCAATTTAATAGTATATCAATATTTTGAAAAAGAAAAAGACAAACTGTCAATTTGTTCGTTGAAGTGTAGAAATTGATCACTTAAAATTAAAAAAAACCGCAAGGAAAATGATTAATTGTATTACAAAACTATTACTTTTAGTAACTAATTTCACCCGATGAGCATATGTTTATATTGTTTTATTTAGATACATCATAGTATATATTTGTTTAGGGGCCAGTTGAAGGACGCCTCCGGGTGCGGGAGTTTCTCGCTGCATCGAAGACCTGTTGGTGACCTTCTGCTGTTGTTTTTTCTATGGTCGGGTTGTTGTCTCTTTGACACATTCCCCATTTCCATTCTCAAGTTTCTTTTGTTTGTTAAAAGGAATGTTTCTAGACTCGATTAGTATGTAATGTACCATTGGACGGCACGCTTGATAATAATTTATTATACATGATACGGGTTATGTTCTTGTCATATATTTTATGATGGTATGATACTGAAGGGAGGTATTAGGCTTGATATTCATATGATGATGACATAATCTTTCAATCAGTTTAAGTGAGTTCTAGAGCTGACATGTCAGTAACTGCTAGTAGTGAGTCCTTTGTTAATTTAGGGACCATTGTCTTTTTGTTTAGTTTCTTTTGTTACCTATTGTGGCATCGGACTCCGACTTCTTTTAACTGAGTTTTGCTGTACGTATTTCAATGTGTTTGTTTTATAAAACTTGGCTAAAGGTATAGGGGGAGGTTTGAGATATAAAACAAATATGTTAAACGCCGCCGCATTTGCGCCTGTCCCAAGTCAGAAGCCTCTGGCCTATGTTAGTCTTGTATGATTTTTAATATTAGTTCATTGAAATATTTCAGAGCGTAGTAAGACGTCCATTTTCACTGAACTAGTCTGTACACATTTTTGTTAATGATATAGCTGATGCCCATCATCGGGACGGGATTTTCTCGCTGTATTGAAGACCCATGGGTGGCCTTCGGCTGTTTTCTGCTCTTTGATCGGGTTGTTGTCTCTTTGATACATTCCACATTTCCATTCTTAATTTTATTGTTTGGAAAAACAATTGGTGTATTTACTGCGAGAGTATCAGAGAATTAGTTATTTTCATACAATTTAAAAGATATTTCGAAATGGGCATCCATGGATTAGTAGGCATATTTTGTTTTACAGTATTCCATGGAGAAAGCCGGAGCCATTTAGAAATGTAAATTCTTGTGAATAAATAACAAATGTATGTATAAAACACCGATCAGAAAGATTTCATGTTACATGAGTCCATTGTTTGGTAAATTTCCTTATCTATTTTAATAATTTAGATTATCCTGTAGTGATCAAAGTTCTAATAACTCAATAATTGTAAGATTGTGAAAAGGATCCTTTACTATAGATAATTTAGCTGATCTGTAACAATAACATCTTCATGCCTTATATATCATGTACTGTAGTACGCCGCTAGATTAAAACTGACGTGGAAAGGTAACACATGCCCACCGAAGGCTCTTTTTTGAGAGCCCAGGTGGTCGTGTGGTCTATCGGGACGGCTGCAGTGCAGGCGATTTGGTGTCACGATATCACAGTAGCATGGGTTCGAATCCCGGCGAGGGAAGAATCAAAAATTTGCGAAGCAAATTTACAGATCTAACATTGTTATGTTGATGTTTAGACGAGTTGTATATACATTATGTACACAGCCATGTATCACCATCATTGATGGCGATCCGATTGATACATCTGTTGTAGGGTTGTCACTGACTCAGACATACTTATGAATATAATTATTTTCTGTGACTGTATCTTACATTAATTTGTAGGATCATTTACTATAGATAATTTAGCTGATCTGTAACAATAACATCTTCATGCCTTATATATCATGTACTGTAGTACGCCGCTAGATTAAAACTGACGTGGAAAGGTAACACATGCCCACCGAAGGCTCTTTTTTTGAGAGCCCAGGTGGTCGTGTGGTCTAGCGGGACGGCTGCAGTGCAGGCGATTTGGTGTCACGATATCACAGTAGCATGGGTTCGAATCCCGGCGAGGGAAGAACCAAAAATTTGCGAAAGCAAATTTACAGATCTAACATTGTTGGGTTGATGTTTAGACGAGTTGTATATATATATAAAGATAAGGAGATGAGGTATGATTGCCATAACGAGACTACTATTCACCAAAGTTCAAATGAAGTAGAAATAAAAGATTTCAACCGTACGACCTCCAACAATGAGAAAAACCAATACCGTATGTATACATATTTACTTACAAATATGAAATCTTTACTTTGCCACAATATAATAGATTCCAGAGTCTGACAGTTTGTGTCCATTTTGGTTATCATATATTAACCAGAATTATTTCACACTATATCTTATAACTTTTACCGCAATGTTTATTAGATTTAACCACTTAATAATGTTTAGCGTTTAATCTTATTAAGTTTCTATTAAATATATTTAATCGAATTACAAATCAAAACACAATTGGAAAGATGCCGAATTGTTAAATGACCAAGTAAACACTAAATACTTTAAGTGTAAACAAGCTAATACATTTCTGCTCGTTACTATCCCCTTCCGTTAAAGTTACAATAGACAACTATCTAGTTCTATGCATTTCCGTCAAAAACTAAGGTTTTAGTGAACATTATTCGCGCGTTTATGGGTATCGTCACTTCCGTTCCAATGATGAGCAAGTGGTTAGAAAACTATACTACTATATTGCACGAGTTATTCAGCAAATTGAGTTCTCATAATTGACAATCAGCACTGCTTGTGATTAATAAGTACTTACAAAACAAACATTATTTCTAGTGACGATCACTAAGACGCTTGATGAACGTTAATAGTGCAGGGATACAGGCGATCCCCTCTATCTGGTAAATGACGTCATAAAGGCGCGCATAATTGACGAGTTTTTGCCAGTGACGGATGAACTCGAAAGTGGTCTATTAGTTCAACTGTTGAATATAAAATACAGGACAATACAGTTTTAAGTAGATACTAACAAAGTTGAGAATGGAGATGGGAAATACGTCAAAGAGACAACAACCGGATCAAAGAGCAGATAACAGCCGAGAGCCACCAATGCGTACGTTCCTTGATTGTGTTGCACGCGTATCATGATGCATGCTACTAATAGGACAGCAACGACTTACCCATCGGAGCACTTGAGGTAACACCTTGTTTTTAATGAGAATCGTTTGGATTAATCGTGAGTTTTATGTTCAGATTTTTACAAAAGGAATCGGTTGCAGATTTGTTTTGACGTTTCGTTTAAGGTGGTACCAACACTTTCACTATATTAATTTGACTCGTTTAATTTGCATAACATTTTATTTACTTTGACACTTTAACAAAACTATAAAAATGTTAAAAATTTTGAACCAACCATTTTAGTAGAAAAATTACACTGATTATATAGCAATTTGACGAACACCAATTTTGATCATTGAGAAGCTTAATATTCCTCTTACAACACAACATAATTGAAACGTTTAGCTGACTTTACAGAGTTATTTCCCTGTAGTGTTAGGTACCACCTTAATTGGTATCAGTTATTCATACATTTTATACTCATCTACATGAATGAAAATAACATTTTGCATCGAAAAATGTACTCGATTTGTATCTTTTAAAAAAGGTATTGAAATGATTAAATCATATAAGATAATTTAGAATAAATATTGTGAGATCATACAAGGAAAGACAAATTCTGTATTCGCTCAAACACACATTGTCACAAACTGATTCAAGGACATACATGTATACGATTCACTTGCAAATGAAAACAAAAATTAAATGTTAAAATACCAAATTGAATAATAATAATTTTATTGTTAAAATTTATCTAAAGACAATAGATTTTTAGCCGAATGCACTAGTAGTTGTCAATAGTTCCTCTGGTACTTTGTAATCTGAAAAAAAATAGACATTCGGTGTTTAATATAAATGATTAGTAATCTTAACTATAAACGCAAAACAAATAAGATATGCAGCAACAAACGGCAACCACTGAATTACAAGCTCACGACTTTGGACAGCCACGTACTTGACGTTGCATGGTTAAGCATGTGTGCATGCGCCAATTTCAAACCACCACCATTATCTGGGAGAGTGGTAAAATATTAGCCTTTTAAGCATTTTCCGTAGCGAACGTGCAAATAAAGGGTTATTTTTGTTTGTTATCTACACTCAAAAAGTCGTTGAAAAGTTCTGCTTAATCCTCAAACTATGATAAGAAGAATAACTGAACGACTACAATTCTCTTGATTATCTCAGTTTGTTTTTTTTAATACGTCGCTACATAAGAAAAAATATAAAAAATATAAAGAATGAAAGAGTATTATAAACATGACAAATAGCAAGTTTCAAATCAGGGGCGAATCCAGCCATTTTAAAAAGAGGGTTCCTAACCCAGGTCAAAGGGGGCGGGGGGTTCCAACTATATGTCCCTATTCAAATGCATTGATCGTCCAAAAAAAGGGGGGAGATGATCATAAGACATTATTATTTTTGGATGTCACAGAATTTATGAATTAATGATTATTGTCTTATCTATTAGCTTTATGTCCGCCTTAGTGGTGTCAAGCGCGAGGTCGGGGGTTAGGAACTAAGCCGAGCCAAACTTAAGACTTTAAAAATGGTATTTGCTGCTTCTCCGCTAAGCACGTGATATTAAACAGTACTGACAACGAGTGGAAGAGTCGGAGTTAAAATGAGGAGACTGGGAGGGGTTACATGTCTTCCTGCTAACTGCTACCTGGTGAACTAGTACGTTTACAATCAGTATCAGCTTGTGGATCTAGTTTAATATTATCGCCGGTTAATGTTCAAACTACATGAAACTTTTCACGTCCTGAATTTGCATTAAATTTGCCGCTAGAACTTAAACGGGTATCCATCTTTAATCTCATATCAAATTAATGCCCTCAAATTATTGCATTTAAGGACAATATGTGACCTTGATGTTTATTTAGATATGATCATTATCATAAAAAAAGTAAACCAGAAAGAAAATTATAAAGTTTTTCTGAGCATTTCAAACCGATTGGACGGAACAACTACGAGTGAACACTTAAAACATTGTATAACGGAAAGTAACATTAGTTTACACATGTATATTTATTTATAGTGGATTGGGAAACAAGTTATTCCAACTTATATTAATACATTTTCACGGGTGCGAGTGCTATCTTGTAGCGGCATTAGCCTTCTCTTTTTCGAAATCTACCAGATTGTCTTTTACGTGCAAGAGATATGGCCCTCTCTTAACACGGGTCAGTCATTTGTCGTCCCCTTCCGACGGAGTAGTGTCCGAGTAACATTGGACGGAAAGTCTTTACTACCGCGTTTCCATGTAATATCATTTTCTATACCAGACACAAGTTGGTTCCTTTTTCCTTTTTCCTTTTTCGATATTCGAATTTTGAAAAATATTACAAGTCCAAACTAAATTTTTTTTTGCTTCAAAATTTTTTTTCCTCAAAATTTTTTTTTCCTCAAATTTATTTTTCCTCAAAATTATTTTTTCCTCAAAATTTTTTTTCAAAAATTATTTTTTCCTCAAAATTTTTTTTCCTCAAATTTTTTTTTTTCTCAAATTTTTTTTCCTCAAATTTTTTTTTCCTCAAAATTTTTTTTTCTCAATTTTTTTTCCTCAAATTTTTTTTCCTCAAAATTTTTTTTCCTCAATATTTTTTTTTTCTCAAATTTTTTTTCCTCAAAATTTTTTCCTCAAATTTTTTTCTCAAATTTTTTATTTCCTCATTTTTTTTCGTTTCCTTATTCAATTTCTTTTTCCTTATTCGATTTTCATTTCCTTTTTCATATTCATTTCCTTTTTTGGTTTCTATTCCCTGAATCGGATTCTATTTCCTTATTGGGTTTCTATTTCCTTATTCGGTTTCAATTTCCTTATTCGGTTTCTAGTTCCTTATTCGATTTTCATTTCCTTATTCGGTTTCTTTTTCCTTTTTCAATATTCATTTCCTTATTCGGTTTCTGTTTCCTTATTTGATTTCTTTTTCCTTATTCAATTTTCATTTCCTTATTCGGTTTCTATTTCCTTATTGGATTTTCATTTCCTTTTTCAATTTCCATTTCCTTATACGGTTTCTTTTTCCTTTTTCAATATTCATTTCTTTTTTCGGTTTCTATTTCCTTATTCAGTTTCTATTTCCTTATTCGGTTTCTATTTCCTTATTCGGTTTCTTTTTCCTTATTCGGTTTCTTTTTCCTTTTTCAATATTCATTTCCTTTTTCGGTTTCTATTTCCTTATTCAGTTTCTATTTCCTTATTGGGTTTCTATTTCCTTATTGGGTTTCTATTTCCTTATTCGGTTTCTTTTTCCTTATTCGGTTTCTTTTTCCTTTTTCAATATTTATTTCCTTTTTCAATATTTATTTCCTTTTTCGGTTTCTATTTCCTTATTCAATTTCCATTTCCTTATACGGTTTCTTTTTCCTTTTTCAATATTCATTTCCTTTTTCGGTTTCTATTTCCTTATTCAGTTTCTATTTCCTTATTGGATTTTCATTTACTTATTCAATTTCTATTTCCTTATTCAGTTTCTATTTCCTTATTCGGTTTCTATTTCCTTATTCGGTTTCTTTTTCCTTATTGGGTTTCTATTTCCTTATTCGGTTTCTTTTTCCTTATTCGGTTTCTTTTTCCTTTTTCAATATTTATTTCCTTTTTCAATATTTATTTCCTTTTTCGGTTTCTATTTCCTTATTCAATTTCCATTTCCTTATACGGTTTCTTTTTCCTTTTTCAATATTCATTTCCTTTTTCGGTTTCTATTTCCTTATTCAGTTTCTATTTCCTTATTGGATTTTCATTTACTTATTCAATTTCTATTTCCTTATTCAGTTTCTATTTCCTTATTCGGTTTCTATTTCCTTATTCGGTTTCTTTTTCCTTATTCGGTTTCTTTTTCCTTATTCGGTTTCTTTTCCTTTTTCAATATTCATTTCCTTTTTCAGTTTCTATTTCCTTATTCGGTTTCTTTTTCTTTATTCGGTTTCTTTTTCCTTGATCAAAATTCATTTCATTTTTCGGTTTCTATTTCCTTATTCGGTTTCTATTTCCTTATGGGATTTTCATTTCCTTATTCGATTTCCATTTCCTTATTAGGTTTCTTTTTCCTTTTTCAATATTCATTTCCTTTTTCGGTTTCTATTTCCGTATTCAGTTTCTATTTCCTTATTCTGTTTCTATTTCCTTATTCGGTTTCTATTTCCTTATTAGGTTCTACTTCCTTATTCGGTTTCTTCTTCCTAATTCGGTTTCTGTTCCTTATTTTGATTTCTTTTTCCTTATTCAATTTTCATTTCCTTATTCGGTTTCTATTTCCTTATTCGGTTTCTTTTTCCTTTTTCAATATTCATTTCCTTTTTAGATTTCTATTTCCTTTTTTGGGAAATGAATATTGAATAAGGAAAAAGAAACCGAATAAGGAAATGAAAATCGAATAACGAACTAGAAACCGAATAAGGAAAAAGAAACCGAATAAGGAAATAGAAACCGAATAAGGAAATAGAAACTAAATAAGGAAATAGAAACCGAAAAAGGAAATGAATATTGAATAAGGAAAAAGAAACCGAATAAGGCAATGAAAATCGAATAACGAACTAGAAACCAAATAAGGAAAAAGAAACCGAATAAGGAAATAGAAACTGAATAAGGAAATAGAAACCGAAAAAGGAAATGAATATTGAAAAAGGAAAAAGAAACCGAATAAGGAAATGGAAATCGAATAAGGAAATGGAAATCGAATAAGGAAATGAAAATCCAATAAGGAAATAGAAACCGAATAAGGAAATAGAAACCGAAAAAGGAAATGAATATTGAAAAAGGAAAAAGAAACCGAATAAGGAAATGAAAATCGAATAAAAAACTAGAAACCGAATAAGGAAAAAGAAACCGAATAAGGAAATAGAAACTGAATAAGGAAATAGAAACCGAAAAAGGAAATGAATATTGAAAAAGGAAAAAGAAACCGTATAAGGAAATGGAAATTGAATAAGTAAATGAAAATCCAATAAGGAAATAGAAAACGAATAAGGAAATAGAAACTGAATAAGGAAATAGAAACCGAAAAAGGAAATGAATATTGAAAAAGGAAAAAGAAACCGAATAAGGAAAAAGAAACCGAATAAGGAAATAGAAACCGAATAAGGAAATAGAAACCCAATAAGGAAATAGAAACTGAATAAGGAAATAGAAACCGAAAAAGGAAATGAATATTGAAAAAGGAAAAATAAACCGAATAAGGAAAAAGAAACCGAATAAGGAAATAGAAACCCAATAAGGAAATAGAATCCGATTCAGGGAATAGAAACCGAAAAAAGAAATGAATATGAAAAAGGAAATGAAAATCGAATAAGGAAAAAGAAATTGAATAAGGAAACGAAAAAAATTTGAAAAATTTTTGAGGAGAGAAAAAATGAGAGAAAAAAAAAATTTGTGAAAAAAAAAGTGAGGAAAAAAAATTTTGAGGGAAAAAAATTTGAGAAAATTTTTTTTTTAAGGAAAACAAATTTTGAGGAAAAAAAATTTGAGAAAAAAAAATTTGAGGAAAAAAAAAATTTGAGAAAAAAAAAAATTTGAGGAAAAAAAATTTTGAGGGAAAAAAAATTTTGAGGAAAAAAAATTTTGAAGCAAAAAAAAATTTCGTTTGGACTTGTAATATTTTTCAAAATTTGAATATCGAAAAAGGAAAAAGGAAAAAGGAACCAACTTGTGTCTGGTATTTTCTATATCTTAACATTTTTTTCTGGTTAAAAATGTTTTACTTAAATGCTCGTCACAATGAGGGGACACAGACAATCACACTAATCTTATGTAATTGAATTTAAGATTTCGAAAACTCTAAATAGTGCAATGATAATATTTAGTGGTATCTATTATCACGTTATCCCTTCCCTGGTGTTCTACGATAACCTTTCCTTAAATAATCACACTTCAGAATCTTTCAATGAGTAATTTCCTTGATTCAAATTTTATCCCCTGCACTTCCATGTACATACTAAATATCTTTAAATCTTATACTTGGAATTGGTTCCTGGATTGATCTGAATGTTATAAAAATTATTTAGATTTTTCAATGTTGTAAGCAATTGTTATTGTGTATCATTTATTTTCAACTCGCTTAAGGTAGAGAGGGTGTCTTCCTCCATCTTTGATTTTTAAATAAGCTGATAACAATACGTCTAGATCTTTAATGAAATGTACAAATTTCGAGAGTAGTATGTAGTTCATGTGCAAGACTTTTCACATAAATATATAAAATATGTTTTATCATATTTTCCACTGTATTTTACAAAATTCAGATTATTTTTGTTTTATACACTTAAAAAAATGCTAGTTAAGGATAGTTAACTCAGATGCAAGGAGAGATAACTCGATCAATTGACTTTTGTAATAAAATGTGTTGTGAATTTGTCTATTTTATTATGTAGTTAAAAAAATTGTAAGGGTTCCGCGGAACCCAGTGTCTCGCCTACTTTTGCTGTAAGTAGCAGGCTCAACAGAAATGATAAAAAAATCAATAAAAATATTCCTCTTGATACTATCTTATGATTGTATTAAAGAATCTTCTGTCCAAGTTTGGTAAAAATCTAGTATAGTTAAAGAATCTAATAAATGTTTTGAAAACTTTAACTGCAGACTGTATGTATTAATGTTAACTGGAAGAATATACAAGTCCATCTAAAAGTAAAATACAGAAAAAGTGGAGTTATCTTTTTACAAAATTTACTTCTGGATACTATCTTATGATCATGCACAAGCTTCTGTCCAAGTTTGGTACAAACCCAGGATAGTTTAAGAAAGTTATTAAAATTTTAAAAACTTTTAACCACAGAGTGAATGTAATGTTTCCCCGCAGAAAAACTAAGTCCATTTAAAAGTAAAATACAGAAAAAATGGATTTATTTTTTTACAAAATTTACTTCTGGATACTATCTTCTGATCATGAACAAGCTTCTGTCCAAGTTTGGTACAAACCCAGGATAGTTTAAGAAAGTTATTAAAATTTTAAAAACTTTTAACCACAGAGTGAATGTAATGTTTCCCCGCAGAAAAACTAAGTCCATTTATAAGTAAAATTTGGAAAAAATGGAATTTTATTTTTACAAATTTTACTTCTGGATACTATCTTATGATCATAAAGAAGCTTCTGTCCAAGTTTGGAAGAAATCCAGGATAGTTTAAGAAAGTTATTAAAATTTCAAAAACTTTAACCACCGAGTGAATATTTGTGGACGCCGCCGACGACGACACCGACGACGACGGAATGTAGGATCGCTTAGTCTCGCTTTTTCGACTAAAGTCGAAGGCTCGACAAAAACGACCGTAACCCTATTATGTCTTTGTCTTATCTGAAGCATAATATTATTAGAGCTATATTTTATCTTAAAATTCTTTGGTGTAGTTTTCTTGTTTCACCCAAATGTGGGCTTTCAATGCATAACTTAAACACAATCTTACAATTTGAAAAAAAAAGCACAATGACCCATGCTTTATGTTATATTTTTGAAAAAAAAACCATGAAAGATACTTCATTTTGACAGGTTATCCAAAAATTCTATGGATTTGATTTAAGACCCCTATCTACCCTATGGCTAAAAAGGAATCAAACAAAAACAATGTTGGTTTGTTTTATAGAAGAAGAAAAAACCAGTCGTAATAATGATAAAACACACGATTTACTATATTAATATGAAAAGTCTTAGACATTAAATTCATACTACTCTCATAATATGCACATTTCATAAATGATCTAGACAAATTGTTACATTTTGTATCTGCTTCCTGAAAATCCAAGATGGAAAAAAAAACCTCAGCCACCTCATGAATAATATCAACAAAAATTGATGTCACCTTTCTGTATTCGTCAAAATTAAAATTCAAGCAAATACAAGTTCGTTTAAAAACACAAACCTTTACACATTTCAGGTTTTTCGTCAGAGCCATCTGTACAGTCATTAGTTTTATCACAAAATGCAGCAATGGGGACACATTGAACACCATTTTCACACCTCACCCAATTCTCCATACACGAATAGGCTACAAACAACAAATGTTAGTCAAACAATAGAACTTTATTTTCATTTGACACTAGACTAATAATTGTTTACGCTTGACATCTGTTTCGTCAACATAAGACTGTACAATTTGATGTGATAAAAAACAAATGAAACATTGTAATCGAAAACCGAAAGTTTGAACATGAATATCATTCCTTGAAATATCAATACAAAAAACTTTGTGATATTAAAAAAAATCTATTCCGATTATTTGAAATTAAACTATACTGCAACAATTTGGAATAGCAAATTATTTGTAATATACCGTTTTAAAAAAGAAACTCTTTTTTCAGTCATTTCAGGAATGACAATCTATTATTGTAGTTTGGTGTATTTGAGGACGTAGAGCTCAGGATTATTTGCAGGCGATACTGCCGTTATTAATCAACAAGTATATGAACAAGAGTCCGGAAGAGTACCGGTCGAAACCAATTGTAGGTTCGACTTAAATTTGATATTAAGTTATTTATGTGTAAAAAAGGTTATTTAGTAGATTTGAGTATATGCTTTAGTTTATATCTCTGGTAAGATATTGTATTAAAAGACAATAAACTATAAATTATATTGTTTTTTTAACATGGCATGTCTTCAACTGTATTAGTCTGCGTCATGAAGGCAGACAATTTAGTCTTCGATTCCCCATGACCAGCTTTAAAAAACATATCCTTAAACTTGTTCATTAAAATGTTCTATAAACTATCTTCCTCTATTATAACAAATTATTTCAATGCAAGAAGTAATCTATTGCAATAGATTTTCATTAAATATGTATTTTCTTTTCTCACATGTTTTGTTTTGCATATTACTACCATGTTTATCTATTCGGTCATTAACATTTTTTGTATATGCGTTTGCGCCAACAAAATTCTATCTAATGTCTATACATATTTATTTGGTGAATTTCAACGACATTGTCAATATCACACATTCAGTTACGAAAACCAGAAATAAATTTTACCTTTACAGAATTCTGCGTCTTCGTCAGATTGGTCCAAACAGTCGCTATAAATATTATCGCATAAGACCGCTTTCCAAACACACTGAATGTTATCTCTACATTTTACTGCATGATCCGGGCACTTGTAATCTGAAATTCATTTAAATTAAAAATAAAATAAAGGGCAAAATCAAAAGCTCTAACACATCAAATGAAAGGATAACAACTGTCATATTCCTGACTTGGTACAGGCTTTTTCATATGTAAAAAATAGTGGATTAAACCTGATCTGATAGCTAGCTAAACCTTTCTCTTGTTTGAGAGTCGCATATTATTCCTTTATACTGACAAAGATATGTGAGCAACACAAACATGCATAATAAAAATGTAAAAGTAGGGATGTGTACAGCAGTCAGCATTGTGTTAAAATCTTAATCACTATAAAACAAACACAACTAATTTCACTTCAAAAATGATTTAAATTATCGCAAAACAGAACGTCTATGTAACTGATCATACAGTCCTCATGGAGGATTTATTATACATTCCCCCAAATGTTAGGTTTATAGGAGGTATTAAAAATGCAAGTCTTGTAGGTTAATTTTGATATAAATTTTAGAGTCGTCATGGTTTTATGCAAATATATGTTAAACCATATTTTATTTAAATACGTACAACTTGTACAGAAACAAAATGTTTTCAAAAAATTAAAACAGCACTTTACAAATGTCATGCTATCGAACCGCTTTTCCAGGGTTTTCTTCATCATGAATGCTCAAAACCTATTATTCAATAGCCACGGATGTGTGAGAAACAAAAGAGTTGAAGAGCTATATGATAAAAATAACCTAATAAAATAACCTAATCCATCTGAAATCAACTTTGCATGAGGGAGTTGAAACCTCAGTGTCTTTAGAAGTTAAAAACATATCTGATTTTCATTATTTTTTAAATTAGCAGAATTTTTCAGAGGCTTGTAACCTGAAATTTAGAAAATGTAAATCTTTTCTGCATATTGGTAACAGATTGTAAAAATTCATGCATAAAGAAAGCCCTTTCCAGTCATCATATTTGCAGAGTTTCATATAGTCCTTAGCATGGATGCATCATCTAAAAATATATCTATTTTCAACAACTGAGTTTTCGAACACACCTTTCTGATCATTGTCACGCGCACTTTCAATTTGATAATATTTACCTTAAGCTTGACTGAATGAAACGATTTAAACTTTTTGTATGTTCAGAAGACAATTATTTTCATTACAATGAATTAAAGGTTCACAAATATGTTTAAATCTATTTTTATCTACTTTAATAATGTGTCGTTATTACTTGACCGGTCGTCCCGATTTATTTGCATTAAAATTTTACATCGTTTTAAGGATCGTTTGAAATTTCTTGATACTTCAATTTCAAAATTATGAAATGTTAGCTGTTAACCAATCAATTTTGTTGACTTTTTTTCGATGAACTTCTCTGTTCAGCTGCATACATATACGAACAAATGGCGTGTCCCGGAGAGGTTTACAGCTAATACAACAAAATGTAGCTGATACTCGAGGAATGTACTCGAATGGCAAAATTTCAAAGCATTTTACACAAAGTTTCTATTGCAAAATCTACTTATCGTTTGTTGTATTTGGAAGAAAACATTATATATACATGTTGGTTTTACTGGTTCCTGTGAATTTATAATGAATATAATGCTAAAACAGGACAAATATTACTAAGATAAAATTTTCATTGTTTCCAGATGAGGTCATTTTTACAGTAAATTTCCTACTGCAATAGTTTTACTCTGTTTATAAACCCAAATGTTATGTATTCTAGAAACTATAATTTCAACTCTTTTAGGCAAATTTGATCTCATATGGGTTTGGTCATTAGTTTCAGAACATGTTTGGTCATACATATTTTCAACTATTTTGGTTCCTTTACAACCTTGGCTTCCAAATATATGGTTTTGAGCGACCATGTTCAAGAAAAACCAGGATACGGGCTTCTGATTCATGTCATTTGTAAAATGCTGTTTTCTTTTTGTATGGTTGTCGTTATTATTGATGATGAGGATGAAGATGACTACGATGACAGTGATGATAATTATAGTATAACTAATCGCCGTATTTGAATATCAAAAAATAAAACAACGAGTGACCGAACGACGCATGGATTAAACGAGTGCGCAGCACGAGTTTAATCCATAGCGACGTTCGGGCACAAGTTGTCTTATTTTTGATATCCAAATACGGCGATTAGTTATACTTTTTATTACATTGTCAAATTGCTTTTTTTATGAAATTAATGTAGAAAATGTAAGGAACTATATGTTTTTCCTACGCATGTTTTGCTTCGACGTTATTGACGTCTTGGCAACGCCTATTGTTGTATGACGTCAGAGAGTGAAATAACCACGTTTATTTCACATGTGAAATTATCGGTTTTTATCTAACTGGGAAATCTATGTAATTCATTGCAACCAATGTAATAAAGGTTTATCAATATCTTATGTATAATTATGATATTTATGATGAAGCTTAGATATTGTGAAGCTTTTAGAAAATATCATTGATGTAACAATATTTTGTTTATTTTTTAAGCATTCAATTACTTTCTTTTTCTTAAAAAACTCAAAATAGAATAATGATAAATATCAATATTTGTCCTGATATCATGGCTTCGTGAGAGTATTTCCAAAGTGTACAGAATGTGTTCTTTCAATACAGAACAGCTTTTGATGTAATTTATATCAATGTTGCAGTTTTGTTTGGGAAAGTAAACAATTGCTGTGTTGAAACTGAAGCGAAATCCAATTCTTAATTGTAATGACACAGTTCACAGTATTTGATTAAATAACTATACATTCGTACCTCTACAGAGTTCTTCTGATTCATCCGATCCATCATAACAGTTGTAACCGTTCCCGTCACACATACTGTCTTCATTAATACACTCTTTACCATCCTGGCATTTAACTCTTCCCTTCTGACATTCAAAACCTAAAAGTTATCAGCAATCATTGCAACGTATACACTTTTTGTCACAAACACTTAACAGTAGTACTCTAAAATGATCAAATTGCATTTTATAGTTCTGTGTAATAATAGTTGAATGGAATATTAAATGGATTGAACTAGTTATCAGTAATGATTTTTTAGTTTTAAATTTAAAAAAATTCTTAAACAGTTTTTTTAACATGTTTATATGGTATTATGTTCTAGATTAGCATACAATGTCGTACCGTTGCAGAACTCCGCTGATTCATCAGACTCATCTTTACATGCCACTCTTCCATTACAAAGATCATATTCCTTTATACATTGACCATTCTGGCATTTTACCCTTCCAATTCCACAGTCATAATCTATGTTTATAATCAAAATCAATATTGCATCATGGACGCTTTTGTCAGAATAAAAAAAAATACAAAGTTGTACAGCACTGAAGATCAAAAGTTGAAAAAGGTTGTGTCAAATACGGCTTTGTTTTTATGCTTGGGATAAGAACATCCATATTATTTAAAAAAAATCATCCTATTGCAAACAGTAAATTTTATCAAATGAATATACAAGATATATAAATGAAACTGAAGTATTAAGTAATTACAGAAAACAAAACCCGAATACATAATGTAAAGCCCAACACAGACACTTATCTTGAATTTGCATTTAGCATAGAAATCTCAGTACCTTTGCATAAAACTGGATCTTCGTCCGATTTATCGGGACAGTTTATATCCCCGTTACAAACATATCGCTGATCGATACACGTGATATTGTCTGCACACTTTGTCTCACCCGGGTCACAAGTTCTTGCTGTAAAAGATAATCATATAAGTAGCATTTGAAAAACAAAACACACCGATAGATCTGCACATATTTTAACAGTGGTTTGCTATTTGTTAAAAATAAAGGACTTTTGAAATCCTAGACTATATAAACACGGATGCACCAACAATCCATAATTTCGATGCTTGTTCTTAAGAATTTAAACATTTTTGAAACTGATACAGAATAATAGAATTAATCAAAATAAAGTAAATGTAATCAATCTCATTAAGCATAAAGATACATTTGATGCATTTTTTGTTGATATCTTGAAAAAAACAGATACAAAATGAAAAACAAAATTTACTAAGTTGCATGCAGGAACCACCAAAGCTTTTGGACAGTGCAACGCCACAGACCACAAAGACCACACCTATCATAATGATATGTCATCATACCTTTAACATAATCATATTCAACGTTTTGGATGAATGTTAACATTTAAAGGTCTGCTATTCAAACAAAGTCTACTTAATCGTTAATAACAAACAAATAGAGGTATAGGTGAAGGGTTGAGATCTCAAAAACATGTTTAACCCCGCAGCATTTCTGCGCCTGTTCCAAGTTAGGAGCCTCTGGCCTTTGTTAGTCTTGTATTATTTTAATTTTTGTTTCTTGTGTACAATTTGGAAATGAGTATGGCGTTCTTTACACTGAACTAGTATATATTTGTTTAGAGGCCAGCTGACGGACGACTCCGGGCGCGGAACTTCTCGCTACATTGAAGACCTGTTGGTGACCTTCTGCTGTTGTTGTTTTCTATGATCTGGTTGTTGTCTCATTGACACATTCCCCATTTCCATTCTCAATTTTATTAAATTATATGCATAAAGACAAGATGCACACTAGTCACAAAAGAAATTTTCAACGGAATCCAAAATTTATATTTTTATGTTCGAGATGAGCTGTATTGACTCCAGAAGTAGCCGAGGCCCAATACAGTATATCGAGACCTGATTAATAAAAAAAAAAAAAAAGCACACCAATAATCAACCATACTGAACAAAGGTTTACTCCAAATCACTGAAAGCAAGCTCAAAGATCTGCTGATATGAAATTTTATCATTACATTTGTTTGTTGTATTGGTTTAAAAGACAATAACAATCAAAACCAAGGAGTAAACAAAGACTAAAAAAACCAAAGGACATTTACACCAACAGTTATAAATAATAAATAAGACACAACATGAACTTCACTACAAACCGGGAGTGAAATTAGGTGCTCCGGAAAAGAAAGAATTTCAGGCACCGTATACGGATCTATACGGCACCTGTCGTGTTATTTCTTTGTTCACTTCGGTAATGATGGAAGGTTATTATGACTAAGGAAGAATATCAGATATGATTTCTGACACACTTTATTATATTGGCCAATCAGCGCAGGATGACGACCGTAAAATGTCTTGAGTGATGGACCTTAATTTGATTGATTCATAGCCCTGTCTTAGCAACTTTTGAAAAATCAGTATTTCTCGTTCAACAAAATCAACGTACTTTGAGCTATCTCTAGAATGAAGTATCAATTTTGACACATATACTCCATATACTGGTGCCGCTGGGATGTTGCTACACAGAAATGGAAAGTTGACTATAGGAAACTTAAAATCATCGCGTTCTTAGTTGTCATACAATTTAGTATTCAACCTTCCATCAGTTGTTATTTCGAGAAAAAAAGTTTAAATATGAAGCAGATTTATTTGTGTCAGTTGTATCTTTAATTTCAAGTTCACTTGGATATATTTAATGTAAATGGTTACTGAATCTATTATTATTAAGAGACAGTACATCACAATATAACGAAAGGTGAAATTAAAAGACTTGGCTAATTTCTTTACAAGCCCTTGGATAATTCTGCTTCATAGGAATACAAAAACAAATGAAATCTTTTCTTTTCTTATTAAGTTATGTTCTCAGTCAAAATGTCAGAATCGGGAATACGAGAAAATTGGAAAATTACAGATCAGGTATTTGCATTTTAATATTGAAGTAATCGTGAAAGCTAACATATGTTTACTAATAATATTTAATCAGGTGTTTTGTAGTTGGCACAGAGTAAATGTCATGCACGTGATATTAAGGTTTTGTTAAATTGTACATTTGGTTTGGGATCATTTTAAATTTAGTACTGTGATACCTTTACACATATCTTCATCTTCATCAGACTTGTCGTAGCAATTTGGGCGTTTGTCACACAGCCGGGATTTATATATACACTGTATACCATCATTACATTTAACCATGTATTTGTCACATTTTCTGGCTACCAAGTTAAAAAATACTATTTGAAATACATGTAACATTTTGTTTGACAGGACGACTACTGAGAAATGTTTTTTCGTAAGTTAAAAACTTTGTTTCAACATTTCATTTTGTTATGACCACGTTGTTTATGTCAAGCTCTCTATCACAACTTGTCCCTTTATGCCAAAGGAGTACATTGTTTGTTCGATTAGTTTATTGTGAATAGTTATCAAGCTAGAACGTCTATATCAGGCACAATGTTTGTGTATCTTAAGTAAAACATTAAGGGCCACTTGTTAATATTTCCTATCCTTATAACATTAATTAAAATGACAGCTAAAAATCCAATGAAGCAAGCATGAACTAAGCATGCCAAAAACCCGCACATATTATGATCTTTTAAACCTAAAATTAGAGATGTCATAACAATCTTTGCAATGAAGACAGCTTTTGTTATCAATGGTTTAATTCTTTTAAACGGTTTGTTACCGAAAATGCAAAACTCTAAATTGTAATTATTGTCTCAAGTCAGGAGCCTCTGGTCTTTGTTTGATTTGTATAATTTTGATTTTAGTTCCTTGTGTACAATTTTGAAATTAGTATGGAGTTCATTATCACTGAACTGGTATATATTTGTTTAGGCTGAAGGACGCCTCCGGGTGCGGTAATTTCTCGCTACATTGAAGACCTGTTGGCGACCTTCTGCTGTTCTTTTTTCTATGGTCGGGTTGTTGTCTCTTTGATACATTCCCCATTTCCATTCTCAATTTTAAATTCATTTAACGTGGTCAGATCGAGTTGATAAACGATCCGATTTTAGGTAGACATTTACATTAACATTATACTTGAACAAATGTTGAACTTGTACTACTGTGTTTTTTTTATCATCCCTATGCTATCTAATGCTACTACATGTATCAATACTCATAAATACCAAAATTCATGTAAATTAGTTTTCCCTTTTAACAAACCTTTACACATTTCTGGCTCTTCGTCAGAACTATCTAAACAGTCGGGGTAGTCATCACAAAAGTGGTCATTGTGAATACATTGTACACCATTGTTACACTTCAATTCTTTCTCCATACACGAATAGGCTAAAATATTTGTAAGTCATATATTGTATTCATAGATATAAAAAGATGTGGTGTGAGTGCCAAAGAGACAAATACACATAATTATATGAAATTATTTGGATTTTATGATTTTATTTCGTTTTCGATTCCTGAGAATGTTAATACAATTTAGTTTGAAAAGTAATTAGATAATGATACTAAAACATCAATAAAGATACTAAGAAAAATTACAACAAATAAATAATACGGATGTCTTACGTCATAGAAATTAAACTCTAATAATAACGATATGAGATTTATTCAAGAAAAATAAAAGCAAAATACGGGTCAACATTACATGAATACAGTAGCTTAATTTTCAGAACAGCTGAGTGTTTAAACGCATATTTAATTGATGAATATTAATCCATACATTTCCTCATGTTGTTCATATCAATGCCTTGGAGAAAAGACTTTGAAATAAATCGACAAAGTACATATGTAGACAATTAACGTTCTTAAGATATTTTATGAAACCTACAATACGGTAATGTTAACTACTGGGTAAGTGATATAATGGTCACGATATCCATCAGCAGTGACATCAACCTAGCGATTTTTTAAAGGCATTAAAGATACCAGGCGTGCTAAACGCCATACCCTCGTTTTGTTTACTTAAGACTCATCAGTGGTACTTGACCAAAATAGCGACCAGAACAGTTTGAAGGCCATATATGGAAACTGTTAAATAGTTTGTAACCCCCCTTCCCCCCAAAAAAAACCAAACCCAGACATGTTTATTGTTCCATCTCAACCCTACAGCCAATCAGACGCATACAGGTATGGACAAAAGAACATGTATATATACATCTTGGTTTCTATGATGAGTTTATTTACAACCACTTGGTTGATGCTACTGTTGGTGAAGTTTAAACTCCCAGATCCAGCCCAGTATTTAAAACTTCTGTGTTG
Organism: Mytilus trossulus; assembly: GCF_036588685.1. Lineage (NCBI taxonomy): Eukaryota > Metazoa > Mollusca > Bivalvia > Mytilida > Mytilidae > Mytilus > Mytilus trossulus. Next base: position 22,863,731 of record NC_086379.1, read on the forward strand.
GCTTGAGTTATAATTGATATGTTCATAATTATAAGTTATCTGTTAACAAAACTTTGAATTGCTGAAATACTAAGGTTTTTCTACCTCAGGAATATTTTACCTTAGCTATATTTGTCAAAACATTTAGGAATTTGTGGTCCTCAATGTTCTTCAACTTCGTACTATATTTGGCCTTTTTACATTTTTTGATTCGAGCGTTACTGGTAAACCTTTTGTAGCCAAAATGCGCGTCTGACGTATATATAAAATTTCAAGGCTGGAACGTATCCATGATGAGTTTATTTATACCTTTACAGAACTCTTCATCTTCATCAGACTTGTCTTTACAGTGGAAAGCGCCATCACATAGATATGTTTCATAAATACACTGGATGTCATCTTTACATTTCACCTTCTTGGCAGGACACTTACTTTCTAAAATTCATATAATGAAAACAAAGTAAAAGTCAACAATCAATGTGCATATGGACAATCTGATATATATAGGTGTAACACCACTAATTCAGGCCCGGCCAGAAAGCACATACCAGAAAGTAGTACATATTTAACACAAAATAGTTCCTACGCATGGACATAACTTTCAAAATATTTAGAATATTTTATTAATTTTGGTATCAAATGAAAGCTGCATGACTGGTGAACATTGTAGAACAATTTTTGACTGATAAATTTGAATAATAAAAAAATGGCATGAAATTTAAAAAGGAGGGTACATTTTGCCTTTTTGTCAGATCGGAAGTACCTGTTTTGGTACATCCGAAGTTCTGGGAACCAGTTCTTTCTTATATGCAATGTAAGGTATGTTGATTTTTTCAGTACAGGACACCAGAAGGTGTTGATTTGACATGCAATGATTGCCACTTTATTTGAACTTAAAATAAAAGAGGTGTGCCTGCTTGAAACGGAGGAATTTAACATAGAAAGCAATGGGACCATGAATTAGTGGTGTACTTCCTATTATAGTCTATATAACAAATAAGCAGTATTAATTATAAATTATTAATTTTCAAATGCTTGGTAAAAAGTGATGTCTAAATTTTCTTAAATAGAGTTTTTAACTTACCTTCACGTCTTTCACTAGTTAAAAAAGATCGTGGTGAATATATCAAACATTGAAATTGTCCTATATGAATAACCTAGTCTACTGATATATCCGTGTTTTACTCGCTTGGCTTTATAATAGGGATGTCAACTCGGTGAAGATATACTAATCGATTACTCGTTGAGTTTACAAAAATTTTCAAAATGGGAACACAAAATTTAACCCATTTTATGTATTGTGGGTCGTTGTATTGTGATTGTATATCCCTGAACATTATTACCTATGACTAGATAATAGTCCAAGAAGTTTTAAACCAAAATTAAAAGCTCATTACTTGACTTACATCTAGAAATTGACAATGAGGGTCGGTTGAAGACAACAACTTTACGACAAAAGAGAAGATTTCAGCTTTCCAATTACGAACATTCCATTTCTAAGTAGCAACATTCCAGCAGCACCTGCATACGGGGTATATATCTCCCAATTGATACGATATTCCCGTGCTTGCATTTTCTATCATGATTTTCTTGATAGAGGATTGCTGCTCTCAAGGAAGCTAATAAATGGTGAAGTTGAAATCATCTGTTCGTAAATTTTATGGTCGTCATCACGAGTTTGTTGACCGTTATGGAATAACTGTTTAACAAATGATATCGGATGTGTTACTTACTTCGTAACTACAATCCCATTCCCTTTTAAGAATGTGACCTACCGAATTAGACTATTCACTGAATTTGTGATAACACGAGCAACACGACGGGTGCCAGCAGGATATTATCAACCCTCCAGAGCACCTGAGATCAACCTTAGGTCTTGGTTGGGTTCGTGTTGCTTATTCTTTAGTTTTCTATGTTGTGGAATGTGTTCTATTGTTTGTCTGTTTGTCTTTTTCATTTTTAGCCATGTGTTGATAGTTTATATGAGTTTGACTGTCCCTCTTGTATTTTTCGTCCCTCTTTTTCTACATGTACTTATTATGGAGACTGGTACAGCTGTGCAGATTTTAAAAATCCCATATACCGACTTGCTTGGTGAATAACTATAACTTATTCATTTAGACTTTTAATCTATTTATACATTTTCCATACACTGATCTTTCGAAAGACAAACTAGAAAATTTGATAGTAAAATAAAATTGCATCAGGAAACAGGAGGTCATTTCAAGCTCAGAAATTTTATCTTTGGTCACTGTGGTAACTGGTAATAATCTAATCTGTAATTGATTTATATCTATAGAAAAATATTAACCAAACAATATTATTTGGAAACCGTTAACTAACACAAATCAATGATCAACGAAAGCGTGATGATTAGAACTTACTGATGTCATAAATTATTTCTGAGAGTCGATACTGGGTGCAACGAATATGTTCCTCTTTAAAATTATTATCTTATCAATTTTGTTGTGGACTTAGTGATTTAACAAATTTGTTAAGTAACGCACAGTCCTGATGATGAAAATATATGGCTTGACGGTACATAGGTGGGGGAGTGAATAAGCTGAGCTTAAATTGTAAGACTTGAAAAAATGGTCTTGTTCATATGTCCTACATGTACCTTCGTTTGTATGAATTTTAAATGACAGTTCGAATAATATTTTAAATTTTCTTAATACATAATTTTCCGGTAGGCGCTCTCAACATTTTTTTTTAATTTTAGAAAGCAACAGTATTCTATCAGGTTACTGATTAGTCGAGTTTCATTTTGGTAATCGATACTCGGTCCTACCGAGCAATACTCGAGTCCTCATTGACATCTCTACTTTATGATAAATAATAACTATATTTCTAATCTATTTTTTTCTTTTATAATCTACATTTATACATTGTCGCTACAAATCTACAACTCAACTCGAAGTTTTAGGCTACACGTGCTGTTCTTATCTAAAGTCATGGATATTCATTAGCTTTGTTGGCGTGTTAGATTCGCATACGCGATAATGAACAGCCAGTACACTGTTATGATTTAATTATCCGGTATTAAAAAGATAAAAAAATAACACTACAAACCAAAATATATAAACTGCATGCTGACTACTCTCCTAAACAGGGGTGAACTTATTCCTTATTCGTTACCTATTCAATACTTATTCCTTATTACGTATTCTTTACCTATTTGTTACTTTATCTTTATTGTTTATTCGTTCCCTATGCGTTATTTTTTACTAATTCCTTATTCGTTACCGGATTTGTAATAACATATATAACAGCGTGGGCGCCACATGTGGAGCAGGATCTGCTTTCCCCGCCGGAACACCTGACATCACTCCCGGTTTTTGGTGGGGTTGGTGTTGCTTAGTCTTTAGTTTCCTATGTTTTGTCTTGTGTACTATTATTTGTCTGTTTGTTTTCTTATTTTTTAGTCATGGCAATGTCAGTTTATTTTCAATCTACAATGTAAGCATTTTACTGTTCCTCATGTATCTTTCGCCCCTTCTCTTTTCGTTACCTGTTCTTTATTCCTTATTCCTTATTCGTAACTTTTTCCATTTTTATTTCTTTCTCCCTTTTAAATGCTTTATATTCTTATCTCGGGTATTGGTTCTAATTTTGTTAAGGTAAATCTAACCTTTTAACACGTATGTATCCGTTTTTGTGCTCAACCAATCCCCTGTTACTTTAAATTCGATACTTATTTGTTCCTAATTCGTATTTGATAATTTCTACCTTTAAACTGCTTTATTTTCGTGTGTCTTGAGTTGGTTCTTGGATCAAGGAGGTGCAATAATCCTATCAGCGCGTGTGCGGTGGTTTTGAGTTCGGCTTATAACTTGCTTCTAATTCTTTGCATATTCGCTCATAAAACGTTTTGTTTACGTTTCACCTTTTTCAAAACATCTTTTTGTTTTCTTTCTTGTCTCTGGTGGTAACTATGTGCTTTTAGAGTTAAAATAAAAATATAACCCTAGCGAGCATGTATCCGTTTTAGTGTTAGCTTGATACCTTGTTACTTATTCCTTTATAGTACGTGAGTTATACGTTGCATCTTACATAACAAATCGTTTCATTTTTATTTCTTGGTGGTAACTTTGGGTTCTTAAAGTGAAAAAACCCAAATAGCCCGTGCATTCCCGTTTCAGCGTTCGACTGATTCCCTGTTACTTAAACGTTCCTTATTCGAGTATAATTCTTTTTTGTTTACGTTCACTTCAAACCAGTAAAAGTCTGAAATGTCTTATATATGTACTCGACTACACTGATTTTTAGTCGACCAGTCTGAATTGGTCTGAAATGTTCTTGATAATCCTCGACTGTAGTCTGAACCATACGTAACAGTCTGAACTTGTACTTGACCAGTGCGTAACCACTTTATTAGTATAAACAATACTCGAACTAAACCACACTTGACCAAATCTTAACCAACCTAGACATATTCTTTGTATCTTTCAACTGAATTTTGTCAATTTTTTAAATTAAAAAAAAATATGAAATATGGACAACAACTTAAAATTAAAAATGTATTCAATATAGTATTGAAATTAAAATTTCACAATCATCTATCATTATATAACTTCAACATAATATTCATCAATATTCACATAATTGTATTCATTAACTTTAAAATATAAATCAAACAAACCGATTAAGGTGGTACCTCACACTACAGGGATATAACTCTGTTAATTCAGCTTAACGTTTTAATTTTACTGTGTTGTAAAGGGAATATAAAGCTCCTCAGTGATCAAAACTATTTTTTGTAAAACTGCTAGATTTAAATTTGTATATTTTTGTTAAAGGGTCAAAGTAAATACTTATCAAAATTTTATGAAAATTAAACGAGCCAAATTAATTTTAGTGAAAGTGTTGGATAACACCTTAAATAATCTCAAAAATTAATTGTGACTTATATGTTCAATGTTATTCAAAATGTGTTGAATGTTTCAGAAGTATTTTATGGTAACATCATAATAGAATTTGCAAATCAATCATTGATAACCTTTAAAAAAAAAAGACATATGTTTCAGAGTAACAGTAACAGATTGTTTTAATTAAATTTAAATATTTTTTTTCAAATTAAAGATATGGCATACAAGCAACACTTTAACATGTTTAATATGGTTTAGTTACCTCTGTCAGTACATGTGTGTTTTACAGGTAATAAGAAAACCCTATTTTCTTAAAGTCGAGTATTAATTATCTAGAATATTCGAAAGGCCCTGTTATTAAAGTAAAACATGATGTTGCAATTTTGAACAACTGTTATTTCAAATTTATTACCACTGACCAGGTGTTATCTTATTAACGAGTTTGCCCAATTTGAAAGCGGAGGTTAAACTTCATGCCAGTTATCAGACGAAGAATTTTATTAATTTCTTTAACTGTATCCCTTTTTATACATTATCTATAATATAAAAAGAATTATCCCAAATTATAATAATTGATATATTTCTGAAACAATATATTGATTTTGTTGACTGTGGTTATATATATCAGTTAAAAGGAAATTTATTTTAACAGTTACCTTTACTGGTTTGTAGTGATTACACCTTTGTCTCTGGTGTTAACTATTGGTTCTTAGAGGTAAAATAACCTAATTAGCGCGTATGTAAACGTTTCAACGCTTGGCGGATATCCTGTTACTTATCGTTCCATTTTCGCTTATAATATATGTGTTATACGTTGCACCGTTTAAAAAAATCTTTTAAATTTATTGCGTGTCTCTGGTAGTCACTTTGGGTTCTTAGAGGATAAATAACTCTATTAGCGCGAATATACCCGTTACAGCGCTCGACTGATACTCTATTACTTATTCCTCCATTATTCGCTTATTACATGTTATACGTTGATCCTTTTACAAAAGTCTTTTCAATATTTTTCTTGTGTCTGGTTTTAACTATTGGTTCTTAGAGGTAAAATTACCCTATTTGCGCGTATGTACCCGTTTCACCTCTCGTTTGTTATCCTGTTATTTATTCGTTCTTTATTCGCTTATTTCTCATGTGTTATACATGTACGTTGCACCTTTCAAAATAGATATATATTTTTTTATTTCTTCACTTTGGTGGTCGCTATGGGTTTTAAGAGGCGAAATGACACAAATGGCGCGTGTTTGCCACTTCCAGCACTCGACTGTTACCTTGTTACTCATTCGCTTATAATACATGTGTTATACGTTGCAACTTACAAAACAATCTTCTCATTTTCTTTTTCTGTCTCTGGAATTAACTATTGGTTCTTTTAAAAAAGTAAAATAACCCCTATCTGCGCGTATTTAGGCGTTTCAGCGCTTGATTGATACCCTTTTACTTAATCGTTCCTTATCTGCTTATAATACGCGTATTATACGTTGCACCTATTAAAGAATCTTTTAAATTCATTTCGTGTCTCATGTAGTCATTATTGGGTCTTAGAGGTGTAATAACCCTATTAGCGTGAATGTTCCCGTTTCAGCGCTGGACTGACACTCTTATACTTATCATTCCTTATTAGCTCATAATATGTTTTTTTTACGTTGCACCTTTTAAAAAATACCTCTCCATTTGTTTTTTTGTTTTTCATGGTAACTATGGGTTCAACGACGTGAAATAACCCGGCTAGCGCATATGATGCTATTTCAGCGCTCAACTGATAACCTGTTACTTATACGTTCCTAATTCGAATATAATACGTGATTTTGCACGTTGCACGTTTTAAAAAAAATGATTTTTTTTGTCTCTGGTGTTTACTATGAGTACTAAGAGGTGAAATAACCGGATTAGCGCGTATGTCCTATAACTTATCTTTCCTTATTCGCTAATAATACGTGTGTTATACGTTGCACCGTTTCAAAAAATCTTTCAAATTTATTTCGTGTTTCTGGTTGTCACTATGGGTTCTTACAGGTGAAGTAACACTATAAGCGCGAATTACCCGTTTCAGCGCTCGACTGATACCCTGTTCCTTATTCGCCTATGATACGTTTGTTATACGTTGCACCTTTCAAAAAATCGTAAATCGATTACGAGAAATCTAATCCCGGTTACAAACTAAAACCGAGGGAAACACGTCAACTATCAGAGAAAAACAACGAAACAACAGAACACTGTGCAACAAAAAAACAAACAAACAAACAAACAAACAACGCAAACATACATAGAAACAGTGGACAGGAGTGCTTAAAAATTTTGGCTATTTAATTTATCAACCTCAACCTATGGAATGTTTTGTCTAGACAGATTAAACACATCATTTTGGATTTATTTTTATTTCAAAATTAATGATTTTAAACGTCAAACGCAAACAAATAACTTATATATCTCAAATGGTAATGATTTGAGAAAAAAACGTAATTATTTTAAGTATATTTATCAAAATTAAAAAATTGCACTTTTTTACAGTTTTATAAAATTTGGTCCACACAATATTCCTGCAAAATGAAACAAAACGTCCTTTTTAAAGAATAGGGGTCTATGCACTCCTTTTCAAATTAAATCAGTTTGGATGATAAGAATCAGTCGAAAAATGCATTTTCCCCGTTATGTCACAGTTTGAAGTCGCGAAAATAATATTTTACGTTACCTCTACAGAACTCAGGTGATTCATCAGAACCGTCGTTACAGTGCTGGAAACCATCACAAAGACCGTCTTGAAAAAAACACTGAATATTATCTTGGCATTTAACGTACCATTTGCCACAGTCATAACCTTGAAATAATCATTAGTAATTATGACGTGTACATTTTTGTCAGAAAACTATAACATTCAAAAACTACAAATGATTGAAATTGCACGACAAACAATTCAAATGCTCCTATCATTTTATAATCTCCTGATAATTGAATCCATGTAAACAGGTAAAACCTCAACAGTAATCAACTTACATTTTTTAAATTAACAAATGGCTTGCTTTCATTTTTGTTATGTATCTTTTGAAAATAAAACGAGTTGTTAAAAAAATATATCCTAATGATATGCTGTTCAAGACTAATATTTCTCTGATTATTCGAAAAGATTGTAAGTTACATTACAACAAATACACGATCCTTAACAAAATTATAGATAGACGGCCTTTGACGATGCAATAAAAAGACAACACTTACCATTACAATAAATAGACAGCCCTTAACATTAACATAAATAGACGGCCATGAACATGATAATATATAGACGACGCTTAACAAAACAATAAACAGACAGACCTTAACATTACAATAGATAGACATCACAATAAATAGACGGCCCTAAACAGGACAATACATAGACAGTCCTTAACATGACAATAAATAGACGACCATTGTTCTCAAGAATGTTGGTAAGGATTTATTTGTTTCAGTGTTTAATGAAAAGTTATAACTATTTTAGTTTTAGAATGTATCATTACATATGTGTGAATTATTTCCTAATTGAAATACATAGTATTTTTGTTTACCATTGCAGACTTCTGGTGATTCATCAGATCCATCGTTACATGATGAAAATCCATCACAAAGAGAACCGTCGTTAATACATTGAAGACCATCCATGCATTTGAACTTTCCCTTGACACAGTCATGATCTTTAAGATAATTAAAAAAAATTGACGTGTACATTTTTGTCAATATAATTTTTCAGAAATACAATTGAATCTATAATGAAAATGGAAAATTAATTTATTCCAGTTTCGTAACTTTTCAATGTTTAAATACATATTAAGTGGAACTTTCATAAAATACTATACATTAACCCAATGATCTATCTTCTATACTAAACAATAATAATCGAGAATTTTTCCTCTGTTAACCCTTGTTTTCTAAAGCTTATTTTTAAGTAAAAATCACTATCAAGTAATCGATACTGGTTCATTCAAGACCTTTGATATTGATCAAGTTCACAGTTGATTTTAGTGGACAGCAAAACAACGACATATTCTATAAGATATATGATTTTTTCACCAATATTATTCGTCATAGATATGAGGTTTATAATATAATATACGAGAGGATCATTTAGTGTACATAAAACGATTGGAAGGCCCAATGAATAACATTAAATGTTTGGGTGTAAAGAAAAGTTTAGTGTGTTGATAATTTAAGCATTGACTGATGTGCAATGTAAATTTCATACTAATATTTGATGTCAAGACTAGGAGCGCCTACTACTGGGCTGGTGATACCCTCCGGCAGTCATACGACACAGAAGTTGGATAAATCATTGTACCACATTACACCAGGCGCACTCAATCAACAAGCATCGCCCTTTCTGTACGTACTGTTGTCATTAAACCAATACTATATTGTCTTCGTTTTATTTTTTTTTAAACGGATATCTTGATTGTTTTTGTATGGATGTATTTTAAAAACATTAAGCTTTCAATTCCCAAATGCTTACACAAAGGTTAAATGTCTTATTAGTCAAATGTGTGTCTATAAGTACAGAAATGCATATATGCACTTGCATATAGGGTAAATTTCTACTAGTTGATACGATGTACAAGGATATGTTTTTTCTATAATGATTTTCTTTATTTTGGGATGCTGCTGAGACGATCCTCTTAAATGTCTGAATTAATTGCATGAACATACATGTAGTCAAGATATTTTTTTTCAGTTAATCAGTACGTATTCAATAGAATCAAAGATTATAAGCTTATCATAGTGAACATAAAGGGTGTCATAAATGACGCATGCCCTTTTTTCTCCTTCTGTGTTTCAATCGCTAATATAATAGTGTCTTTCTGTATGATAGACAGCATAGTCCGCCTCAGGATGCGATATTTTCTCGCGCTGTGTCGAAGACCCATTGTTATGCTTTGGCTATTTTTCTATTTTCTTGTTGGGTTGTAGACGCTTTGACACATTTGGAACAGTTATATTTATATTGAAGGACATTGCAAAGTACACATTTTTATTGTGGCACACTCTTTATCAGAAGTTTTAACAAAAATTAACACAAGTTCGAAGAATCAACAGATTAACGATCATCAAAAAATTGTATGTTTATGGCCCAATCAACACCTCTTCATGATCATTAATCTGCTGATTCTTCTATTTTGCAACATATATGTAATAACTTCTGATTGCAGGTGTGCCATTGAAAATCGTCAAAGTTTTATTCAAATGATTTAATTCAATATAAGTTCCCATTATCTTGATGATTTTTTCATTAGATCGATAAGACATTTCTCAATGTAGTGCCGAAATTTTCCAAAAGAAGCTTACTTGAAATAAATCAAACGTAAACGGAAATAACTGTCCTTTCCTAAATTTATTAGATATTTCAGTTTTGCACGAGAAAATGTACACTATAATATTAGACAAAAGGGATGCTTGTTTGTTCTCTATTGTTTAGTTTCTTTTTTTGGAAGGTACAGTTCTTTTGGCACCAACTTACGGTGTTTATTTTTCACAACTCGATCGCTATGCCCGTGTCTGTTTTAGATTTTGATCTATGTATTACTGACAATTTATTAAGTCAGGGATTTTATTACAACGAACTACTCAAAACTTTTACTAGATTCTTATATAGATATTAAGATTTGGGTTTAAAAATTTGGTTGTATATGTAGAAAACTTATTTCATGGATCTACAATATGTCGATGCCTGTAACTAACGTTGATGTAATTTACTGAATTAATTGGATTTGTTTTGCTGAATTTCAGCTGAATTTCGTAAACAGATTTTTCAACCTTGAATGAATTTACTAAACATGTTATTAAGGATGTCTGCTTGTGATGTTTTGGAATTTTTGTCAGATTTTCGGAATCCTCTGGTTTTATCCGTTTGAATGTTTTAAAAGAAATCCAAATGAACCCCCATTTTTCTTTTATTAATCTTTAAAATGTTTGATTATAAGTCATTTGTAAAAGTCTTATAAAATTTTATTTATTTCTTAAAAGTATTTTAGAACTTTAACTGGTCAATGATAAAGCTATGAAAAGTCAAGCGAGAACATTTTCCTGCCAAAATTCCAGTGTAAATATTTGCTTTTTTGATTCCTCATTTTATTTCCTATTAATACATACTAGTTTAAAACTGAGCAGCGAACATCCTTAAGTAATTTGTTGTACTAAAATCCCTGACTAATTTATTTACTAGTTAATGCTTGATCTGTACTCAACTGCATACATGCATGAAACCGGTTTCTGCTGGGTCCGGAATGTTATTTCAATTTTTAATTCCACAATAACCGGACTGAAAAGGTGGATAATGTATCAGCTTCTAATTTTTAGATTTACACAAACATTAATAACAACTGGTTGTTTTTATGAATTAGATATATATATAAAAAAAAGAAACATATGACTGTTTTTCCTTAACTAACCATAACATCTTTCCGGAATTTCATCAGATCCATCTAAACAGTCTTTGTATCCATCACACACGGTGATATTGTGAATACAACGTGTACCACCGTCACACAAAGTCATTAAACGCTGCTTACATAATACAACTGAAAACAAAATTCAATAGCTTATTATGTTATTGATGAACGTTCATGTATGTTGGAAATTATTTTTTTGATTAATCAAATTTACATTTTTAAATTGAATACACAATCTTCAGGTCCCGTACATTCATCTAATCTTTAAAAAAAAAGCGGTAAAAAATAACAGCACTAAATTTACTTCAATTAGCTAAGTTAGATAATTTTGATATAATTTATATGTTCAATATATTTCAAAACAAAACGCAAAACGTGATTATCAGTATTGTTGTTTTCCTATTTAGGAATGTTTCTATCTCTGCCACAATAAAATAAAACCTTTATGTATTCGAAATTCGGTTATCGCCCAAAAATCAAAAAAAGTATATTTGTGATTATATTTCTATTCTTCAAGAATTGATGTTTTAGAAAATGCAAATCGAACATTTATAATCAGACAGTGTCACAATTATACACAACAGGGCACAGGATAACCAATCAATGTATGCAATCATATATATATGAGTATTCGATTCTTTAATACAGCACCAAAACCGTTTAAATTCAACGCATATTCAATGTGTCAATGCAAGTTAATACTATCTCTATGTTATTACTGGTAATTTATGATAAATATAATAAAAGGAAATTTTAGATAAGTCTTCAAATTATATCAAATACTCAGATATATAGCATATAATAACTGATTGCGACATTATTATTGGGTTTTGCATAAACAATAACTGAAGAATTGACAAAGGTAGTTTTATTCTTGACATGGACAATTAACCGATTAGTTTGACCTGTTGTGACGTCATAAGCGTTCCTAACAACTATAAGATGTAACTACAGCGAAATTTGTTAAAGAAGTAAAGAACACAAATGTTAAAAGAGAATCTGACAATGATATTACTCTGTATAATATTAAACGACAATACGTTTTATCGGTTGGAAGGTTTCGAAATAATACATTTGTAATATGTGTGAAACAAATATTATGATATGGCCTTTTCCATGTGTGCCCTTGTATCATTTCTCGACCCAACTGAGCCCTTTGCTAGCACCTTGATCGAATATAGGAGTCTCGTGATGTTACCATAGCTGATATGAAGCAACATTTCAGAAGCGTCTTCATATGGAGTATATACCTCCGAGTTGAAATAATTTTTTTGAGCTTGCTTAACATTTTATAATAACCTTTATCATTGTTCATTGTTGATGCTAACTAAAAGCTATCGACACAAGGGTTCAAAATGGTATATTAAAAATATTTTTTCGAAAATTTGACTAACACCACTTAACATTGGTTGAATGTTACGGAATGTCTGTGTCACTAGTGACCACAGATATGTCATAGCACATGACCTGCATATCCTTCCTGAGCAAATTAGTACTTTCTATGGGGTTCGTGTTGCTGATATTTGTCAATGCAGGTTTTGTAGACGTTTGTTTGTCTGGTCGTGGTTTTTCATTGTTTGTCATGTTTCTGATTTCACTCTTCGAATTGGTACTTATTTAGTCACTTTCTGTTTCTTCTGCCTTTTTTGCAAGGTAAATATCAGTTTTCTTACCATCACAGACCTCTGGTGCTTCATCGGATCTATCATAGCATGTCCACCTTCCATCACAAAGCTCACTTTCTGATATACATTGAAGGCTATGCTGGCATTTGATAAATCCCTGACTACAGGAATTACCTTAATGATAATCAACGAATGTTGCTATAAAGGTATATAATTTATGAAACATATGTTTTAGTTATATACAATACATAAATATGACTCAATATGTGAAGTTAATATTTTCACACTTATATCAAGTTGAGTATCAACTCAATACGGCCTTGCTGCGAATAAATGTTAAGGCACCACGATCTAACACAAATATTTTCCAAACCACATGTGATATGCCTGTCTCTTGTTTAGTACATCTGTTTAAGAACCAGATCTTTGCAATTCTCTGTTAAATGTGTTCACTTCTTGTCTATACCCATGAACATATGGTACAGATTTATGTATTTTTTCTAAAATAATAAAAAAAAAAAAAAGATTTATGTATTTTGTTATAGATAGTATTTTAACATTATGAAACTATACCAACATCCCCCTTTTTTTCTTTTTATCTATTTCACGTTATAAGGGTTCGAAAATTATGAGTAACAAATAGCCAAAGATCCCGAATTGAGGTTCGTTTAAGGAACACAAATTACAATATATAAGTCTGAAATTCAAATACCAATGAAATGAATTAAATATTAATGAGTTATGAAGAGAAGTAAAATTCCAAAATCGATACTGTACCACGTGCTCTATTAGCTGCTGTTAGCACAAGGACAGTTAAGACAACAAGAGAAGGATCCATTGTACTGTAAAATATAATTTCGATTGTTATGAAAAGATATAATTTTTACGTAGCAAACTATTTCGTAAATAAAGTACTTTTGAAAGGCATACACTTATTGTCGAACTGTAGAGGTCTCTATGGTTATATTTATATACTTCAATAAACCCGTCGGTCAGCCCCTTAATCGTATCACACTTGAAAATGATTTGATGATCTAGTAATTATTTGTTATAAGATTAAAAAAAAAGAAATAATGTCACAATGAACATCAATCGGATATTGAATTGGATAATAGATTAAAGTCTTTAACATGTTGAAAAAAATAATTACAATAATGAGCCGTTTTATAAAAAAAGAATCGTGTTCTAGTCGAACATCTTGCGTTAAATGTTATATTATGACATTAAGGACTGTAATGGTAGTTACTCTTGCAAAAATAAATATCAAAATGTGATTTTGATATCCGTTTATTAAAACTTTACTTATATTTTACTTGAAGCTGCAAAATGTGACAAAACAAAAGGAAAATTGCGATATTATTCTTTGGGTTGTAATAATAAAAAACGTGGTAACTACAATGCAATTAAATCTGGGAATGCATTTATATATTTTAATTTACTGCTTGATTATGTGTCTTTAAGAACCCAGAAACTTAAAAAGACTGTTTGAAAGCGATACATATAACATAGATGAAAGCGCGAATTAGATAACAGTGGGGAATGAACACAAAGGGAAATAACTCTGTAAAATCAGCTAAACGTTGTAACTACGTTGTGTTGTTAAGGGAATATTAAGCTTCCCAAATGATCAAAATAAGTGTTTGTCAAACTGCTTTATAACCAGTGTATTTTTTCTGATAAAACGGTTGGTTCAAATGTTTTAATTTTTTGTATTTTTGTCAAAGGGTCAAAGTAAATACTTTGTAAAGATTTCAAGAAAATTAAACGAGCCGAATTAATTTTAGTTAAAGTGCTGGGTACCACCTTAAGTGTTATATCCCGGTTTAGCATCTGGCGGATTTTTATAAATAATTTTCATAACAGTATATACATTTATCGGAAAAGACAATTTTAACAAAATCCCGAGTTTGTTTATTTCACGCTAATGTCAAGTTATCTCATGCACAGTATATTCGTATGACGACGTACTATGCTCTAAAACAAAATCAAACCACAAGACAGTCATTCAAACAATTTAATGACTTCATTTCAGCTTGATGAATTTATTTTTACAAAATCGTCGAATGTAATTAAAGTTTTAACGCAACTATAAAGCACAATTTACAAAATGAAAAATCTTAAACATTTTACGCGACAATAAGAGCTTTTGCACATTTGAAAATATTTACTTCCATGCAGCGGGTGTTTTTGCAATAGAATCTAGATCAAAATACTGTAAACCAACTTATTTTCGCGAATACTGTATTCCACCTGTATCGCCAGCTAGTTAGTCAATTTCACGGCGATTTAATTTCGCGATTTTATTATTAACTTGATGTAGTTTGATAGGGAAAGATCAAAGTTATACATTTTCGCGACGATTTAATTTTGCGTTATTCTTCTACTCGCGAAAATCGCGAAAATAAATCGCTCGCGAAATTTAGGTAATTTACAGTAATGATTTATACCAGGGAGACTTATGATTGAAATTTTTAATATATATTCTAAAATACAATGTAAAAAAAAGATCCTTACCTCTCCACGCGCATTATTGAATATATCTTATGGAATATTTCAAGCGAAAACCATGAGTGTTCACATTATAATTTTGACATTTAAGATAATTGTCAATTATCTGGGTGAAAACCGATTATTTCTTTTTTAAGTGTAAAATTTTTGGATGACGCACGATGATGATTATTTGATTAAACAACATGAATCCGATTAGAAGTTCATTGTTCTTTCAATCTTACGAAACAAAAACCCGATATATTTCTGCCTTTTTTTTTATTATACTAATTACTTATTACTGTTCATATAGGAATATACTGAGACGATTATCCTGGATAGTCAGTATTCATTCGGACAGACAAACAAACAAGTGAATTCGCAATCTTACCATAGTAACATCTAATCAGGGTAATAACAACAGTCACGAATAATAATTAAAAATATACTTTCACAAAACCTCCAATGAAAGTAAATATTATCTGTAGCAATGGTAAACTTTATGACTGTTCAATGATCTTGTATTGATAATCTGAAGTGTATAATTAATCACTGATATTTTTTTTGTCTGTAATAAGATTGAACCGACGCATGTGATATGTAAATCAATCCATTCTTTCCACTAATATCGTATCTTTACATTATAAGTATTACGTAGTTGATCAATTGTAGAGAGTTAAGTGAAGTATGTTTTGTCTGATCAATCTAGTCTACCTTCTTGACAAGGCATTGTACAATGCATTCGCTTATACTGCCATTTCAAACATCAAAAACCGCTTCGGTGGTTATGTGGTAAATGCACACTTCGAGTGCGGGGAACCTCGTCCATCTCAAACCAGATACCTGAAAGTTGATGTATGCTCCTCCTTAGCTAAGCACGTGGCATTAAGAATAAAGAATAAAGACGTGTCGGCTACATATAGTGAACATATTGTTTTTGTAAAGAATGATATGTCTTCCTGTCGTGTACAATCTTAGAAACAAGCATATTAAAAATCCGAGTTAGAGCGTTAGTCTTGTAAAAAGCAAGGTTTATATTTCGCATCACAAAATTATTATCTCGTCTTAAATAGAATCCCACAACTGCTACTTTATAACGCCAAACCGTTGATTGAGACTCGATATCATAAATTTAGAAAGAAGGATTATTTATTATCTATCACATGTATGCATAACTCATTTCATATCAAAGTCACACCGTGGCCTTATAAATTTAATAAAAACGTTGACATCACGACAAATTGAAGACAATCCTTGCTACTGTTTTGACAGACTTATTTAATGGATGCCTATCATGTGAACACTACGTAATACTATTAGAACTGGAGAACACATCTGTGGTTAAATATCAACAGCTTATTTATTTGGCCTCTCACTAGTACTGCTGATATCAATAAAATGAACGATAAAAAAGGAGTGTTGTTTCTTTTTAAAAAAACATATTTTTCGGAAGAAATTATTGTCTAATTTGCTGTAGTTTTCTTTGTAGCAGCATTATTTGATCTTGCTTTCCAAATATTGTGTCGTTATTTTATTTTCACAAGTAGGCAACCTGATTATGACTGCAAGTGAGACAAAGTATAACGATGTCATCTCCTATAGATCACCTTAAAACGTATTTTGTACAGTCTTAATAAAAAGCCCAAAAACTTAGTTGTTAATATGTTGATATCTTCACTCTACAGGTTTACTTTTACAAGGTTTTTTTTTCGGCATTTGACCTTAAAGCGAAAGACCTAGGGAGGCAAATATTGAGCATCGATGACACGTGAACCTGATTTAATTTATTCCTCGCCTTGCTCGTCCGAATTAAAAGATTTTTTTTTATTCAATTGGTTATAAACAGGACAAAAAAAAAACAGAAATAGGATTAGTTACTTGTAGTAACAAATCCATAAAGCAAATGGAAAAAGCTAATTTCAAAAAAAGGCAAATGCCTGTTACCGTCGGTCGAATTTTTATTAGAGTCCTTCTGATTCATGACAATTTTCATCATTTGTTTTGCGTTTAAAATATACATGTAACATACAACTGTAAATAGCAAGATTTGTTCAACAAACAAGATCTTCAAATATTTCAAATTGTAAAGAAATCGTTAGATAGACTATTGAAAGGACTGATTGCCCTAAGATGACGAATTTTACTCATATTCTTTTTCTTAAGAATTATTTTCTAGTTCAAAATGCAAGTGAGTGCCCATTGTTAAGATGCACATAAACCTAATTGAGAGAATTAAATTATTTTGCTTCTGTAGATTAGCATTTGAATTTTTCCCCCAAATATAATTGTTATCTAGTGGAAATGCGGTGTCGTATTTTTAAGCTTAGAAATAAAATAACTGATTATATATATTTTATGTGTTCATTTACATTTTATAGTTGTTCATATACATGATATAGTAGGTTAACCAAATGCACAAAAGTTTACTGTTTAACTCTTTATAAACTGTTTTGGTTATATAATCGTTCTGTGCATAATCTGTAAGATGCACTGCAGATGACAGCCTTGTTATCTTCATGGATTGACCTATGCAAGCAAATATAAGGCAAGTTCATGACAAAATGGATGGATAAATATACACTATTGAATGATCCATGTGGTCAAGGTGCGCGATAGGCTAGGAAGGATTTGCCAAAATGAAAATGTAAAAGGACAGAAGAACACGCTGTTTTCAATGACAATATCTATCTCAATTTGTATCAGTGCCTTTCAATATATAAAGGCAACAGTTGTATACCGATGTTCAACACTAATATAAGTGTTTGTTCTCAATTTATTTTAACAGCGTGTAAAGTACATGTAAGTTAACTAATCAATAATTGCTATAAAAGCAATTTTATTTGACGTTAAATATGAGTATGCAAATGTTAGTTTTACACTGAAAATGCCTGTAAAATAAAACACATAATTCATTTCTATTTATTTATTGATTGTTTCTGTTGAATATAACGGATTATTCGTCTTTTATTTGTCAGACACACCAATGGTCATGATTTATTCTCTTTTAATCTGAAAAAATATACAAAATTTTGTTATATTGATATTAAATTTTAAACTTACTAAATAATAAACTCATCATTCTGAGTGCGCGTTTTGTAAAGAAAAGATTAATGAGTGACATTCTAATGAAGATCTTTCAACGTTTAAAAAGAGAACAAAGTTCCCCGAGAGTAAACAACAGGATTGGAGCATGCTATGGTAATCTATATTAGGTTTGTTATACTGCTGCTTTGAGCTGTTTTGTTTTTTGTGTGTTTGAATGCCCCTTTGGTATTGTTAGCATCTCTTTTACTTTAAGTGTGCGTTATCAACCTTGAACAAACTGGGCGTGATTACATAAGTTTTATTCAAAGAGTAAAATGTAAGACACTTTAGAATTGCTCTAACTAAGTAAGTTTTAGATTAAAAAAAAACAAAATGACAGTTCAACAGCATATTGATTCATAGTTTCTCACGAAAAGTATAAATGTAGATTCGTCCGTTACGTTTAAGTGTCGAAAAAACCAATATCGTTTGTTTATAGTATAAATTTCTCATTTCTATAAACTTTTCATACATTGTAGGTGTCAGGATTAAATTATTGTTTATCAGACTTGTCTGTCTTAGAAAATGAATTAATTGGCCTTTGTTAGTCTTGAATGATTTTTAATTCTAGTTCATTTATATGTTTTGAGTTTGGTATGACGTCCATTTTCCCTTAACACATTGTACACATTTTTTATAGGAGCCAACTGAAGCCAGCCGTCTGGGATTTTCTTGTTGTTTTGTAGACCCATTAGGGAATTTCAGCTGTTTTTGCCTCTTTTTATGTTGTTGTTTTTTCTCTTGCAGATTCCCAATTTCATTCTAAATTTGGATATTATTTTATATGTCGACGTTTGACCTGATATTATGGGTTTATGAAAGCCATTTTGAATTAGTGTGTGTTCTAGAATTGTTAGTAACTATTATCTTGTATCTAATTTGACTTATGTCAAAATTCCAGTTTTGTTTTGCAGCAAAGCTAACCAATGAAACAAAACCATTTATAGTTTGATATTACCTTAGAATACTTTACAGCACTCTATCATACTGCAATTAATGTTACATTACCGTTAGTTTCTCACCTGAACAAGTATCTGGAGATTCATCAGAATTGTCCATACAGTCCAGGAAAGTATTGCATATACTTGCTTTATCAATACACTGGATACCATCCTGACATTTGACCTTCCCCTCTCCACATTCATAGGCTGAATAACAATCAATAATAATCTTAGATTGTAATTTTTTGTCAGAAAATAAAAATATAATGCTACGTATAACAGGGAAGAAAAATATACCAGATGGATATTCAAATTCGAAAATAACTTTACAACGCCATGGCTACAAATGGGACAGCCGCAGTGTTTGTATTAATGATTTCACTATATACGCCCAACCAAGTAGCATTTTGTTTTTATGTCCGTCCGTCCCTGCGTCCGTCTCTACCGCTTCAGGTTTAAGTTTT
Source organism: Mytilus trossulus (assembly GCF_036588685.1). Lineage (NCBI taxonomy): Eukaryota > Metazoa > Mollusca > Bivalvia > Mytilida > Mytilidae > Mytilus > Mytilus trossulus. The sequence goes on from NC_086379.1 coordinate 22,883,592, forward strand.
CGATTAAGATCATTTAAATACACAAGTTTCTTATGATATGATCGTTCTCGTTTTATGCCAGATTAGAGTTTTGACCCTTCTTTTACGGTCTAATGAATATTGTAAATGGAAGTGCTCGTTTTGGATTCGCTCACTATGTAAACCATTTTATATTATTTTTAACTATATAATTTCGTACCTAAACAGAAATCCGGGAATTCATCAGATCTGTCATTACAGTAGAGGAAATCATCGCATACACTTTCTTTATCAATACACTGGATATCGTCCTGACATTTGACTCTCCCTTCTCCACAGTCAAAACCTTCAAATTTAACAAATACTATTAAAAATGATAATAATGAAATGTTATTTTTGTCATTTTTCTTCTTTTCAAGAAGGAACATGTGACATTATATACTTTAGTATAAAACACAATTTAAAATAAAAAGCAATACTTGAAATATCGACCAAATCAAAAGGTAATATAACAAATTATTGTGTTAATTGAATTTGATTCTTACAATTGCCACTACTGAATAATTTTTATTCTTTGTATTCACAACTTCTTGGTCGAAGCCACTGCCGTAGGAGTTTTATTCCTCGAGGGTATCACCAGCCCAGTAGTCAGCACTGACGTGTTGACCTGAATTATCATTGATATGGTCATAATTAGGTATGAACTGTTTGCAAAACTTAAAATTTGTGAAGTACTAACTAAAGGCTTTATACCCCAGGAATAGATTCCTTAAGCTGTATTTTCTAAACGTTAAAACAATGATCTTCAACTTCGTACTTTATTTTGCCTTTAACATATTATATTTTATTTGATGGTCCCTGGTGAGTCTTTTGAAGAAGAAACGTGCGTCCAACCAAAAAAGAACGTTTAAGCCGAGTACTTACATATATGATGACTTTATTTACACATCTGATTATTGACAAAATGTATTGGTTTGATAATCCAGAATAATCTGCTGTTCAGAAAGATTTTTTAAAAATAAACAAAAACTTAAATCATGAGAATTCAGAATGTGTGTTAGATGTTCGGACTACTCTGTATTCCCTTCTAGACAATGTAAACTATTTTGCCTCATAACACCAATTTAATTTTTCACATAGGACTTCATAGGACTTATAAAATGTCATTTTTCAAAATTTAAGCAGATTCTCAATTTCTTTTCTTTCTATTTAGAACCCGAATATAACCTATGCATATTTAAGGTAAAAGTCCTTGTAAGCTTTTTCCCGCCATTTTTAATACAATTTAAGGGAGTAGACTTTGGTTCAGGGAAATAACTTTTTAAATCAGTTATGCGTTTGTAAGAGTCAAGTATCATCAGTGTATTTTAAGCATTTACCTGGAACAGATTTGAAATATTCTATGTAACATAGAAGCTTAGAATATATTTATGAAAATGGTTGACACAAACGTACGGATGATTTTAGGTGTAATTTCCCTTAACCTAGGTCTACCTCCTTAAATACATGAAAAGGAGCTCCACGATTATAGATATACATAACGTTTCGTACCATTGCAGAAATGTGCTGATTCATCAGATCCATCGAAGCATCCCTTATCATTCCCATCACAAAGTCGATAATCTTCTATACACTGAAGCCCATCCTGACATTTACTCTTTCCTTCACCACAATTGTAATCTGAATAAACCATGTCATTGGAAAAACATAAGAGATTTTGTCAGAAAATAAACTCAAAACAGAGCTTATGCTTTTTCAATTTTTTTTTATTATTATGTAAATGAAAAATCAATTTGATTCCACTTTCGTAAATTTTTATATGTTAATCATACAGGAATTCGTGTTAACATTTTTAAATTAAAAACGTTACAGTATAAACTTCTGTACAAAATACAGATTGTCAGTTATTAAAATTAAATCATGTGAGAAGTTGCAATAATTAAATGATTTTACTTTGCCTTTTTCAAACATTATTCACAAACGTGTCCTTTATCGAGAAAATCATATAAAGCTGTTAAAGGCATATAATACGCGTGTTTAATGTGTCGATAATTAGAATCACATTTATTTTCAACTGTGATATATGAATCAGACATTGATAGCCGTACGGTTACGTGTAATTAAGTGCATCCATTTTACTGACAAAACAAAAAAAGTTAAATTTGGTCACGGCTTATAATGAAAATGACAGTAGTATACCGCAGTTGGAATGTCATAAATCGACTTCAAATTTGAGAAAACAAATCCGGGTTTCCAACTAAAAAGTAAAATCACAAAAATACTGCACTCAGAGGAAAATCAATTTGGAAAGTCCATAATCACATGGCAAAATCAAAAAACAAAACGCATCAAAAACGAATGGACAAGAACTGTCATATTCCTGACTTGGTACAGGCATTTTCAAATGTAGAAAATGGTGGATTAAACCTGGTTCTATAGCGCTAACCCTCTCACTTTAATAACAGTCTCATCAAATTCCGTTACATTTACATGATGCGTTAAATAAAGTCACAATCAATAAAATAGTCAAAATATGGGAACATCAGTCATCATCGTATAACAATTTAACAGGACACAACAACATCTACTATCTACGAACACATGGATTGATTTAAGTGTCTGACGTCAGAAAAATTATATACGTCACATAAATTTGTCGTTCAATGTGCTAAAACCGAGGTAAACACATCAACTATAACAGAAATACAACGAGACAACAGTAACACTGAAGTGCAACAACAACAAAAAAACGATAATGCAGCACACACAGAAACGAACTATAAAAAAAACCAACTGTAATTTTCCTACTTTGCGCATGAAAAGTATGTTATGAAATTGTTTTTATACACCAAAGATTGAGTTATTTGTTATTTTGTAATCAAAGAGTTAAGGTTAAACTCCTGATTTTAAATAATTATGTAATTTTTTTATAATTTGTATGAAAAATAGGAAAGTATCTACACAGTAAAATGTAAAAATCCAAAAATATTGAATAAAATTGAGAATTGAAATGGGGAATGTGTCAAAGAGACAACAACCCGACCAAATAAAAAAACAACAGCAGAAGGTCACCAACAGGTCTTCAATGTAGCGAGAAATTCCCGCACCCGGAGGAGTCCTTCAGCTGGCCGCTTTACAAATATATACCAGTTCAGTGATAATGAACGCCATACTAATTTCCAAATTGTACCATCGTGTTCTATTTGTGAAGTTGATACGGAATATTTATCAACAAGGTCTAAGTATCTTTCGATGATCATTTTAAGAAAAAGAAAGAGACGTACTACGACATAATCTGGTATAAACTTTCTGCACCGAAAATTGTGACCTTTTACAAAACCTGAAGAGCACTGTAAATGAAAAGTTTTGAAATCCAAATAAGTTTGGAAATGCATATTCCATATACAGGTTAAGTTGGTATATTGCTACTGTGGGGGGAAAAATTTTTAATTTCAAAATAAAAATCATGTTTTTTTTTTATTCGAGCGCCACTGATGAGTCTATTATAGACTAAACGCGAGTCTAGCGTAAACACAAAATTTAATCCTGGTTTCCATAATGAGGTTATTGTCATTATTGCTGAGATGAACGTGTATGTTAAATTTGAAGTATAAGTCTAAAAATAGTTCGCAGAAACCCGTATCTGAAGGAATTACGATTTATATGAGATAAAAAAAGAGATATATCGACCACACGAGCCGCACAGTTCGTTTCCATTGGAATGTCGACAATTTGTTGAAAAAGTACAACCTCTAAATTCATGCCAATAAGACACTCTGGCATGCTGATCACTTGTTACATTACCAGTACCTTTGCATACTGCTGGGTCTTCATCAGAATCATCGGGACAGTCGCTAACCCCATTACAAATGTTTTCTTCTAAAATACACGTGGAATTATCTGTACATTTTGTCCGTCCGAGATCGCAAGACCATTCTGTAATACAAAACTACGTCTGTTAAATCCATCCAACGATTCAAATAACACGTAGAAAAATAACAAGAATACAATTTGTATATCCTTTCACACCAATAAATGCATTTTTTTTTTACCTCGGTTAAAGAGACACTAGCTACGAGATATACACAATCTAATATTTAAAGTTTTTCCCAATCATTATTGAAATGCAACTTGTGAAATACTAATTGGCTTTTAGCAGCCAGCATGGTTCAATTTTGTCAAAATAAGCTAAAACATTGATTATGAATTATTCACTTCCAAGTGAATAATTCGACCCCATTGAATCTGTACTCATGTTAACTTCAATTTAACCCCTTAGCTTGCGATGGATAAAAGGTGAATTGTATATGTAAAGTTATTTAAAGGAAAGTAATGTCTAACAAAGGTTAATTATTTGATTGACTGGTTCGATCTACGAAAATCATTCTTATAAGGTAAAAACGATGATAAACATTTGTTTTTTCATCGATAACATAAAATTTAATCGACCTAGAAAAATCCAACAGCACAAGTTTGCTAATCTATTAATATCGAAATTTATGTTAACATCGCTTATATGAACATCATACGACTTTAGATGTCACCTCGATGATTAATTAGATGGCGTCTTGACGACTAAATAAATAAAGGCAACAGTAGTATACCGCTGTTCAAAACTCATAAATCCATGGACAAAAAACAAAATCGGGGCAACAAACCAAAACCGAGGGAAACGCATCATATACAAGAGGAGAACAACGACACAACACCGAAACGCAACAGCAGACAGAAACGGACCAAGCAACAGACAATCGCCACGAGAATAACAAATATAACATCAAAACCAAATACATGAATATGGGATAGACAAGTACCGTGCCACGTCTTATCTCAAAAATAAGAGAAAACAGAAACGACTCAACGTTAAAATGCAACACACACACAGAAACGAACAATATTATAACAATGGCCATCTTCCTGACTTGGTACAGGACACTTTTAAAGGGGAATAAAAGTGGTGGGTTGAACCTGGTTTTAAGGCATGCCAAACCTCGCACTTTAATGGCACAGTTAAATATAACATTGAAATGAAAACAAAATATTACAGGACTACAATACAAATAAAAGCAGAACATATTAGACAAAGAAAAGCATGATTAATAGATAACAAAAAGCATCAGGTTTAAAATTCAATACGCCAAAAACGCGTCTAGTCCACACGAGACTCACCAGTGACGAAAAAAATACAAAATTGTACAGCACTGAAGATCAAAAGTTGAAAAGGTTTTGTATGCCCAGGATAAGAACATTCATATTATATAAAACAATTCACACTATTGCAAACAGTAAATTTTAACAAATGAATATGAAAGAGATATACATAATGAAACTGAAGTAAAAACTAATTACAGAAAACTAAACCCGAATACATAACGCCCAGATCGAAAGTGAAAAAAGTACAAAGTTGTACAGCACTGAAGATCAAAAGTTGAAAAGGTTTTGCTAAATACGGCATTGTATTATGCCCGGGATAAGAACACTATTATATAGAACGATTCATGCTATTGCAAACAGTAAATTTTAACAAATGAATGTGAAAGATATATTCATACTTTTTTGTCATGATACATGATTTCTTAAATAATTATATTGGTGTTTAAATAGCTTAAAGTAACACACGAAACATAGCTAAGCATTTGCATGCCAATGCCCTGTTTTAATGATTCTCTTAGACTTTTAATAGCTTAAAAAAAATGTTTTACATTGTTATAAATCAAATATGAGAATTTGATTGAAATCGGTGAACATGAATTTGACAGGTAGTGCCCCTTTATACATGTTTTGACAGGTAGTGCCCCTTTGTACATGTTACATATTTATCCGTATTGGAGATTTAAAGTAAATAAAACGGTTGAAAATACTAACAATATAGCCGAGAATCAACCCCTAGTTATCGTTAAAGGTGTTTGTACACTATGATTCAAGCATTTATTAGGGTGATAAGACTCTGTAAAAATAAATTAAATATTATTTTATATAAAAAACATTGAGTTATCCCTCGCCCTGCTCGTCCGAATTTAAAATAATTTATTCAATGAGATATAAACCAATCAAACACCGGAATATGATTATTTGTCATTATTTACAGTTCATTTGCATTGACTTTGCCTAAACTATATATATATATACATGTAGGGTAATATTTCAATAATTGTGATCAAGCAGTGACAATTGTATATTCTAACAAATATCGTTGGATTCATACTTTTTTGTCATGATACATGATTTCTTAAATAATTATATTGGTGTTTAAATAGCTTAAAGTAACTGCAAGAACTCTTAAATTTGCATTGGTACTCGTACTAAAAAAAAAGAAACACCTATCCTCTACAGAGTTGACAGAGAAGAATGCATATGACTGATGAAAAATTTCCATTTCTATTAGATACAATATTATAATCGTCTGACGTATAAATAGAGCCGAAAAATACAAAATGGACATTCAAATTCGAAAAGTCGCTGAAATTAACATTAAACCTCATGACTAAGAAAGAAAGGAAAATATAAATAAAAAATCAATCATTTACAAAATTTAAAAGCTTATACGTTGTGTGTTAATTATTTCCTACTACAATTTGTAAACAAGATCCTTGAAGTTTAACATATCGTTTTGATGTTTTCTTTACTTTTTTTTCTTCTTTTTTAAGAATTTCCATTTTTGTATATTAAAAAATCCTCCTGTCCATTACATTGTCTAAAATATTATTACATTTGCGCGACAGTGGCTTTCGAATCGTTGATATGTTTTTACGGGTTGAAAAAATTTCCATAACAGACTGATTTGTTAGAAAGTAGAATTGGCATATTGTCTAATTGACTATAAAACATCGGTTTTTATTTTCTATATTTCAATTTTTTGAATAAAGACATATTATTATTGATCACTGTCTTATATTCGAAACTGAATTACTCTTTTGACATTCCTGTTCTCATATAAAAAGGTAAATTATCATAAGAAATATTTTGGGGTAGATGTTTCTTGCAAAAGCTGTTTCTTAAGACCGTTGTACACGTAAGCTCAAATATTCAATTCTATAGTCAATTAAAAATTATAATTAAGATTCACATAAATTAATTTTTCCATTTAACAAACCTCTACACATTTCTGCTTCCTCGTCAGAACCATCGGAACATTGTGTGCTTCCATCACAAAAGTATTCACTGCCAACACATTGTACACCATTTTTACACTTCACATAGTTTTCCGTACAAGAAAAAGCTAAAACAATTTTGTTTAGTCATATATTTTCTGATATACATAATTTGAAAACCAATTTTGGTCTAAACAGTTTTTGAAATAATGCCAATAAAGTATTTAGTTATTTTCAGTGAATTTTGCAGATTTATTCACGGCAGTTAAGTCAGTGATGTTCAGATTATTCTCTTCCACACAAATATATCTATTAAGTTTATTCCCAAACAGGAGATTTGTGTTATGTACGCATCAGGTCATACAGAATTTACTTAAAAGCGGATGAACATTAATGAAAAAATTACAATTCTTTTTCCCTAAAAAAATGATACCATACGCCTTTCGTTATACATTTGTTAGTTTTTATTGGGATTAAGATTATAGCACAAGGTAGAGATCAGTTTCAGTATTGTTGACATTTTTAGGTATTTTTTCTTGGTTTGTCAATATAAAGTAATTTCCTACAGCATTATACTGTTAACTGAGTTTGTAATCACATAAGCAACACGACGGGCGCAACATGCGGAGGAGATTCTGCTTATCCGTCAGGAGCACATAAAATATCCTCCATCTTTGGTTGGGTTTGTGTTGCTTAGTCCTTAGGTATTTTTTTGTTGTGTCTTGTATACTACTATTAATTTGTCTTTTGTCTTTTTCTTTTTTACCATGGCGTTGCCAGTTTATTTCCGATCTTTGAGTGTTACTGTCCCTCTGGTATCTTTCGCCCCTGTTTTATACCGCTATTATTATTAGACTATTTACCGGATTTGTTATCACATAAGCAACATGACGGGTGCCACATGTGGAGTAGGATTTTCTTACCCTTCCGGAGCACCTGATATCACCCCTAGTTTTTGGTTGGGTTCGTGTTGTTTATTCTTTAGTTTTCTATGTTGTGTCATGTGTACTATTGTTTGTCTGTTTGTCTTTTTCATTTTTAGCCATGGCTTTGTCAGTTTGTTTTAGATTTATGAGTTTGACTGTCCCTTTGCTATCTTTCGTCCCTCTTTTATACACATGAGAGGTTGATGATGTCATAGAACTATGTTTAATCTACCATGATGATCTTCACAAAAATTCCTGTACCAAGACAGGAATATAACACTTGTTATCCATTCGTTTGATGTATGTTTGAGCGTTTTAATTTGCCATTTGATGTCATACTTTCCGTTTTAAATTTTAATTGGTGCTCTGTATTCTTCAATATTTTACTATCTTAGCCACATGCATATGGTTATTGTTTTGGCACATAATTCTACAAATTTTGTTTTTCAACTTAAAACAAATATTATGGCTGCTATGTATACTGTTATGTTAAGACCGCATGATTTTGTTCTCACAATTTGTCAAAAGAGTATCAAATTCGTGTTACAATGTACATTTAACGATTTATGCTACTTTTGAAGGAAATAAATACAAATGAACCTCGAATGCTTTAGACTAAGAACAGTTCAACCCAATATTTTTTTTTGGTAAGATATAAAAGACATTTATATTTAAAAATAAATGAATCTGAATTCATACTTTTAAGTACTATCTTGATTTTAGTTTTATTTTGACCAATGGATTTGTTTTACGATTAATATGTTTATCAGGATATCTAGAATAAATATACTTAAACAATAGCGATGTCTAATTAACTTTGCATTTTACTACAATCAGAGAATGATGTTTTTTGAAATTTACAATTTTACAGACCCTTTTTTCTACATTTTTAATTATACCAATATTTTACAAGTTCTGGAACGAATCTGAATCTGATACCGATATCAAATGTATATGTCACATGTAGATTGCAGCTGTTACCTGTTACCGTCTGAAGTACAATAATAATATAATAACTTTCATTCAGTCACAGACATGCGATGGGTGTGTTCTTGAAAAAACCCGGTAAAAAACAATTATTTGCATGTTAGTTCGAACATTCAATGCTTTAAGCAATATTAATTACTTATAATTTCACTTAAATAAATGTTCCATTTCAACAAACCTTTACACATTTCTGGCTCCTCGTCCGAGTTATCTTGACAGTCTTGGTATGCATCACAAAAAGAGAAACTGGGAACACATTTTACGCCATCTTTACACTTCCTGTAATTCTCCGTACAGGAATAAGCTAAAACAATATTTTTAGTCTTAGAATCCTAAGAATAATACCAAAGTCAGTTATTTTCATTCTTTCTGTTAAGTTTTTTCAGACTGTTCAGTAGTTATCATTCTCTAGTATATATCAACATCGCTCATCGATTCGCCCGTGTATGTAACAATGTTTTGGATTTTAACGAGAGAAATTTATGCATTACTGAAAAAATTATTACACCAGGGTTTTCGATATCACAAACTAGTCAAAACATTTACTAAATTTTATCATCGGTATGAAGACATCATTCGTAAATATAGCTCAACATGCAGACTTCTTATACGTTCAGGTATTTCACATCCAATTTTTTATGGAAGTATTCTTTATAAAGCACAAAGGTGTCAGTATTTACCTCAGAAACTTACAAAACCTTTGAATAGACTTATTAAGAAGGGATATATTTACGATACTGTTGTCAAGTCGTTAAAGATTGTATATTTTGGCGTTAATATTGAGTCACTGATAAGGTCTTTGCGTCGGAACTAAACACATTTATTCTAAAAACAGTTGTTGGCATGACACGGGTTATGTTCTTCTCATATATGTTATGATGGTATGATACTAAACCCCTAACGGGAAAGATTGTGCCTGATGTTCATATGATGAAATCATAATCTTTCAGTCAGTTTAGTTGAAGTCTGGAGCTGGCATGTCAGTTATCTGCTAGTAGTCTGTTGTTATTTATGTATTATTGCCATTTTGTTTATTTTCTTTGGTTACATCTTCTGACATCAGACTCGGACTTCTCTTGAACTGAATTTCAATGTGCGTATTGTTATGCGTTTACTTTTCTACATCGGTTAGAGGTATAGGGGGAGGGTTGAGATCTCACAAACATGCTTAACCCCGCCGCACTTTTGCGCCTGTCCCAAGTCAGGAGCCTCTGGCCTTTGTTAGTCTTGTATTATTTTTATTCTAGTTTCTTGTGTACAATTTGGAAATTAGTATGGCGTTCATTATCATTGAACTAGTATATATTTGTCTAGGGGCCAGCTGAAGGACGCCTTCGGGTGCGGGAATTTCGAGCTACATTGAAGACCTGTTGGTGACCTTCTGCTGTTGTTTTTTTATTTGGTCTGGTTGTTGTCTTTATGACACATTCCCCATTTTCATTCTCAATTTTATCATAATTTATTGTCTAAAACACGACCAATTAATGAGATATTTCACGTTAGATACCTCATGCTTCCATTCTATTATTTTGGATCATATTTCTGTAAAAGTGCAAGGTTTGGATAGCCACAAAACTAGCTTAAACCCACCATTAATTTCTTAAAATGGTATGTACCAATTCAAGAAAATGTCCATAGTTATAGTATAGTTCATATCTATGTGTGCTACATCTAAGTGTTGTGTTTCTGATGTGTCGTAGTTCTTCTCTTATATTTGAGGCGTTTCCATCAGTTTTAGTTTGTAAAGCGGATAATTTCTTTTAATTGATTTATGAATTTAGAACAGCTGTATACTACTGTTGTCTTTATTTTATTAATAATGAACCGAAAAGAAATCATTCTACACTGCTACTCCTGATAGCAAGTGATCAATATGCTTGAGTTCTCATTTACAATCATACCACATTTTCTGTCTTATATTAGCGAATAAAAGCAAATTATGTTTTTACTATTTCACTTTCGTTAATGATTGAACGAAAAGTAATATACTTTAGATTTTTTTATATATCTCGTAGATAGTGTCCCTTTAATTTTGATATTATTTTCTTTTCGTTTGAAAGCCTGATACGCATCAATCATGCATAATTTATATCTGGCTAAGGGGTTAAATTAAAGTTCACATGCATACGGATCTAATGATGTCGAATTATTAACTTGCAAGTGAATAATTATTCATCGAAGTTTCTGAACTTATTTTTATAAAATTGAACCAAGCTTGCTGCTAATAGCGAATTATCCTTGTTATTATATTACACTTGTCACTTTTAGTGATGATTGATAAAAAAATATAATTTGATATTTGTATGGAATCTCGTTACAAGTAAATACTAGCTAGCTACTTTGATGCATGTTTTCAGTCACAAACCTTTACACATTTCAGGCTCATCGTCAGAACCATCGTCACAGTCGTTTGGATATCCATCACAAAATCTGAGATTGTAAACACATTGTACTCCATCTTTACACTTCATAAAATGTTCTGTACAAGATTTAGCTGAAACATATTCCTAAATCCTAATTTTGTTCATTACAGTTCCTTCACGATCGAACTGCATACTTTTTATCAATAAAGTGGGGTCAGAAATTTAAGTAAATTAGTAGACTTATGTGGACCTACGTTTTACTTAATTTTCGCTTTTTGTATTTGTTTTTCAGTTCAGTATGTTTGTTTTACTTTTGTTTTGCTGTTCTTCATCTGTACACATTAACGAGGATTTCGAATATCCATAAAGCTGCTGAAGTACTGAATCAAAACTATACTTCACAAAGTATTTTCTCTAAAACTTGTATAAGCTTCACAATTCTTGTTTTGACAAATTTATCTTCATAATTTGTAAAAAAATGAGACAAAAAACTAAGGATCAGTGTCAGGTTTTATCTGTAGCATTTTCCAGGATATTTACGGCATTCCTATTAAAACAAACAGCGCATCTCTCTATGCGGACATTTCTTGTCAATTATTGACTTTCGACAATACGTTACATTCATATGAGTGAAAGTCCTTAATTTTGATATTTCATCTGCACTAATAGTTTTATAAAAATGGCGCTTCTATTTGTAAATTTTTTTTTTTTTAAAGTTTTAACATGATCTTTCTTTTTATTTGACTTCTTGCTATTTTGATCACGTGACTCTTGATGTGATTTGGTACTTATGTATCCCGCAATTCGTTTTTTTTTTAAATTTACGTACAGGTGGGTCTTTATTGCTTTTGAAAACAATTATGACTTATATAGATATAGGAAGATGTGGTGTGAGTGCCAATGAGACAACTCTCCATCCAAATAGCAATTAAAAAAAGTAAATTATTATAGGTCCAGGTATGGCCTTCAGCACGGAGCCGTGGTTCACAACGAACAACAAGCTATACAGGACCCCAAATTTACTACTGTTAAACCATTCAAACGGGAAAACCAACGGTCTATTGTTTATAAAAAACAAATTAAAAAAAATCGGAAAATAAATTGTTGATGCGTAATGCAATACAGATTAATATGTTCTGACGATTGTATAACATCGTGTATGCAGGTAAATTAAGATAAATAAAACGGTGTTGTATAGATTAATTAAAGATGTTCAGTCACCGCTATAAATATAAAATACACCTGTATGTTTTATACCGTAGTATCTGCGAGCATTGTTTGAAATGATAAACATTGATCTTATAAACGTTTTTATAACACTATAAATGTTGTTATTGATCAGCTGATAACAGTTCTATGCTATGTATAGTTGACGTAATTGATGTAAAAACACTGATTGCGAATAAAAGTACATTTTCCTAGCTATAAGTTATGTCCAAGTCTCGTGTCTAGAAGATCGAATAGTGTTACATATTGTCATACAATGTGCGTTTTGAATCTCTTAATTTTTCATATTTTGGGAAAATGTGTTTGTAGCGGATTTATTAGATAAGAAATGAAGTTAAAAGTGAATACAATACTATACCACGTGTACAACTGATTGCAAGGAAAATAAGGACACCTGCTATAGCATAAGAACGATCCATGGTGCTGTAAATCATGATTAAATATGATGAAATATTAGAATAAATTATACTAGGTTAATAGTGTACTTTTGTGGTTTTCGTCAAAAACATACACGTATTACTTAATTTAAGTCGCCCATATTACCATATTTTTAAACATCAGTTTAGCATTTGGTTATCCAATTTATCAGAACTTGATAGTACATATGATTTTTTTTAAATTACTCGTAATTACATGTATATAATATTCAACTGCCTTAAAAATCTAGTTTGAACATCGCACATCATGTTGATGAGATATTAGATATAAAATAAATGACCATAATTACATTAAATGAGTCTTTTAAGAAAATATATATGTGACCTAGCCATAAAAAAGGATTTATTTGACATTTATAAGGCTGAAATTATAGTAATTAGTCGTGGCAAAGTAACAATTTAGAATCATTTTACATATATTTCACTGGCAACTGCAAAATATGACCAAACGTATGGACAACTTTATGTCTCAATAGAAATGTATATCGATGTTGAAGTTCCAAGGATATATATTTTATTGACTTATGCCTATATCTTTATTTTCTTCTTTCTTGCTTTTAGTGTGAAGTTTATAAACAATAAAATTAAGAATGGATATGGTGAAAACCCGACTAAAGAGCAAAAAAACAGAAGCCATCAATATGTTTTTTAGGTGTAATACCACCTAATCATGGTACTTCCTATTCGGTTGCATACGAAAGTAGGTCTAATAAAAATATTCCCTTGAGTTTTACCGTTGTAGGTAATTAATCCTACATTTTATTGCAGTAAAACTATTTCTGTGTCATAAGCATATGTCTTGGGTATATCAAAATTCCATTATTTTTTATTTGTGATTTCTATAGAAAATTTTGTAATCTTGAGGTTACATGGTGACTTAACCTTGTACACAGATAGAATAAGGAGATAAATTTGATTGGTTAACTTCCAATTATGGTTATTTTCTTATATGCAATGACATGTTATGTGAAACTTTTTCTATAGAACTGGACAGGATAAAACTTTACTCATGCCAAGTATTTCTTTATTTGAAAGAAAGATAAATTCTGCACAATTTTTTGAAAAGTGCAAATTTAACAAAGACTAATAGGGGAAAATCAATGGTGGTATTACACCTCAACAAAGCTATGATATTCTGCACCAGAAGGCACGATTAGTTATGACTCTTTTACAAAAGAGTGTGCTAGTTATTAAAAATGGAGGTCATAATCATCACCAATCCTGCAAATGTTCTGTGGAAAAAATACCATACCAGGCTTACAAAGGCCAGCCGCACAAAATTTACGCAAAATGTTCTGCACAATTACTTGCTACATTCAAAATGTTATTTTGGCGACAGAAGTGGTTCCTCCATTTAACAAACAAAATTGGACTTCGAGTTTGAGTCACATTTAAAGGCAGAGTTCTAGTTGTACAACTTTAAATTTAAGTCACTTCTTAATGTAGAGTTTGAGTAAGATTCGAATTTAAGTCTCAATTAGATTTATTAAGATTTCGAGTTGAAATTTGAGCTATTTATATGTCTTTTTTAGTTCGTAATTAAATTTCCTATCGCAGAACAAGGTCTTTTGCTTCGATAAGAGGACTCCGGAATATGCATACTAAACAAACAATGTGACAGTTTGCAAAACGCAACATAGGAGTTGAAATAAAGTTAGATGTGGTGTGATTGCCAATGAGACAACTTTCCACCAGAGTTAAAATGCAGTTGGTGTAAGAAATCATATATGGGCAACCGTACAGCCTTCAACACTCCGTATAGTCAGCTACAAAAGGCCACCATACACTATCTGAAAACAAATCTGTTATTCAAAAGATTTCAATATGTCGTTTGTTTAATGTGCTTTGTATGGGTATGGCCAAAGTTAAAGCTCAAATTAAGGTTCGAGTGGTTTTTCAGAGTTATTTGGTATGAAAAAGGGGAACGACAAACAAAAATTAGAAATAAAAACGTTACAGTTTTTCGGACATAATTAAGGTATCCCCAAACCACTTGGTCCTGTTTTTTGATCCGAGGTATTCAAAAAGAAGCAGTATTATAATGAATTTGTAAAATAGTCAACGGAACGCTGTATCTTGCCTGGTATTGATGTTTTCAGTGTAAAAGCGTCATATTGATCGGCTGTAAATGCATCGGTAAAAAATGAAAAAAATGAAAACTCTTTTTCTTGATAAAGAGAAAAAAACCTATACAAGTTTTAAAACACATCATTGAAGTAATAAATATATCACGTCAAACCAGTAGGGGCTCGGACTAAGCGACAAAGCATCAGCAATATAAGATAAGAATTCTTCGATTTGTTTTAACGTTAATGATCATTTGAAAATATATACGAAGATCAATTTTTACTTTTATTCAATTGAATTCTCTGATCTACCTCGCACTAATAAAACAAATAAACTTTTTGGAATATCTGTTTCACATGTGACTACGAACATAACCATAGAAGCTTCATCTTCTACTCGAATGTGAACCTCCAAATAAAACCAAATCACTCGGTTTTTAATTTCGTGAATCAAACAACGGGTGCCACACGTTGAGCAGTCTCCTTATCTTTCTAAGGAACCCCAGATCACCCCGATGGATTTGAATTACCTAGTCATACCGATCTTTTGAGTCAGCCAATTGCATCTGTCTTTTAAGCCACTGCAACTTTACCGCAAATGAAAGTTGGGGGCATAGTGTTTAACCTCCCTTTGTCTGTCCGTCCGTCCGTCTTTCCGCCTTTCCGTCCCATTATGGGAATATAGTTATTCTGCATAACTCCTCCAACAGTTTGAAGTTTTCTCTTTACTGTTTATGTGTACATATTTTGAAGGTGCCCTGCATATGGTCAGGGTTTACCTTTTGTTAATATGTGCTATTTTGGGAGAAAATTGAACTTTGTAATTTGTTTTAGGGGGGTATATGCAGCTAAATGAGTGGAGTGCGTGGGCATAACTTTGTCTAGTTTACATTTTTATTCTTGTGTTGTGCTGTTAGACTACTGTTACAGTCCGATGTTCGCTTACATACATGTAATACTCCGCCACGTGCACTTTCTTTATGCACATGCACCAAGGCAGGAGCATGAAGTTCAATTGTTGTCGTTGTATACATATGTGACATATTTGTTTTTTTTGTAAGATAGACCGTCAGTTTTTTCGTTTGATTTTTGTTCCACATAGTGCATGGTGACCTTTTGTAGCTGACTATACGGAGTGTTGAAGACTGTACGGTTGCCTAAATATGATTTTTTTTACCCACTTCATTTTAACTCTGGTGGATATATGTCTTCATCGGCAATTACACCATATCTAACTTTATTGCAACTCCTATGTTGCGTTTTGTATACTTCAACATTGTTTATGTAGTATGCATATCCCGGATCCCTCTTTTTGGAAACCCGAACAAAAGCCCTTGTTCCACGTTAAAAAAAAATCATTACGAACTCAAAAATGCATATAAAATAGCTCGAATTTCAACTCAAAATCTTAATAAATCTAAATTAGAGTAGGGGCATTAAGGCCTAGTTTTGGCCCAAGAAAATAAAATGTTTGATAACCATTTCAAATTGGCACATAATGTTTAGAAATGCATAGGGTCAAGAAATATAAATTAAAAACAGAAAGATTTTTATCTGATGACGTCAGAATTACGTCATAATGTGTACTGTTTTCACAAAAACGATGAAAAATACATAATTTATGCAGTTTTCTATCATTATTTCCATTGAGGACACATCCTGCGCAGCCGAGAAACAACAAAATAATTTAACAGAAGCTTTATTATAACTATTTGCATAATTTCACCAAAAATAAAGTTGTTTCTTGGGTGCGCACATACATTTTCAATCTAAAATATACTTAAAATATGATGTAAAAACAAAGAAAATCACGAAATTTAACAAAATATGCAAATTAGGTCATGATTTGTTGCCATGGTAACTTGTTTGATTTCAAATTTGTTTTGATTTTCTTAGTACCTTATACCTTAGTTAAGTTTTCAGTAATTTAAAAATATGTATGATAACTTTTAAATTTGCAGTTATTTTTGGGCCAAATAAGGGCCTTATTGCCCCTACTCCTTTGATTCTTACTCAAACTCTTCCTCAAGAAGTGACTTAAATTCAAAGTTGTAACTAGAACTCTGCCGTTAAATCTGACTCAAACTCGAAGTCCAACTCGAAACTCAATGCTTACTATAACTTTAATTTTAAACATGACTTGCATTTGAAAACTAACTCAAAGTTTAACTCAAACAGTAACCCGAACTTTAATTTGAACACTAGATGGCCATGGATGTCCACATGCATTCAAGGCACATACAGCATGGAAATCTACCTAAAAAAAAGAACAGGTTTTTCCGATTTGGTCACATGGTTTACCTCAACAAGGTATGGGATAACCACACCAAAAAATGACAGGACCACATCGAGTAATGACAAAACTATATTGAGTAATGACAAAACCATATTGAGTAATGACTAAACTATATCAAGTCAAAATGAAACCATATTAGGTAATATCGAAATATCATTAAGTAATGACTATTCCATATTGAGTTATATTAAAACATCATTACGTAATGTCAAAACCATATTAGGTAAAATCAAATAACATAAAGTAATATCAGAGTTCCGCACAAGACAGCTGTGGCGTTCCATATAGAGCTCCCATGATTATCCTATCAAGTTAAAAGTATTCTGTTCATTTGAAAGTAAACAAATTATTTATAAATATTTTTACATAGATATTCTTAGATAGTTTAAAAAGTAAAATCTCAAAAATATCGAACACATATCTAGAGGGATATGAAATATTTGCAATAGGTAAAATTATTATCAAAGGTTAAAGAATTCAGGAACAGTCAACATAGTTTTAAAATCTTAATCATTATAAACAAAAAACCAATGTGAAACATAGAAACACAACATTGTTCAAGAACTTACCTTTGCAAAGTGAATGTTGTAATGCAGCATGTGGTACTATTGTCAGCAAGTTAAATACAATGTCCAAATTATTTTATATGTTTTTTGACATTAGAAATAATTGGTCAAAATTTATTACTCCTACATGTCCTATTTGTAGAGTTACATAATCAGACAAATATTGGCGAAATTTATTCATTTAAAATGATTAACATATTTAAACATTATTATATCGAAATACCAATAAACTTGAAAATGGAAATTGGGAAGGTGTCACAGACAGAACAACCCAACCATAGAGAATACAACGAAAGTTCACATTAATTTAATTCAACAACACAAAAGTCCAATACATTTTTTTAAAATCTGTTTATTTGTTTAGACCAATGACCTCTTAAAGTAGAAATAGGAACATACATATAGAATTGGCAATGTCTTTTCCTAGAGACACTAGGAGAGACTTCTCTTCTCAAACTACGTGTAAGTCAAAATTTTATAAGAGATAAAAGTGTTTAGAACTTGGTGCCTCATGATCAAAACATGTTCTGCATTGCTTTAATACGAAACATACATCATATCATACGAAAGTACAGTAACACCAATCATGACCCATGTTTCTGCTGTAAGTGGTAATAAACATTACAATGATATTGAAAGACTTTATTATGACACACAAAGAATCCTTTTTGAAAATATTGTTGAAGTATACATTTGATAGATGTTATATAAGTAATTATAGATGGTAATTACAGTGCTTGAAATTGAAAACTTTTTAAGGCTGGGTGGTTAACTTTGTTTGCGACAATACGTAAAAAATGCGTTAAGCTTTTAGTGCCAGTCTTTGTAAGAATCAGGCAATTTAGTTTAAAATCAAAACATGAACGAAAAAAACCCATTGAGCTAATCATGCTATTTAATACTTACCATCAACCTGAGTTAAAAATTATTAGTCTTTCGTTTGTGTGTGTCTGGTAATATCAAATAACTCGGTTAGAACATTGGTTAGAATGATAGCAAATTACAGAGTTATCTCCCCTTATTCGTTAATTTCTAGTGCATTTCAACCAAATTGTATCTTCTATCACCAGAACAGAAAACGGAAATGGATGTTATTTTTGTGCATAACTACATATTATGAACTGAAATCAATGTCAAATTGAGTGTTTTTTTTCATGTTTTCACCACTGCCCGATTCTTAGGCAGACTGGCACTTAAATACGAGACACTAAGCTAATGACTAGGCATTAAGTTGTTGCTTAAACTTTAAACTTTAAAGGCCTTATTTCCTGAAATCTGAATATGATATTCAAGCCGAGATCGTCGATTCAGATGAGTATGCTTACACATTAGATGGAAAAATAACGCAAATACAAAAGCTCAGTCTTGTCAATACATCCACACTTAGTACAAATGCAAAAGATTTCGTCAGTTATAGCGGCCCTTCACATTCCGCCCCTGCTCAGTCCGCCTCTGCTCAGCCCGCTCATGATCAGCCCGTTCATGATCAACAAAGTTATGCTCAACCCGAGAGATACAATAAACAGAATACATGTAATTCAAACTTCCGTGAACCGGAAACTCAGTTTTCACGTAGTAACACTAGATTAAATGAGTACAGCAAGTTGCCTAAATTGAATCTTCCTACATTTGATGGTAATATTATGCAGTGGCAGTCATTTTGGGACTCATACGAGATATCCGTTCACGAAAACACTACTCTTGGAAATGTTCAGAAATTTAATTATTTGAAGTCACTACTCCATGATGAAGCATTGAAAACCGTCACAGGGTTTGCGCTTACACATGCAAATTATGAGAAAGCTATTTCTTTACTGCAAGACAGATATGGACAATCGCATGTAATAAGACAGAAGTATATGCAAGCACTAGTTGATATACCAGCCCATAAATACAAGATATCTAGCATGAAAGAATACTACGATGAAATTGAGATACACATTAGAGGTTTGGAGTCATTAGGTCAAAGTGAAGACACATACGGAGCGTTTTTAGTGCCCATAATTTTGAACAAACTACCCGGTGAAATCCGCAGAAATCTTGCCAGACAATATAGATCTACAGATTTACAACTGAATGAATTACGCCGTGAAATCTTTTATGAACTTTATATTATGGATGCAGGCAAAACTTCAGAACAGTTAGAACCCCCTACAGTTACCGCCGCCTTTCTGACAAATACAAATTATAGTAATCGAAATAGAGGTAACAAGAATACAAACGCAAGTAACACTAAACCCAAGCCACTCTGTGCGTACTGTAAGGAGCCACACTCGTCTGTTAATTGCACTAAAGTATCTGATTACAATGGCCGGATGTCAATCGTGAAAAAAGATCGTTTATGCTTTAACTGTCTAGGACACCATAGCTTGTCCGCATGTAAATCTACAAGAACTTGCAACAAGTGTCACACACGTCATCACACCATCATTTGCAAAGACAATGTTTAAACAAATGAAGACAACAAACCAACAAGGGATATAACCGTAGGCACAATTCAACACAACGCGGAGGAACCAGACACTGTTTTGCACTCGCAATCGACAGATCGTGTACTTTTGAAGACAGCAATTAACCCAGTAAGTGCAGAAAATGAAATACTTGATGCAAAAATATTGTTTGACGAAGGCGCAAAGCGCTCATTTATCACAAAGGAATTAGCCGAGAAATTGAAACTCAAACCTACTGGAACTGAAAGCGTTAACCTATCTGGATTTGGAGACAATGCAAATAGTACTAAAATTCGCCATTTGAGAACAGGATTGGTTTATCTCATAACTACAGAGGGTACACTGCCGATTCGAGTCTTGATCGTTCCAGAGATCGCAGCACCGATGAAAACCTATGTACGCCAAGCAGCAAAACTTACATATTTGTCAGGAATCAAATTAGCTCACCCAGTAACAGCAGATGAAAACTTTGAAATTTTTATTCTAATTGTAGCTGATTACTTCTGGTCAATTGTTCAGAATGATATTATCCGAGGCGAAGGACCGACAGCTGTTCAATCAAAAATCGGATACTTGTTGTCCGGAACGCTGCATTCACACAACTCTGACACAGATGGATACAAGAGAGCTTCAATGATGAACGTGATGATCGCAACAAAAACCGATGAGTACGACTTGGACAAATTTTGGAAAATAGAGTCACTGGCTACCGAGAAAATTGACACCACAAAGTTAAAAGAACAGAGGGATATTCAAAAGACTTATGAAAAGAAACAAATTCGTTACCATTGCAACATATATTTTGTAACGTTACCATGGAAAGAGGATCACCCTACGTTACCGACAAATAAAGCCATTGCACAACGAAGGACGGAAAGTGTAGTAAGAAGACTTAGCAGAGAACCCAAACTACTGGAAAAATATGGAGAAATAATGGCTGAGCAGGAGAAAAAGGGCTTAATAGATAAAGTGGATACTACTAATGAGGCCGATGAAAAGAGCAAAATACACTATATTCCGCATCATGCTGTGAGAAAAGATTCAACTACAACACCAATCAGGGTCGTATTTGACTGCAGTTGTAAAGCAACACCAGAATCGTCTAGTCTTAATGATTATGACTACTCCATCCAATTTAAATGACTTAGTCGGCATTCTTTTAAGATTTCGCTTACACCAATTTGCCGTTACTACTGATATAGAGAAGGCGTTCTTGAACGTGGGACTAGAGACACAGGATAGAGATGTCACACGTTTCTTTTGGTTCGATACACCAACAGACCCATCAACTCCACTATCAACTTACCGATTTAAGTCTGTATTATTTGGAGCCACTTCATCGCCATTCATACTGAATTCCGTTCTACAAAAACACTTGAGAGAGAACCGTTGTGAATATACTGACACTTTAAAGAACGATTTGTATGTTGATAATATACTGTCGAGTTTTCCTACAGAGAGTGCATTACTGAAATATTTTGATACATCAAGAGACTTATTCACTAGAGCAGGATTTAACTTGCGCTCATGGGCTTCAAATTCTCAACTTTTGCGAGACCGCGCAAATTCACACAGCGT
Source organism: Mytilus trossulus (assembly GCF_036588685.1). Taxonomy (NCBI): domain Eukaryota; kingdom Metazoa; phylum Mollusca; class Bivalvia; order Mytilida; family Mytilidae; genus Mytilus; species Mytilus trossulus. Next base: position 22,905,537 of record NC_086379.1, read on the forward strand.
ATTAGACAAAGATGAACTCATAAAAGTGCTTGGATTGAGATGGAACACTTGTAACGACACACTTACTTTCGCCAAACTGGAATACACCGATATTGAAGATACACGTATGTCCAAACGAGAGATTTTAAGACAATCGTCGAAAATCTATGATCCACTCGGACTTATTGGTTCAGTTACTGTGCGTAGTAAGATGCTTATGCAGACTTTGTGGGAGAAAGGATTAAATTGGGATGAATCTCTTACATCTGAAATTACAACAGAATGGAAGTGTGTACTACGAGATATCAATGAATGTTCACATTTTGAAATTAATAGACCGTATTTCAAAGAAAAATCAGACAATGCAGAATTACATGTTTTTACGGATGCAAGCTTAAAAGCCTATGGAACATGCGCATATTTAGTCAGTGGAAAAGAAACTGTACTTATCATGTTAAAGAATCGAGTGACACCTTTGAAACAGTTAACAATCCCGAAGTTAGAACTCAGTGCAGCTTTGATAGGCGCAAGACTCGTCAAGCATTTGAAATCACACTTGAATGTTACAAGCGTCACATTATGGAGTGACAGTCAGATAACTTTAAGTTGGCTCACTACTGAGAAACAACTACCCGTTTTTGTTAGTAATCGAGTGAAGGAAATTAACGAAATTACTCAATAATACACATGGAAGTACTGTCCGACAGATTCAAATCCGGCAGATATATGCTATCGAGAGGAGTAACTGCAACCAAATTCTTAGAATTGGATCTTTGGATGAAGGGACCCGAATGGCTCACTGACAAATCAACCTGGCCACAGTGGAAGAATAAAGAATCAAACATTCTTAGCACTACTATTGATCAAGAACAATCAACTAGTGAACCGCAACAGAAAATCAGATCTTATGAAGGAATAAGTAAAATTATGGATATACAACGCTACAGCTCATACCAAAAACTTTTGCGTATAACAGCATACATGTACCGATTCATAAACAACTGAAGAAATAATGACAAACTAACAGGAAATCTTAGTGTCTATGAAATTCAGACTGCTTCGACTTCATGGATCCGAGATTCGCAACTGCGTAAATACCCGGATGTTATTGAAAGTTTAAACAACAAATCAGAGAAAAATGCGCTAGTGAAGCAACTTAGATTGTACATGGATAAAATGAACATTATCCGCTGTGGCGGGAGAATTAACAATGCACCTATTGATGAATCAGCTAAATTTCCAGTACTAATACCGAACAAAGACAGATTTTGTAAATTAATTGTGATGGATGCACACGCAAAGAATTTTCACTCTGGATTAGAAAGTACAGTGACATTTATTCGCCAGTCTTACTGGATTCCGTCGATTCGACAATGTGTTAAATCAATACTCCGTAATTGCGTTACTTGCCGTAAAATTACAGGAAGACCATATCATACACCCGACCCACCACCACTGCCATCTGACAGACTTAATGATTCACCACCGTTTACCGTAACCGGTGTCGACTTCACAGGAGCATTGCATGTGAGAACAAAAAGCAACTGTATTAGTAAAGCATATGTTTGTCTATTCACCTGCGCTAACACTAGAGCTGTGCATTTGGAAATCGATGAAGACCTTACAGAACAAACGTTCATTCTAGCGTTAAGAAGATTCGCCAGCCGCAAATCCGTACCAAAAATCATGATGTCTGACAATTGTACAACATATACCGCAGCAGCTAAGGAAATTGAAATACTTACAAAATCCACTACTATTCAGGAACAACTCAACATATATGGAACTCAGTGGAAATTTATTCCGAAGCGTGCACCATGGTATGGTGGTTGGTGGGAACGATTGATCGGCTTGACCAAGAATTGCATTAAGAAAGTAATAGGACGAGTATTAGTTACTTTTAGAGTGCTAGAGACAATTGTGATCGAGATAGAGGCTATATTAAATGATCGTCCGTTAACCCACGTATCAACGGACCTTACCGATGATGAACCACTTACACCGTCTCATCTTCTCTATGGAAGACGGGTTAAAACTTTACCGTATTCAGGAACAATTAATTTCAGCAGTGAGGAGAACGTACAAAACTTAACACATTACACAGCAAATAGACAATCTAGTGTTCAAAAACGCATTATTCATGACTTCTGGAACAGATGGCGACGAGAATATCTCACTTCACTTAGGGAACAACATAGAAACACCGGAAATAACACTCAAATCATTAAAGTGGGCGATATTGTACAGATTCATGATGATACCACAAGGACAGTGTGGAATATAGCTATTACCGTTAAGTTAGTTTATGGGAGAGATGGACTTTGTAGGTCTGCCATTTTACGCACTAAAAATGGCACGACATCTTGAACAACAAGTAAGCTATATCCACTTGAACTCTTATCAACAGATAGTCAATGTGATTCCAGTGACAATACTATTACTTCAACTAGAAAAGCAAAAACTGATGCCAAGGAGAAAATCAAAAGTTGGATTCAACCGTTCCGTAAAACATAAAGACTGTTTAAGTGTAAAAAGTTAAAGTTTTATTTCATTTGAGAGACAATAATTATCTCATTTTCAAGTTTTTTTCTTTATTTATTGCTTAAATTATCATTCGCGGGCCCCCAGGATGTTCAGGACTGTGTTCATTAGACGTTCGCGGTACCGCTATGTATGTATTGTAACTTCATGCTACTTATGACGTTGAGATTTATGTGCAAATGGAGTTTAGAAATCAATACAAGTAGAAACAGCTAGTATTTCTTATTGTGCCTAAAAAGTCTGATAATACCACTCTAAGATAATATCCTAATTAATTTGTATTATGTGTGGTATCACACGTATTAATATGTTTCTTCACAGGTCGAGCTGGATTTGGTCTGTAGACAAATGTACCACAGTATCATCTTTCCATTGATTATATTTAACAATTGAACAATTTGTTGGTGTTAAACATTTTATAAAATGAACCTTGCTTTCTTGTCTTTTTTTTAGGGATGGCAACGAGTAGTCGAGTACTCGGGTACTCGATCGGAAGGCCGAGTACTCGAGTACAGTTTTAGTACTCGGATACTCGTTTGACTGTTATACATCTTGAGATATTTCTCTAAACATTCCCACCCACTTTAGTTCATTTGAAACAACCCTTTTGTAATACTAAATAAAATCAATTAACGACATAAGATGTTTATCTTGAGGCTACGTTTTGTTATAGCAATACCAGCAACGTCCTTTCCTTCCGAGCTATTTTTTTCATATGCATTAATTGTAACAAAAAATAGAAAGTCAAACAGTCTTTCGTCTGAAATTGTTGACCCTATCATGTTTCTAAACAAGAACAAAATCAATGTTACCTGCGGTCAACCCCACGGAACTGATTAGAGATATTTGTAACAGTGTTTGTAAACGGATCAACACTTTCATGGATTAATAATTTTAAAACTCATCACAAGCCGTAAACACTTATCTTTGTTTGTTAATCATAAACGTAATTGGTATGAGATGTACATTTAAATTAATTAACTCTGTATTTGAAACTGAACTATAATTGTTTAATTTACAATTTAAAGATATAGACGAGAGCAACATTCAAACCAGTAGGTCGAAAATAAATTGACAACGGCATGGCTAAAAAAAAGAAGTTCAGATAAACGATAGTGCAAAAAAAAACCACAGAAAAAGTAAGACTGAGCAACACGAATAAGCACAAGTACCTGAAGTCCAATATTGTTGTTGCCAATAAATGGACAAGTCGTATTATAAAAAAAATACGAACTCCTAAGGAACAGATGATACATACATGTATATTGTCAACTTTTTTGGACTTTATATGCAATATTTTTGATTTTTTTAAATTAGGTTCATGAACACGTACACTGGCAAACGATTATAGGTTATTTATAGAAACGGCGGTCGGTAATTCATTGTTTTTAGATATACAAAAAAACAGAGCATCAAGCTATGTTTGTAGTACGTTTGTCTTTCGTTAACATGTTTATGATAGGTATTAACAAAAATACTGCATCCTACCTAAAATCTAAACTTTTCAATAAACGTTTAAGATTTATCCGAGTACTCGCGAGTACTCGAGTATCATGACCGAGTATCCGAGTATTAAATTTCAGATCTTTTGACATCCCTACTTTTTTTACTTCTTGATCTGGATTATTGTCATTTAAGTGAATCGATATTGAAGAATTTAAAATTATGCATTTGTTTGTGTATTTGTATCTATAACATTATATCTTTATCATTGTTACGTGAATTGTTTGTCGTTCTTCGTTTTTTCGTTTATGGATCGAGATTGAAAAGGGTGATAAAGCTTTGTCTCATGTCTTAATTGGTGCATAAAGAAAGTGCACGTGGCGGATTTTAACATGTATGTCAGCGAACATCGAACTGTAACAGTAATTTAACAACACAACACGATAATAAACATTTGGTGTTGGTGACATATCGTTTGTTGTTTCTGTATAATGTAATAAAAATTCTACAAGATTTTGGTATCGAATTAGTGTGCTTATACATTAAACCGTATGCGTCCCTCAAAATCACAAAAAAAATGTAAAGAGTCAAAATTAAGTTGGAAGGTTTATATATCCGTGGGGTACCTGTTTCGTTGTTTCCGGTTATGAACATATTTTAGTGCCTACAGTCTAGATCGCTAAATGCAATGATCTCCATGTAGGTTTTCCATTATACGATATAGAGAATTATTTGTACAATAGCAATCGGAATGTGTCCTATTCATAAATTTAATTCTTCAGAGAGATCTAAATAATTTAATCTTTATCAACCTTTCAACTATTTCTATTTTTCATATCAAAATTCAGACTAACGGTTATAATGTGCAATGATTTCTGCATATGGTCAGGGTTCACTTTTTGTTAATATGTGCTACTTTGGGAGGAAATTGAACTTTGTCATTTGTTTTTTGGGGGGTATATGCAGCTAAATGAGTGGAGTGCGTGGGCATCACTTTGTCTAGTTTACATGTTTATTATCGTGTTGTGTTGTTAAATTACTGTTACAGTTCGATGTTCGCTGACATACATGTTAAAATCCGCCACGTGCACTTTCTTTATGCACCTTCCCAAGGCAGGAGCATGAAGTTCAATTGTTGTCGTTGTATAATATGTGACATATTTGATTTTTTGTAAGATAGACCGATTTTTCGTTAAATTTTTTTTCACATAGTGCATGATGACCTTTTGTAGCTGACTATACGGAGTGTTGAAGACTGTACGGTTGCCTACATATGATTTCTTTTACCAACTGCATTTTAACTCAGGCGGATAGTTGTCTTCGTTGGTAATAACACCACATCTAACTTTATTGCGACTCCTATATTGCGATTTGTGTACTTCAACATTGTTTATGCAGTATGCATATCCCGGAGCCAAATGTATGGAAACCCAAGCAAAAGGCCTTGTACCACCATAAAAAAAATTAATTACGAACTCAAAAATACATATAAAATAGCTCGAATTTCAACTCAAAATCCTAATAAATCTAAATGAGGCTTAAATGTGATTTTTCCTCAAACTCTTCCTCAAGAAGTGACTCAAATTCAAAGTTGTAACTAGAACTCTGCCTTCTAATCTGACTCAAACTCGAAGTCCAACTCGAAACTCAATGCTTACTATAACTTTAATTCTAAACATGACTTGCATTCGAAAACTAACTCAAAATTTAATTCAAACAGTAACCCGAACTTTAATTTGAACACTAGATGGCCATGGATGTCCACATGCATTCAAGGCACATACAGCATAGAAATCTACCTAGCAAAAGAACAGTTTTTCCCAATTTGGTCACGTGGTTTACCTCATCAAGGTATGGGATAACCACACCAATGAATGACAGGACCACATCGAGTAATGACAAAACTATATTGAGTAATGACAAAACCATATTGAGTAATGACTAAACTATATCAAGTCAAAATGAAACCATATTAAGTAATATCGAAATATCATTAAGTAATGACTATTCCATATTGAGTTATATTTAAACATCATTACGTAATGTCAAAACCATATTAGGTAAAATCAAACAACATAAAGTAATATCAGAGTTCCGCACAAGACAGCTGTGGCGTTCCATATAGAGCTCCCAGGATTATCCTATCAAGTTAAAAGTATGCTGTTTATTCGAAGGTAAACAAATTAAATATAAATATTTTTTACATACTAGATATTCTTAGATAGTATAAAAAATAAATTTCAAAAATATCGAACACATATCTAGAGGGATATCAAATATTTGCAATACTAGTAGGTAAAATTATTATCAAAGGTTAAAGTATTCAGGAACAGTCAACAAAATAATTTTATATGTTTTTTGACATTTGAAATAATTGGTCAAAATTGATTACTCCTACATGTCCTATTTGTAGAGTTACATAATCAGACAAATAATGGCGAAATGTATTCATTTAAAATGATTAACATATTTAAACATTATTATATCGAAATACCAATAAACTTGAAAATGGAAATTGGGAAGGTGTCACAGACAGAACAACCCAACCATAGAGAATACAACGAAAGTTCACATTAATCTAATTCAACAAAACAAAAGTCCAATACATTTTTTTTTAAATCTTTTTATTTTTTTAGACCAATAACCTCTTAAAGTAGAAATAGGAACATACATATAGAATTGGCAATGTCTTTTCGTAGAGACACTAGGAGAGACTTCTCTTCTTAAACTACGTGTAAGTCAAAATTTTATAAGAGAGAAAAGTGTTTAGAACTTGGTGCCTCATGATCAAAACATGTTCTGCATTGCTTTTATTACGAAACATACACCATATTATACGAAAGTACAGTAACACCAATCATGGCCCATGTTTCTGCTGTAAGTGGTAATAAACATTACAATGATATTGAAAGACTTTATTATGACACACAAAGAATCCTTTTTGAAAATATTGTTGAAGTATACATTTGATAGATGTTATATAAGTAATTATAGATGGTAATTACAGTGCATGAAATTGAAAACATTTAAAGGCTGGGTGGTTGATTTTGTTTGCGACAATACGTAAAAAAGGCATTAAGCTTTTAGTGCCAGTCTTTGTAAGAATCAGGCAATTTAGTTTAAAATCAAAACATGAAAAGAAAAAACCCATTGAGCTAATCATGCTATTTAATACTTACCATCACCCTGAGTTAAAAATTATTAGTCTTTCGTTTGTGTGTGTCTGGTAATATCAAATAACTCGGTTAGAACATTGGTTAGAATGATAGCAAATTACAGAGTTACATGTATCTCCCCTTATTTGTTTATTTCTAGTGCATTTCAACCAAATTGTATCTTCTATCACCAGAACAGAAAACGGAAATGGATGTTATTTTTGTGCATAACTACATATTATGAACTGAAATCAATGTCAAATTGAGTGGTTTTTTTCATGTTTTCACCACTGCCTGATTCTTAGACAGACTGGCACTTAAATACGAGACACTAAGCTAATGCCTAGGCATTAAGTTATTGCTTAAACATTACAGGCCTTATTTCCTGAAATCTGAATATAATATTCAACTTAATATTGCAAATAATGATTTTAGGCAATACTTAAATCTTGTGATTTTTGTTTTATCTTCCAAGTACATGTACATTCAATGAATATTATTGATGCAAATTATTTTTAAAGTATCAATAAACATAAGTTTAAAGAATGAAAAAAATAAATAAATGTTTCTTCACGGGTAGAGCTGGATTTGGTCTGTAGACAAATGTACCACAGTATCATCTTTCTATTGATTACATTTAACAATTGAACAATTTGTTGGTGTTAAACATTTTATTTTATGAACCTTGCTTTCTTGTCTTTTTTTACTTCTTGATCTGGATTATTGTCATTTAAGCGACTCGATATAGAAGAATTTTAAGTTGTGCATTTGTTTGTGTATTTGTATCTATAACATTATATCTTAAAGTTTATAATTGTTTCCAATAACTTATTACTTGGTTGATATCAAATATTACACTAATGCATAGCCCCATTGCTGTTTATGTTAAAATATACAAGTTGAACCATTAATGGCTTCTTGGTCTGAAGCAAAAGTGTCGGACAAAAAGCAAAATTATTGGACAAAAAGCAAAAGCGGACAAAAAGCAAATTGCGGACAAAAAGCACCGCATCAATGGCTTCTTGGTCTGAAGTTCAAATAACGTGGTTGTCATTTCTGACAAAAGACCTCATTCTGACTTGAGTTAAAAAAAAAATTAGCAAATCTTTATTTGCATATTGATATTGAAGGGTACTGGTTCACGGAAATCTGAAAGTACAAAACAGATGTGTAAAACAAATCAGAACTTATTCTAATGTTATATACTTTTTTTTATTATACGACGGGAACTTTCAACAAAAGTGTTATAGTGATCCCGAGCCCAAAACTCATTTTCTACCAACACTACACAACTTTTCCACACACTGATAAAGAAAAAGCCGTATGCGTCCCGCAAAATCACAAAAAATAATTGTAAAGAGTCAAAATTAAGTAGGAAGGTTTATATCAGTGGGGTACCTGTTTCGTTGTATCCGGTTATACAATGATCTCCATGTAGGTTTCCCATTATACGATTTTGAGAATTATTTGTACACTTATAACCGCTAGTCAGATATGAAAAATAGAAATTGTATAAATGTTGATAAAGAAATGTTGCAAACGGAATGTGTCCTATTTATCCATTTTAGTCTTCGGAGAAATCTAAATAATTTAATCTTGATCAACATTTATACAATTTCTATTTTTCATATCTGACTAGCGGTTATAAGTGTGCAATGATAATGTGAATTGTATCTCCTCGTTTTTCTATGATAAAAGTACATTAAATGTGTGGAAATTGTGTATGTTTTCTTTTAAAGTGACATGTGTATAGCAGAATGAACCACTTATATGATCGTTCATTTGTTTACCAAAAAATATCTCGGGTCAATAAGTGTCATACTTATTGATTACTCGTGTGCAACAATTAAAATGTTTACTAAACAAATTCCTTCCATCGAGACAATTCGTTAGCATACATGTAGATAATTGGCTTATAACATGTTTAACCCCGTCACATTATTTATGTAGGTGCCTGTCCCAAGTCAGGAGCCTGTTATTCAGTAGTTGTCGTCTGTTTATGTGTTACATATTTGTTTTTCGTTAATTATTTTTGGTAAATAAGGCCGTCAGTTTTCTCGCTTTAATTGTTTTACATTGTCTTATCGGGGCCTTTTATAGCTGACTATATGCGGTATGGGCTTTGCTCATTGTTGAAGGCCGTACGGTGACCTATAATTGTTAATGTTTGTGTCATTTTGGGCTTTTGTGGATAGTTGTCTCATTGGCAATCATACCACATCTTCTTTTTTATATTATCTCCGAATGCGATTATTTTATTGAAATATTGATGAATGTTTTCAGTAATGAAAGAATGTTTACAAAAGTGATCTTTTATGCCGACTAAATATTCTTTTCGCAATTTTTCTGGTAAAAAAACTAAAATCCAAAACTTTCAGATCCCATGAACATGCAACTTTTTCCCAAACCACGAAAATTGATATTCACAATTGCAATCAAAAGTCACCTCACAGTATTCATACATCAAGAACAAAACTATTGTGGATTAGAGAAAGCAACAATAACACTTGTATTGTTCAATTTCATCTAGTAAAGATTGAAAGTAGTTGTTGTCATCAATTCTTCTGGTAAGTCGAAATCTGTGAAAAAAAATAATTTGGAATGAATGATTAACAAAGTTATCGTATTGGTTAATTTCTTTAAATTTACGAAAAAGTGAAAATGGAAATGTGGAATATGACAAAGAGATAAAAAACAAACAAAAGAGGAGACAACAGCCAAAGGTCACCTTTGGATGGTCAACGCAGTAAAAAATCTTGCACCCGGAGGTAGTCCTCAGCTGATACCTAAAAAACATTTTATACTAGTTCAGAGTAAATGGACGTCACACTTAACTCTAAAATATATTGTTGTTTTATTGAGATGTTAAACCTTCCCCTATACCTCTAACCAATGTAGAATTGAGAAACACATAGCAATTTTCTGGTAGACCTAATTGTCCTCTTTCTATACGTTGTACAGCAAAAAAAAAACATTGTAGAGAGTTAGAAAAAAGTTAAAATAAAAATAAAAATATAGAACATTGAGAAAAAATTAAAAACAGAAAGGTCGTAATCAAATGGCAATATCAAAGGCTCAAACAAACCAAACGACTGAATAACAACTGCCATATTTCTGACTTGGTATGTGCATTTTCTTATGTAGAAAATCGTGGATTGAACCTGGTTTCATATCTAACTATACCTCTCACTTATAGGACAGTCGCCAAAAATTATTGGCAACGATGTGTCAACAAGTCAAATAGACATATATAGGTACAAATTAAAAAAAAATACGCAGTATTTGTCCATTCACTCAGATGATCATTTTTTGGCATACTAATTAAACAAGATAAAAGCTATACCGCGATTGTCAATGAGACAACTATCAAAAGGGACAAAAAGGCGTAGAAGCAAACAAACGTGTGTCCCCACATGGCCTTTAATATTGATAAAAACGTACAGAAAACCGCGTACAAAAATATACAAGGATGAGCTATAAAGTTAATGTATCTGTACAAAAAAAAATCCGCTGTCTCCATCTGCTTTATACATTTGTTGTAAGTGGTGTCGTTCACCTGAATATTTAAGTTATGAGGTTTTGTAATTTAATACTTTTATTATTGTTTCTAAATGAATATTCCCAGCAAATATTTCCCAAATGCTTTGACATGACTGACCAGGTACTATAACATGACCAAGTGTAATCCCGAAGTAAAGATTGGTATAAAATCTAACACCAATAAAACACTCTCGTTTTTTTTGCGACAACGCTATTGCTGATGTAAAATTGAACTTAATAAATTTGCATGTACACTGTAACTTTTTCGAATCGGACCAATGCAATAACATTAACTGTACCAATTTTCCTGCACCAGATTCGCATTTCGACAATACATGTCTCTTCAGTGATGTTGAGAGGCAAATATAAGTTTCAAAAAGTACAGGCGAGTATACCATCTAGTAGAACAAACTAATTAAACTTTTAACAAAACTAACAGAACATAACAGAATATTACATCACTTTAGAACAGGCTTTTATTTTAAAGTTACTGTTGGTTGTAAACAGAATGGTTTCGAAATAATCAGTTTGTAGTTCTACAAGAATGATCTTGGATAAATAGATATCAGATTAAGAAAGGCCACAGTAATTGTTTGTGCCTCATTTGGTCAATATCTCTTACAAACTGTTCTAAGATAACATAATCTATCATAGTTCAGCATGATTATTTAAAGTAAAAACCACTTTGTTTCAGGTTTGCCCCCATCAATATTTGTCTACATGCTTCATAGCTTTAAACATTAGACAAGGTTCATGATCTGTTCTGAATAATAACAACGTATTTTTCAATATTGAAAATATACCAGTTAATTGTGGTCACGTTTAAGTTTTAACTTTCAACTTTTTGACTTTCGAACAGCGGTATACTACTGTTGTCATTTATTGTTATAAACAAACCTTTACAAGTTTCTGACTTTTCATCCGTAAAGTCATCACACTGGAAGAGTCCATCGCAAAATTTAGTTATATGAAGACATTGCACATTATTATCACACTTCTTCCAATGTTCCATACATGGATAGGCTACAAACAACAAATATAAGTCATGATTTTATCTAGTATTAATATCAGGACTTTGATTTCACAAACTGATGATTTTTCAGGATAGTAAAAAAAATATAACAAAAAGAAATAAAAGATTTAAAAAAAAATTGTTAATGTTTGTGTCATTTTGGTCTTTTGTGGATAGTTGTCTGATTGGCAATCATACCACATCTTCTTTTTTATAAATTCTATTTTTGGTCACTATCTCTTATATATCGTTTAAACGATAAATTGAATTATCATAGTTTAAAATAACTAAATGTTAAATTCTTTGATTTTAAATGTATCTTAATCTTTATCCGGTTACGTACTTAATAACTTGATTACTTGGAAGAGTTTACTGTTTTATTCTGAATGTTATAAAAACCATATTTCGTCATTATTGTTAAGGGTCAATCGAAAATATTTCACTTTAAACCTTTGCACATTTCCGACACTTCATCAGAGCCATCATCACATTCTGTTTCACCATCACATAATTGATTTTTGCGAATACATTGAATATCATCGTCACACTTCATCTCATTTTCCATACAAGGATAGGCTAAAAACAACAAATATAAGTCATAATTGATATCTAGTACAAATATAAGGCTAAGGATAGAGGAAACTGTACCGTTATTAAAATCACACATTTAAGTTATTTTAAAGCACAAAAACAATACTTAAACATGTTAAAGATAAAGCAAGATCAAATGAACACATTTAAAAACTGTGGGTGATATCTAGTGCTCCGAAAGATTAGACACATTTTGCTCTAAATATGATATCTATCCTGTTAATCATGTGGGTACAAACCCAATTATTTGTTTATTATTTGATCATTACTAGTCAGTCATTTATGGACCAAACACGCATTACAAATAAAAGTAACGAAGAGTTCTATGTGGTGCAGCTGCAATCGTCCATTTGTAATATTTTCAGTAATTGATCATTTTGATTGCTGTTATGGAATAGCAGTTTGACAGTTGACGAAAGACATGTTCTTACTGTCGTAACTTTTACCCTGTCGTCTTTCATCCGAATTTGACGCAGCGAGTTAGACTTTTAGCCGGGTATCGACTGACATGAACACTAAGACAGATGCAAAAACATAGAGCAAGGTATGTACACTCTTCTAGTACATCGGAGATAATTGTTTCCAAAATACAGACACAAATGGCATATTCCTGTCTTGGACAAACATCATTCGATGTTAAGTTGCATGCTATATATTAGGCAATAAACTAAAAAGAGAGATACTGCAAAATTTCAAATTGACCAACCATCGGTTAGAGTCAAAATAAAGCGGTGTATCCATCTTAAGCTGATTGTGATTAAATATTATAATGTGTGATTCTTTTATTGCATCGTTGATCATATCATTTTGCATAATAGGGCAGACCAAATCTACAGTGAAGATTTTGTTATAGCAGTTTTTACAAAATTAATGTACTAGCATATTCATAAACTGGTTAATCAAATGATTATTATAAATATATATTTTGTGATTGGCAACGAAAGACAATATAACAAATGCAGTTTTTAAAACACGAAATGCATTGTACCTATACAGAAGTCCTCGTATTACACATACAGTTATAAAAAACTAGAAATTCATTGTACCTTTACAGAAGTCCTCATCTTCATCAGAATCGTCATTACAGTCGTGATGAATATTGCATAACATCGATTGACTAATACACTGTTTGTTGTCTTTACATTTTAGTTGGTGATCAAGGCACTGGTAATCTTAAATAATACAAGTTTTATTAAGATAATTCAACCTTTAAAATGCATGTAAATACTCAAATACATAATGTCTATGCAAACATATTAAAACCACAATTTGTTTTGGAATTTTGGGTCTTCAATGCTCTTCAACTTTCTATTTGTTTTGGCTTTCCTACTACTATGATCTGAGTGGTAAGTCACATGCAGACGAAAAGCGCGTCTGGCGTATCAAATTGTAAGCCTGCTACCTTTGATAACTATTTAAAAGGATTTAACTAAATTTTGTTTTCCAAATGTAATTTTAAAATCGATCCTTCACAGAAGTCAAATCGTTGTTTTTGGGTAGTCGAGATCAATTTGAAGAGAGGCCATACAGTAACACTAGTTATTTTTCTCCACTCAAATCGTGTTCCGTATTTAAAAATTGTATAATTGATGCCTCATATATATAGCTGTTAGAAAACGTACATCTCAACAGGATTGATTTTTCTCGTTTGAGTTAGAAAAATTAGAAAAGCAATCGAGTTGAGATGACGTGTTATAATCTGTTTGGCGCTTTTTTACTTTTTAATTTCATTGACAACGGGAACATTCGCCCTTAGTTTCTAGCGATATTTTTTCATATCACTCTACTGAGCTCAGAAAGGAAATTATCCGTCAGTAAGATCAAACGAAAATTGGCTGCTATGCTTATTATCATAGAGAATATACGTTAAACGTTATTGACGAAAGAAACTCTCGTGTTATAATTCAAACAACGCGAATATAATGATTCAAATAAAAAACAAAGTTAAAGTGAATTTGACAGTCGAAGACTGATGCTACTGAGGACTATTTGACAAACGAGGATATGTAAAACACGGTTAAAATATTCTTTTTTTTCTAATTCTAGGAACAATTTTCAATTTTTCGGATATTTGAATATGAAGATACAAAACAGCGATCATTTGAAGTTATTACGTTATTGCGTTTTGTATTTTAATTTGTCAGTCTTTACACAGTGTTTATAATCAACAATCTGACAGAACTGTTACATGCAATAAAAATTGCAATTCATTTACTTAGTTAATAAAATTACAGTACAATGTAAGACCTGAATAAACCGGCTCACTATCCAAATCGGCTCTTTTTCGCAGTCACGTAGCCGGCCGGTTTATTCAGATCTTACTGTAATTTTATCAACTGAAGAACTACAAATATGTAAAAGGTAATACTGTAAACAATGATTTATATCGACTTTCGAGAGTAATATTTCCAGCTAGTATCATTCGGAACTTATATGAATATTACAACTAAGTAAAATGATAAAGGCATTAAATAGCCTAAAAAAATACGAAGACAAATTTCATGAAAATAATCTGGATTTTGGAATTTTAGATTTGAATGTTTATAGGGCAGGCGAAATATATCAAAGGGAGATTTAGCTCATTTGTAGAAAATAAACTGACATCACAAAGGCTAAAAAAGAAATCAAACCAGCGACAGAACACAAAACATATCATTGGATAATAAATACTGAGCAACAAGAACACCACCAAAAACTTGGATGATATCATGTGGCTTCATTTGTGTTATGAACAACATATATAAAAAATAATTCAGTAGGTCTCAGTCGGGGAAAAGGGGACAATTTGAATATGTCTTCTAACAACTGTGAAAATTCTTAATCAATTAAGAAGTCTTCTCTACATCTATCTATGCTTACTTTTGCATCAAATGATCAAATGACAAAATCTTCTTTCTCTCTATAGAAGTATAACCGCGTCCGTTTTAAATAAGTTTGGTTGGTTATCTGATACCACGAAAAAAATGAAATGAAGTAATACCAACTCCCTTTTATAAAATCAGTTGAGACAATAAATTACTTTCTAAATGACTTGTATTTTCCATATACAGTTATATTGTAAATTCAACTAGCTAATGATTACTAAGTTTTGTTTTGCAGTTAAACACTCCTCTGTGTTTCAGAATTGGCAAAAGAAAGACCTCAATGCAAACAGTCTTTCATTGGATCCATCCTGACATACATCAGTGTGTTATACAACAAGAACAAAATCAATATATGCATTATCTATAACGAAAGGCAGATCAAAGCTTTAGTTTCCCTAAATAAAGTGACTCCGCTCGTGGTAAGAAACCTTTTCAATGGCAGAGTTAACATACAATATATTGCCTACCTCTACAGAATTCAGGTGATTCATCAGACCTATCTTTACAAGTTTGCCTCCCTTCACATCGTTTGTCTTCATGAATACACTGGATACCATCCTGACATTTGACTTTCCCATTCGAACATTCAAAATCTAAAATACATCAAATTTTTTGCCATTTGCTACACTTTATGTCCCACAAAAAAAGTCGTCGTTTGAGAAAACCTTTTAGATTTTGTTAATCATATTAAACTGGAGAATAACGTGAACTGTTTTGGTTAACCGTTTTGATATGCTGTTAAAAATGTTTATAATGAGAGATGAATTAACTAATGCAAAAAATACTTTTAAAGGGGCCCTAGCTACGATATATTTACAAACTTTAATATATATGACTTTATGTTCAATCATTTTTGAAAGTCAAATGGGAAATAATAATTCCTTTCAGCAGCCAGTATGGTTCGTTTTAATCCAAGTACGCTACGAAACATCAAAGATGAACTATTCACTTGCAAGTGAATAATTTGACTTCATTGAATTTGTATTCATGTGACCTTTAAACACAACTCCTTAGCTAGTGCTTCATTACGCATGAACTATGCACGTTCAAATATTAAAAGAAAAAATCAACATTGAAAATGAAACAAACGTTAACCATTGGTTGGTTGATTCGATCCCCAAAAAACTCGTTCTTTTACAGGTAAAATGATGTTTAATATATATTTCTAACCCAAATTACTAAATTTTGAAAATAGACCGAAATAAATCTAATCGCTCGAGTTCGTTATCTAGTATTATCTTTATTTATGTTTATATCGCTTACAATTTCGTCGCCAATCTTCGGAGGTCAATTCTGTAGCTAACTAAATTGCATATATACTAAAATACACACGAACTGAAGATATATTGTATCGCGCCTATGACTTGTAAATTGTTTATTTTAGATTATTGTAATAAGAATATACTTTTTAGCATGTATGACAATTTCGTTGATTGTTAATTTAACAGCGAATGCCTCTTTATAATTAGCCAGATTTAACACTTTTGTGTAAAGACTTTGAAAACATTATTGATTCGCGCTGTAGTAAAAATCTTAAATATTAATTGTACGTGTTATACATACATGCATCCCGATTGCATGCTATTTTTGAGCCAGTTCTCAGCTTTTTTAATCTCTCTATAATAACTTTTACCGCAACAAGAAAAATAAGTATAATTGAAATAACGTACTGCTAAAGGACTGAGTCGTCATAAAATACATGCCTAACCTCTACAGAATTCAGGTGATTCATCAGATCCATCATTACAAATTTGCACACTATCGCATCGACTGGCTTCATAAATACACTGGATACCATCCTGACATTTGACCTTTCCCTCCGCGCATTCAAAATCTAAAAGTGTTCAAATATGTTTGTTTTATTTACACTTTGTATTACAAACACTGTAACGTTTTAACATGAGCTTGTACATCTCATTATTCGGTGAGATTTAGTTACCCGTTATGATATGCAGTCCAAAATTTAAAAATTTCTCGAATAATACATTTTGTAAGGTTGTCCTTGTCATATTTCATTGATTATCAATAAACACATGATAGAGCCTGGAAATATCGCAAATTCCCCAATTCAATGTAATTTTTTACTCAGGTTTTTTTTCTCATGATTTTGGTACACTGTTTTAATGATAGAATGTCTGGTGTTTAATGCAATAATATCATGGAGGTCAGTTTTCATTAGTGGGAGAAATCCGAGTGCCCGGTGAAACCACTTTAAATCATTTTCAGTTCATATTTAAGTAGAGTACACCGTCAATGTGCATGAATCGAACTCACAACTAGTATGGATAGGCT
This sequence comes from Mytilus trossulus, assembly GCF_036588685.1. NCBI lineage: Eukaryota > Metazoa > Mollusca > Bivalvia > Mytilida > Mytilidae > Mytilus > Mytilus trossulus. The sequence continues at coordinate 22,922,954 of NC_086379.1, forward strand.
AGTAACACAGCAGTTTGCCCGTGCGATCCTATGTTATAATCAGAACTGATCTACAGTGCAAAATGATTTATGGTACAATTCGAAGGAAGTATAGCGCATTTGATAACGTTGAATGGATTGTGCGTATACGTTAAAAGTGTAATAAGTTGTTTTAATCAACTATATACACCTATGTAAAAGTAACTTGTCAGGTATGATTTCCTTAATGGTATCCTGATACCTTTGATAACTATTTACACCACTGGGTCGATGCCACTGCTGTGGACGTTTCGTTCCCGAGGGTATCACCAGCCCAGTTGTCAACACTTCGGTGTTGACATGAATATCAATAATGTGGTCATTTTAATAAATTTCCTGTTACAAAACTTTGATTTTTTTTTCTAAAAACTAAGGCTTTTCTTATCCCAGGCATATATTACCTTAGCCGTATTTGGCACAACTTTTTGGAATTTTGGATCCTCAATGCTCTTCAACTTTGTACTTGTTTGGCTTTATACATATTTTGATCTGAGCGTCACTTATGAGTCTTATGTAGACGAAACGCGCCTCTGACGTACTAAATTATAATCCTGGTACCTTTGATAACCAATTAAAGTATGTATGGGGTGAAACATGTTTGAAGTAAAGGGATAGTATATTCTGATGATCAGTTATCTATTATGTTGTTAGATTGTATTTAACCATGATAACGGTGTTTAATTGTTATACACATGTTTCTAATTGGATTAATTGTTATGTTTTGTTGCCTAATCTGATTTTTATAGTTATTCACTTTTCTATGCTGCAGAATTGTTTCATTTGGAATCAAACCACATCTCCTTAATTCCATATTTAAAGATGTCAATGATTCTTTTTGTAATAAAAATTACAAAAACAACTTCACTTAAATCATTCTAGATACGTGTACTAAGTTTTTATATTGATTATGACATGGTATTGAAGATATATTAGTGAAATTTGTTTTTGGTGTCATAAAATTGACTAGCGTAAAAACATTATATCTTTAAGCACAGCCATATCTATACTCTCTTGATTTGTTAATCAGTAGTTTGGAAGTTTATTTATATTCACTGATTCATTATCATAACTGACATCAAAACAACATGTCAATGCAGAAAAAAATCACTGATCAATTAAACAAACTGTTAAAATATCATTGCATATTCTGAGTTTTAATTTAATACATTCAACTATTTTTTTCATTTCAAATTTATTGATAGGTCAGAAATGAATTACAAATGAAAATTGTGGATATCAGTGCATCTTGAATATTTACAATTACTATTTAAGTGTACCTCTCATTCGCATTGAAGCAAATCCCTGAAATTTCACTTGTTATTTATTGTTTGGGTAGAATTTTTTATTACATAGCTTCAACATGGTTGAATAATATTACATCAGAGTAAATTTAACGCTTCGTACCATGACAGACCTCCAATGATTCATCAGATCCATCTTTGCATATCGCTCTTCCATCACAAAGATCATCTTTGTTTATACATTGACGACCATCCAGGCATTTTACCTTTCCATTTCCACATTCATAATCTAAGGAATAATAAACATCAATATAACACATGAAAACATAAAAAACACATCCAGTTCCTAAAACATTATTACAGGAAAACAACAATACAATAAATCACTCAAATGCATAAAAAACAAATGTAAACATACAAAGACACGGACTTTTTTTTAAAACACTCAGATATTCCTGATTTGTAAAGGATATTTGAAGAAAAAACGGTGGTTTGAACTTGGTTTTATGGCTAGTCAAACCTGCCGCAAATATAGCTGTGCAGATTTGCTAAAATGACAACACTACGTGACAGGAATACAGTACAACCTAACGCAATAACACCAAGCACAGAGAAACGCATAGATTAAAGGAATTAATAATACGATAGCACAATGAAAATTTTAGGACGTACAACCACTATTTTAAAACTCATACAACTATATGAAACAAGATGCCAAAAATGTACAATTATTTTCACAATACAAGTCTAAATATCAATCTGATCATGAAAGGCTAGCATTTCATTATTTTCTAAATGTAATTTGAAATTAGAAATTTTATTAATAAGAATAGAAGTTTTTAAACCAATCTAAAAAGGAAACTGTAGTTGGCACCAAGTCGCAAACATTGAAAAATGTATTTATAACATCCAATTACAAAATGCAACATTATACTTATGTTATAACGTGGTTAATTTGCAAATAATTTGATAAAACAGAGGCACCAATCAAATTCCAACTGATAACCATCGGTCATTTTATACAAAAGAAAGAAACTAACAAGACATCTTGTGGGAGAAGAGCATGCTGTTGGAACGTCATTTTTTTTTAAAGCAGTCAGAAATACAAAAATTGGGACAAGCATATAAGACAAGAGAGAATGAGATCTTAGTTGCACCAGTTACGGACTTTTGAACCGGGTGATCCCAAATAGAGAGACTAGCGAAAAAAGATTTATAAACAGATCAATACAATAATCTTAAAATGCATACAATTTATGCAACATCAATAAATATGTATGTGTTATCCATTGGTTTGAGCTTTTGATTTTGCCATTTGATTTGGGACTTTCCTTTTTTAATTTTCCTCGGAGGTCAGTATTTTTGTGATTTAACTTTTAAACTACAAAAATATTTTTTGTAATGCATCCTATTTGAACTAAACAGATACACATACCTGAAAATGCTAGTTTTTCTATCGTAATGTTGCGTATATTAATTTAAAATCTTTTAAAAAAGGAGCTTGTTTATGTAAGGAAGTTATATTTTAAGTTATTTTTAACAGACTCATTTGTTTAGCATTTTGAATTGTTAATTATGATAGTCGTAAATCAACCAACAGCGCCATGTTAAAAAAGATCTGTTATGCATATCAGCTAAGAAATCCTGGAGGTTCTATTGAGCTTGTGTTGCTCATTTATATATATGTTAATCTTCATTAATGGGCACTCATTGTGAACTAGAAAAGAGTTCGTAACAATAGTTTGTTTGGTATCTTGTGTTGTTGAGCATATTTATTTTGATAGTTTTTTCTCTCTCTTCTTCCGTTTCGGACAAAAGGAAAACGAAATCAAACCTTTATATAACATGCGTTTTAATAAGGGCTATCACTACCATTAAAAGTATACAAACAATTTAGGCATCAATAGACTATTGTGCAGATCGTGTCTAGCTGTATAAAGGTCTTTCCTCTTTACCGTGAATATCTTTTACAGTTTCCAAAACAATCAGCAAAAACGCCAAAAAGTTATAAAAATTGTTATTTAAGAGCAAGAACACGAGTCGATCGGTAATTATGGCCATGTTTGAGTATTTGTTTGTGTAGATATGTAGTCGTCTTATAACTTGATGTCAATAAACAATAGATAGATCAATGTTGGTCATGTTCGGTTGGCACGCAGGGTCAGTGGACTCAGCTTTAACTTGACACCATCCACGATCATTGGGGTTAAGTTTGATTAAGTTGTTCCTTATTTATACATTCATTTAAAAAACAATTTTTTATACTTTAAATATGATTGAAATATCTTCCGATTTTAGCAAATGATATTGTTCTCATTATATCTTCTCCTCTCGATTGCAGAGCTGTTGATGAAATAAACATTTTATAGTTCGTGCTTCTGAGGCATGTTTCCTGGCATATGCCAGTTGTTATCCATTTGTTTTATGTTTTTTTGAGCTATTGATTTTACCATTTGATTGTGAACTCTCCGTTTTGAATTGTCCTTGGAGTAAGGTATTCTTGTATTTTTACTTTTTGTGATGTTCATTTTGTTGTTTTTTATCATTTGAAATCAAGGGATGAGTAAATTACTACTGCAGGGTAACAAACTATAATCTGAACAGAATACACAAACTCATGATCAAGTGAAGTCAACTTTGCCTCAACAAATTATAAAAACGTTTTTTTTTTGTGGACGTGCACTAAATACTTGATTGTGTATCAATGCCTTCTTGTTTTTCTCATCCATGTGCTATCCATGCAATAATCAATACAAATTATTATTTTAGTACACGTTTATTAAACTTCCAATTCAACAAACCTTTACACATGTCTGCATCCTCGTCAGAACCATCTAAACAGTCTGTGTATGGGTCTCCATCACAAAAGTATTTAGAATGAACACATTGTACACCATCTTCACACTTGGTATGATTCTCCAAACAAGAATAAGCTTAAAGCAATATTTTTAAATAAATTTTTTTCCTACATAATAGGAACTTATGGTGAAATTTTCATTATGTTCTTTCTATAACTTAGACATGTTAGATTAAAGACTAATTTATGTTCAAGAAGCAGTTAAATAGTGATGCCAAAAATAAAGTGCATATGATTTTATTTTTCTTTAATTGTAGGTTGTATTTAGTCTGAGAAATATTTAGGTAATCTGACAAATATAACAATAAAAATCCATTCAAACTTTACAAGAAAAAATTAATTACGATTCATCAATATAGCGTGGATACTATATTTTAAACAAAATAATATTTAAAATTGATGTAAGGAAATGAAGGCAAATATGGCCCACGATGACATACATTCATTGGCCTATCAAGAAACAGTACAATTAAATCTGTCCAGTCACCTATTCTTTTCGCATACATATTTCAATGAAATACAACTTCTCCATGAATTGGTAAGTCAATATCATCATGGATACCCATACATGATTGTGGTGTCTTATACAAATTCAACAAAGATACAAGGTTTATATTTAGGTCACTATGTACACTGAACGTACGTGTCGACTGATACTTACCAAACAGTTATCAACAGTGACAATTACCAAATGTTTAATAAGTTCATTAAAAATATCCAGCGCCAGATGGTAGACGCAAGACATGTATGTTTGTCCCTTCCAGACTCATTCGTTGCAGTAAACCGAAACAGTTTAAAAGTCGTATACGGATTTTTTTTTGTAATTTACATGATTTATACGTATGTATTATTAAATCTCAATATGACAATGATTGAAACGTACATGTATGTCAGTATGAAAATTAAAAAAAAACATTGTACCTCTACAGAATTCCTCATCTTCGTCAGATTTGTCGTCACAGGCTATACCTCCATCACAAAGGAATGGTTCATAAACACACTCGAATTGATCTGCACATTTCACCTCACTATTCGGACATGGTCTATCTTAAATTCATATAATAAAAAAGTAAATTTAATCGCACTATACCCGACGCGCTAGAATACTCGACCACCTTGGCTCTACAATAATAAAGCTTTCGGTGGTCGCGGGTGTTACCTTTCCTCGTCAGTTGTAATCTAGCGTCACACTACAGTACATGCTATATAAGGCTTGAAGAGGGAATCGTTATAGATCAGCTCAATAATCTATGTAAAGGATTCTACAAATTAATGCAAGATGCAGTCCCAGAAATATAATAAGTACGTCTGAACCAGTGAAGACATGGGCTCTACAATTATAAAGATTTCGGTGGCCTAATAATATATATGTTTAAGTGACAGCATCTTGCATTTATTTGTATGACTATCTCAGAAGTCAGCACTGATCCACTGAAATTTCTAAATTCATCGTAGATTTTTTAGGTACATGTGAATGGAAGTAAATCATCAATCATTTTTCAAATTATATGCAAATTTGTTAGCTAAAACTATAATACCGATTAACGCAAATATGTACATAGTCCCGAACACTGCTACCAACAAACATGAATGAATTTGCAGTACTTTGAACAACACTATTTACTGGGCTTTCTCTATTTACTGAAAGCTTACTTTCCCGTGAAGTACCATTATCCGGTTAGAAATTTACCCAATAAAAATCAAACAAAACATCAATTATTAATATTCAGAAAACATTTTTCCGTACTTTTCCCTCTAAAATATAGAAAATTGCAGTTTATGCGTTGAAGCAAATTCAATATATCATTTATTATTTTAAGACTGCAATTTACTTTAGAATTATATATATTGTGTACCTCTACAGAACTCTGTTGATTCATCAGATTCGTCTCTACAATGAACTTCACCATCACATTGATCAATTTTCGAAATACACTGGATTCCATCTTGGCATTTTACTTCACCTCCAACACAGTCATAACCTGAATAATAATCAATATTTAGTCTAACGACAATCATTTTAAAGGTTGATATTCATACCATAACATTTCATATTCTATATTTAATTTCTTTATACATTCGCAGTTGTGTGGGGGATGAGCAAGTGTCCTGGCTATCCATTTCAGGTCAGCATTTATGTTCAATATAAACTTTTCATTTGTTTTTGTCCTGCGTTACAACCATTTGACAAACTTTTGTTAGTCTTGTATTATTTTAATTTTGGTTTCTTGTGTACAAATTGGAAATTAGTATGGCGTTCATTATCACTGAACTAGTATATATTTGTTTATGGGCCAGCTAAAGGACGCCTCCGGGTGCGGGAATTTCTCGCTTCATTGAAGACCTGTTGGTGACCTTCTGCTGTTGTCTTTTTCTTTGGTCGGGTTGTTGTCTCTTTGACACATTCCCCATTTCCATTCTCAATTTTACATGTACTTAATGTATCAACCAAACTCATACAAGAAAACTCAATCGGGATTTTTGATCAAGTTATTTATAAAACTATTGATAACGCAATATTTTAAGCTTGTCGAGATTTTTGTGCATTTTCTACTTATTTTTATACACATTCAATCGTTTAAAAAAAGCTTTATTCAAAAATTAACTTTACCTATTCAATCAGTTTTTCATTCACCGAAAAAATCCTGATTTTGTAAATGAAAAGGAGGAACATCTTTGTGTGGTACACTCGTACACGTCGATTGCGTGTCTTTTTTATAATCACGATCAGTTCACTGATACTGACATTATTTATGAGTACACATAAAATGGTAAATGTACTTATGACAGATAAACGCTTATAGTTACAGTAAAAAAAGTCTAATTGTGAACATGTCACGATAAAAGTGTATAAAAAGTAAGGAGAAGATTAATGATGCGTTATTAGGTTATTACAGCTAGACTTCCATATCAACCCAGAGAGCTGGACATGGGTCGTGGGCTGATACCAAGACCGATATGGAAAATGACGTTTAATAATATATCCCATATTATTAAGCTGGCGAAAGAAAAAAAAGCATATATGAAATTATATTTAATATTTTCAAGAAAATTGATTCAAAAAAACATTTGACAAACAAAAATTGAAAGAAAATGTCACAGCGAATTAACAAAATTCGTATCACAGTGATAAAAACCCAAAGTTTAATGAAAAGTTTAACAAAAAAATAACAATAAACATATCATTTCTCAAAGTTATAATTATTATAAAATTTCAAATTAATGCTGGGGAAGAATACACGTATCGCTATTTTGAAATCTGCTCTGCTTGAACTTTCGATGTTATACAAAAAGAGGGACGAAAGATACCAAAGGGACAGTCAAACTCATAAATCTAAAACAAAATGACAACGCCATGGCTAAAAATGAAAAAGACAAACAGAAAAACAATAGTACACATGACGCAACATAGAAAACTAAAGAATAAACAACACGAACCCCACCAAAAACTTGGGGTGATATCAGGTGCTCCGGAAGGGTAAGCAGATCCTGCTCCACATGCGGCACCCGTCGTGTTGCTTATGTGATAACAAATCCGGTAAATAGTCTAATTCGGTAGGTCAAATTCATGAAAGGGAAGGGGATTGTAGTTACGACGTAAGGAACATATCCGATATCATTTGTGAAACGGTTATTCCATAACGGTCAACCAACTCGTGATGGCGTCCGTAAAATTTACGAAGGGATGATTTCAACTTCACCATTTGGAACTCTTGATTTAATAGCTTCCGAGTGAGCAGTAACCCTCTATCAAGAAAATCATGATAGGAAATGCAAGCACTGGAATATCGTATCAATTGAGAGATATATACCCCGTATGCAGGTGCTGCTGGAATGTTGCTACTTAGAAATGGAAAGTTCACAATTGGAAAGCTGAAATCATCTCTTTTGTCGTAAAGTTTTGTCTTCAACCGACCCTCATTGTCAATTTCTAGATGTAAGTCAAGATATGAAGCTGACTTAACTGTATCTGTAGTATCCTTTATCTCCAATTCGATGGGATAGATGCGTTCCACATAGTCACCAAATTTTGAATTGTTTAGTGAAAGAACGTCATCTATATAGCGGAAAGTAGAGTTAAAGGATATTGCTAACTTCTTATCTTTCTTCCTAAGAAGTTCCTGCATGAAGTCAGCCTCATAATAATAAAGAAACAAGTCAGCAAGAAGAGGGGCACAGTTTGTTCCCATTGGGATGCCGACAGTCTGTTGAAAAACACGTCCTCCGAACGTAACACATATGTTGTCAATCAAGAAATCAAGCATCTTGATAATATCGGTTTCAGAGAATTTTTTGTTTGAATCAGAGTGATTCTTTACAAAGTAGGATTTATCCCTCCCTAAGACAAGATACTTGTATCTACGTTGGCCATTCTTTTTTATGAAGCAAAGTAATACCAACTCTTTTAATTTGTCTTTAAGTTTGGAATGTGGAATACTTGTGTAAAGAGTAGAGAAGTCAAATGTTTTAATACTGTTACAAGATGAAAGAGAGTTAGATTGTATGTACTCTAAAAGATCTTTGGAATTTTTAAGTATCCACATCTGATTCACGCCACCTCTAGAATAGGCAGTTTCACAATAACTGTGAAGCCCGTCCTTGATTGCTGATAAAATGGATGTTAATAATTTAGAAAGAGGTTTTGTGGAGCACTTGGAAGACCCAGCAATATACCGCTGTTTGTAAGGTCACTTATGTAGTTTAGGTATTCAATACAGTGATGGAAGATCCAGGTCTTCATCTTTGGTTGAAATACCAAAGGAACAAAGAACAGACCTATGATTATACAACAATCACTTTTTCAATGTAGCGTCAAATATTTACTATTATGACGTCAAAATTTGACGGGAATTTTAGTGATGTCCAGTAATGGTGGACAAATAACTATTGTCACTGGAGATGTTTAGTTTTTTTACTGCTACATCAGATTCATAACCTTTTATCAACTTCATTTTTTTTATTCATGGTATACTCAATTTTCATTTCTTGCAAGAATTTATTTGAAACGTCATTTGATACTCAAAGTAACCTCTCCTGATCGACTAACTGCTGAGTTGTAATCTTGTTTACAAAAAGATTTGGATTGAAAGGTTGGTACCGGAAGTCAACTCCGGGGGATCATAATGGATTTTAAGAACTGGTATCGATATTCGCCTCGAGGGCTTAAAACCATCCTTGACTTCCGGTTATTTCTGGTCATGCGAAACTACATATAAGTATAAAATGTGTGAGGAATAAATATATTTATTGTGAAGTTACAATTCCACACAAGTGAATAACATATGAAGCAGTTCGAATCGTATATCATGCAATGGGAAACATTCTTATTAGTTAATATTTTCAAATAAAAAGGTTTAAATAATATCCATAATCATCAGTTTTTAGCGAAAATAAAATTGACAATGGTTGTTTTACAAATTGCTGCTTGGGAAAGATTTATTTCTACATTATATGAAAATGATTATCTATATCAATATAAGCATGTTTCATAACATATTGTTAAATAAAACTACCTTATAAAAATGCATAGTTACTGTAATACTTACCATTGCAGAATTCTGGTAATTCGTCAGATCTATCATTACATTGTGTATGCCCGTTACAAAGCTTTTTTGCGTCGATGCATTGTAGACCGTCGTGGCATTTGACCATTCCTTCGCTACAGTTATAGTCTATATAAAAGTCAAAAATGTTGACGTGTATACATTTATCAGAAATATATTATATTTTTAGATTACATTATATATATATATACATTGTAAGACAATCATTTCAAAGGCTGACAAACTATGCTGATATTATATCATTCCTAATGAATCTATAATACCTCGATCGGTAAACGTTTACTGTAATAGATTGTAAATTGGATTGGGAGTTATTTCATTGGCACTCATACCACATCTTCCTACATCTATAATGTAATGGAAATTAAATTTTGATTATGTTTAAATGCACAAAACAACATACAGAATGCTTACACCTTATGATCATAAAAATCTGAATAAGTAAAAACTTTCAACCACGTCAGTTAATGCCTTCAAAAAATGTTAGGGGAGATTATCTCAACTGGTCCTAAGTAAATGCATGTCTAAAAAGCCTTCGTTTAAATATTTACAGAAAACAGTTTATACAAGTTGTTCGTCAAAGACGAAAAACAAGTACATGTACAAGCACTGCAAAACCACACACGGATCGATATTCTGCTTCAAAGGCATTTGAATGACTAGATGATACTCGAGTCGGGAATTTAGACATATCAAAGCAATAAAATAGAACTGTGAAAACTACTATCATCGTGCCGAATCAAGATATGAAAACTATATTATATAAATTGGTGTTAAATAATATTAATGGTTGAAAGATTTGACCTGATTAACAATTGTTAAACCGCAGTCAGATTTGATCTAAATTGTTTTGTTTTTGGGTTATAAGCAAAAAATGCATTTTACCCATATCTTCTTTTTTTCAGCCATGGCAGCCATCTTTGTTGGATGGCCTGGTCACCTGACACATTTTTTAAACTAGATACCCAAAAGTTAACAAGGCCAAGTTTGGATTAATTTGGCCCAGTAGTTCCAGAGGGGAAGATTTTTGTAAAGGATTACTAACATTTTCGAAAAATTGTTAAAAATTTACTATAAAGGGAAATTACTCTTAAAAGTGGCAACTGACCATTTCAGTCATGTTGACTTATTTGTAAATCTTACTTTGCTGAACATTATTGCTGTTTACAGTTGATCTCTATCTATAATAATATTCAGGATAATAATCAAAAACAGCAAAATGTCGTTACAATTACCAATTTAAGGGTAGCAACCTAACAACAAGATGTTTGATTCATCTGAAAATTTCAGGGCAGATACGTAGATCTTGACCTTATGAACAATTTTACCACATTTTAGATTTGCTGTAAATGCTTTGGTTTTTAAGTTATAAGCCAAAAACTGCATTTTACCCCTATGTTCTATTTTTAGCCATGGTGGCTATCTTGGTTGGTTGGCCAGGTCACAGGACACAATTGTTAAACAAGATACCCCAATGATGATTGTGGCCAAGTTTAGTTAAATTTGGCCATGTAGTTTCAGAGGAGAAGTAAGATTTACAAAAAGTGGTTAACAAATGACTATAAAAGGCAATAACTCCTAAAGGGGTCAATTGACCATTTCGGTCATGTTGACCTAATTGTAAATCTTACTTTACTGAACATTATTGCTGTTTACAGTTTATCTCTATCTTTGATAATATTCAAGATAATAACCAAAAACAGCAAAATTTCCTTACAATTATCACATTAGGGGCAGCAACCAAACAATGGGTTATCCGATTCATCCAAAAATTTCAAGGCAGATAGAATTTGAGCTGATAAACAATTAAACTGATTTGTCAGATTTGCTCTAAATGCTTTGGTTTTTGAGTTATAAGCCAAAAACTGCATTCTACCCCTATGCTCTATGTTTAGACATGGTGGTCATCTTGGTTTGTTGGCTGGGTCACCGGACCCAAATTTTACACTAGAAAACCCAAGAATGACTATGGTCAAGTGTAGTTTAATTTGGCCCAGTTGTTTTAGAATAGAAGGTTTTGTAAAAGATAACTAAGATTTACGAAAAATGGTTAAAAAATGACTATAAAACGCAATAACTCCTTGCGGGACCAACTGACTATTTCGGTCATGTTAACTTATTTGTAAATCTTACTTTGCTTAACATTATTGCTGTTTACAGTTTAAATCTATCTATAATAAAATTCAAGATAATAACCAAACACAACAAAATTTCCTTAAAATTACCAATTTAGGGGAAGCAATCTAACAATGGGTTGTCCTATTCATCTGAAAATTTCAGGGTAGATTGATGTTGACATGATAAACTATTGAAAAACCTGTTAGATTTGCTCTAAATGCTTTGGTTTTCACGTTATAAACCAAAAACTGCATTTTACCCCTATGTTCTATTTTTAGACATGGTGGCCATCTTGGTTGGTTGGCCTGGTCACCGACACATATTTTAAACTAGATATCCCAATGATGACTGTGGCCAAGTTTGGTTCAATTTTGCAAAGTAGTTTCAGAGGAGAAAACTTTTGTAAAAGATTTACGAAAAATGGTTAAAAATTGACTATATAGGGTAATTTCATCTAAAGGGTCAACTGTCCATTTCAGTCATGTTGACTTATCTGTAAATCTTACTTTGCTGAACATTTTTGCTGTTTATAGTTTATCTCTATTTATAATAATATTCATGATAATAACCAAAAACAGCACAATTTCCTTAGAATTACCAATTTAGGGGCGGCAAATTAACAACGGGTTCTTAGGTGAGCTAAAAATCAATGAAGGATAAAAAACTCAGTTCAAATAGTTTTGGGGTCGGGTTCTTCATTGTTGCAAGTTTTGTTTAATTCATATTGATTTTAAATATAACCTTATTGGTCAATCATTTCCCCCCAAACTATGTTAAGAAGAGGGTAGGAGGTCAGTGAAATACTATATGACTTAAGTTTTTTATTCTACATTGAACTTTTGATGTCTTCCCTAATTTGACAAAGAAAGCTAAATGTTCATTTCGAATGCAACATTGATTTGTTTGGCCGCTATTATCAGTATATAAGTCACGAACTACTACGATTATAATCCGCAGTTTGTTGTTAAAGTCTCGTCCTAATTTCCAAAATGTACTGCATATAAGTTTATGTTTTAAACATGTTATAAGAATATGCAGCACAAAAAGTGACAAAATTATCATAAGAATGTTTTTCCCTTATATCTTTAGTGTCTACCAATAACAGTTTAGCATTTCCTATTTCCTAACAAATCTCTTTTCTTGGTTTTTAACTTTGAGTTCCGGTAGACATGGCACAGTGGTTAGTTTAAACAATTTTAACATTGATGAGTTATTAAATTGGTATGATACTTTAAGAACTAACGATATCTGATATTTTTTTTCTGGTTAATAGTACTAGTGTTGGTTACCATTTGGTCTTTATTTGGGGTCGATTTTTTCAATATCTAAGGTTGAATGTTTTGCAATGTATAAACTAAGTAAGTGTTAGGCCGTGTTCACATTGACCTAAATTCGGTGTTGTGTTAGTGTAACTCACACGTAAACTAAACACAATTGCGTTCCCATTGATAAAACTCAATGTTTACATGTAGTTTAAATCATGTTTTACCTACACACAGTCGATAGTCGATGTAGGCCTTGTGTAGGTTAAGTGTACACAACACTAGGCATTTAGGACATACGTTTTATCGTGTATATATTTAAGGAGGAAACTATTTTTGAGTAAAATTGATATTTTTGATAATTATTAGTTGTATAAATTTTACAGATTTTTTTTTGTTAAAAAAATTAACGTACTTAATTAACCCCTAATCAAAACTCAAAGCAGCATCATTGCCGAACCCATAAGGCAGTAACCGATTGATTTTCGGGGGGGGGGGGGGCTATTATAGTTGAGTATAAAACATAATGGCAAGGGGGTCGGGGTGGTGAGCTATGGATTTTGTTTTGGAAACAAAAAATGTTTCCAGTTTTTGGCCCTGAAATTTTTTTTGTTTATTTCACCCTCAGCTGCCACTATATATAATGCTAAAATTGATTTCGACTTGTCACCAAAATTTGTCCTGAAAAAAAATCAATAGCTCACGCCCCCTCCCCCTCCACAAAAAATGAAGTTAATAGTTGATGCCTAATTCATTTGAAAAGGTCTTCCAGAATCGACTTGACGTACACAGAAATATTCGCCACTGGTCTTTAATAAAAAAACGATTCACGCATAAATGCATGACTAAACAAGTGTGAGGTAAATGATATGTTTGTCTAGTATCTCAGATCCATTAATAACACGTAAAATAAATAAAAAAAAACGTTACCCTATTCCTTTACCAAATACTCCTTGGAGAAGAAATACCATTTGAAACGAACAGAAAAGATAAAAATGTAGTGATCCCTAATATCTCAATCCTTTTTTTCGGCTGTAAGCACGCTGTTGCAGCTAACGTTTTCTAATGCGTAATCGAGAAATCTCTAGTTTATTCAAACTACTGCAAATTATAAAAATTGCTTTTATAAAGTAGCAACTTAAAAAAAAGGGGAAGGGTTTTTTTTTTTTTTTTATCTGAGTCAGATTTTTTTTCGCGCGTACGTTTTTTTTCCTTTTTTTTTTCGATGCTGGTGATCAAATACTTTTTTTTAAATATTTAACACTATATTGTATGGGGAAGCTCTTGATTCAGAATAAAAAAATTTATCATTTGTATGACCATTTTTTTTTTATCAAATTGGAGATCGGAATATTTCCATTCCCATCCCCCACCCCTCTTTTGAAGTCAAATGGTTGTTCCCTTACCGCTAGAAAATTCAGTTCTACGTAATGAACATTTAAATGACACATAGTTTACAAGTGGGAACAAATCTTATGTACAGGTAGCCAAACAAGGTGTATAGATGTGAACAAATGTAATGTGAAACCAGTGTACACTTCACTAAACTAATTGTAAACATGTTTACTCTACACGGCGTTTGGTGTGAACACGGCCTTATTTCCCTTTTTCAAATTTTGAATAATAGCACAAAAATCAATTAACAAAGATATATATTTTGCCAACATGAAAACTATAGCTACAGTCAAGTCATGATACATCCTATCTGACTTACATTCATTTTCAGTTATATTTTATGAATAATGTAACGCATTTATAGATAACGTTTTATTATAAAGAGCCATTCAACAGTTGGAAGGTAGTTATATTGTAATTGCAGTTACATTTCATTTTATAATTGCTTGACCTATTATTTGCATGCTTAAAGCTTTCTTTCAATAGATATCTCGAAGGTTTCGTGAAATAAAAGTAAACACGATTTTCTGTTTACAAAATTACGTCGTCCAACGTGCACAAATATTTTGTACAGAAATATCAACATTTTTGAAGTCGTTTTAGTTTTTAATTTAAAGGTTAGCCATAATGAACATTTTTCTTTGTTTGTCAATATTTTGTCTTTTATATTGATTCAAACGTCAATTGATTAACCCATTGTTATTAAGAAAGGTTCTTTTAACAAACCTTTACAGATTTGCGGTTTTTCATCAGTTCCCCAACTGCAGTCAAAGTCACCATCACAAACTCTGTTATTATTAATACATTTTAAACCATCGTCACACAACGTCCGAGATGTCTGCTTACACACATAAGCTGAAAAAATGATTGTTATGAAAATTAATAAATAAAAAAAGCATTTAAAAACAGATGAAATAGATTAAACAAGTACAGGCCAACGTACAGCCTTTGACAATGAGCAAACCCCACATCGTAAATGAAGATGTTAATGACCACGAATTGACATTTGTATGTTATGTGTTTGCTCTTTGATTTGTAGGACACATGCATATACATTTCCAGTTTGCTTTGAAGTGTAGAAAAAAGCAGTTTTCTCATTTGGAAAAATCAACAGATCATTCATCATTTGTAAGATTGCAACTTACTTTAGAATTGTATAAATTATGTAAATGTCGTACCTGTACAGAAGTCCGATGTTTCATCTGATTCGTCGTTACAGTCCGTGAAATCATCGCATAACCAGTGTTTTTTAATACACTGGATGCCATCCTGACATTTCACACTCCTTTCGCCACAGTCGTAATCTGAATATTAAATCATAATTTTGACATGTCAATTTTGTCAGAAAAAAAAATAATCATGATAATTTTTTAAGACTTCAAATGATTTGTATTGTAAGAAAAGCAAATCAAATGCTCCTTTTATTCTATTATCTTATTCCTCATTGAATTATTTTATACTGTTTAAAATCGAGACAATAATCATGATGTTATTCGTTCGTATAACGTTGGTAACATTACGTTTACTATGCTATTTTTCCTTTTTTCCAACAATAAATAAATGTTATCTAGTTTTCAGATTGATTATCTCACTTATCGCGCGTGGCATAATATTTAGAATAACGGGCAAACCTCGGTAAAATCAGTATGAATTCAAGCCCCCGTTAATATTTCTTAAATAGACGATATCGCTATTGATTATACGATTTTCGAACTTATTAATTACTCTTTCGATTGTTTTTGATATATTCAATATCTTTTGAAATAGAATTGATAAATTCAAGAACCCATTCCCTCTTTCAAAAGACTCTTTATGAGAACGCAATACTATCCCTTGATAATCAGTCACTCAAATCAGTGCCGGTTTAATTTTACAATATTCAAGGAGCGATTCTTTTTTTCATTTAAAACAAAATCTATCTTAATAACTTCAGTTTTACCCTTTTTTCTTATAAACTATTGTGTGCCTTTATGTAAAACTAGATATGAACATATAATAGTTATCAAAGGTACCAGGATTATAATTTGATATACCAGATGCGCGTTCCGTCTTTGCAAGACTCATCAGTGACGCTCGGATCTAAATAGATATAGAGCCAACCAAGTACAAATTTGAAGAGCATTGAGGGCCCAAAATTTAAAAAAAATCAACATATCTCACCAAGACAGACTGTATGGGATTCATCGGATCCATCATTGCAGTTCGTCAATCCATTACAAAGCTCACGTTCTGGAATACACTGAAGACCATCTTGGCATGCAATAAATCCCGGACTACAGACATAACCTAAATAGTAATCGAAAAGTGAATTGCTACATAGGTACACTGAACTTTATATATAATAAAATGCAATACATACATATGATTTTATATGTAAACAGTTTGTTTACACTTATAGTAAATTGATATAAGTAAATACTCAGAATCAAACATGCTGATATAATAGTTATCAAAGGTACCAGGATTATAATTTAGTACGCCAGACGCGCGTTTCGTCCACACAAGACCCACCAGGGACGCTCATATCAAAATATTAATGAAGCCAAACAAGTACAAAGTTGAAGAGTATTGAGGATGAATTATAATATCTTTATACTTCTTAAATACTGTCAAGTTCAACTAATAAAACATCTCAAAAATCTTAAAACCTACATCCGAATGATTTGTTTGGGAAACGTCATAGTTTATACTCTCTATACGCATTGTTTATAAGATGACCAATGTTAACCTACCTCCGACTGCTTTTTTTGGAAACGTTATAGTTTATACTCTCTATATGCATTGTTAATAAAATGACCATTGTTTGTATAAAAGTGACATCTAACATCCACGTATTCCAACATCAATCCGAATTCCGATAGCAAACACTCTTATTCGGACGACTCCGTATACATACTATAAGTATTTTATTGTAATCATATTACACAATATTGATCACATGATGCTAGTATTACTAGACTTGCAATTGTTTTATCCCAACCCAGACATTCAACATGTAAAATATGTGAAGACCAAGGCATTACATGGTGAAAATTTTTAATAGTTCTTAAATGCACGATTCAAGTACATTTTTTTTATCTGTTCATATTCCGAATTAATAAATTGATATACGAACTCTTTCCACGTGACATGCATCTTTTTGCTATTGCTCAACGTATTTCCCTTCCTACTTGTTTGCTTAACATACTGTATTATTCAATTGGACATCAATCCAATTAATTATATGATAATTTTGAAACTTCATAATTTTATGTGAGTCTCCATTTTTTGTAAAATTTATCTAACTCAATGCAGCAATAGATTAACAACGTTTTCAAATTTGAAAGGAGTAGGTTCAGTATATAGTTATCAAAATTACCAGGATTATAAGTAAGACCCCTTGTTGGCCCCAAAATATAGCAGTTTTACAAAATTGCTAAGATGAATACTTTTAGTTATGTATTGGACAGTAGAATGCTTCTGCTAAATCAATATGGACTGTGTTTGGCAATACAATGCACATATATCGAGAACTATGATAAATGAATGAAATCGTCTAAATTTTAGCATTTTAGTTATATTTTAGACGGTTTCGTCTTAAATGAAAATGGTCGCATTCGTTTTCATTCTTAATATTGAAATGTAAGTTGTATTTGATGATAATAAATAACAAATATAAATATTGAGGATGAACACGGATGCGGCCACATTCATTTTTGACAAAAAACATCTGCAAAGTGACAATTTTTTACATCTTTCATAGATTTTTCATTTATAAGTTACAATTGGGGCGTTTTTAATGAGTAAATCAGTTAAAATCTTTTACACATACTTATTGAATCAACTGAAATAGACACTGAAGTGTTTAAAAAGTGTCTAAAATCTTTTGTAGGATGAACTTGAAATTTGAGGTACAAATCGTCCCTTACCAGACCTACTCCTTTATTCACAGAATCAGAACCTGTGGAATACTTCCTGCAGTAACCTGTAGAAACAATTATTTCTCAAGTGTTTTTTTAAAATTTCAGACATTTCGTCTGTGATACAGTTATAACTGTTCAGGCAATTCGCTTTCAGTCAGTTGAATATATGAGCAGACTATTAACTTATGACCGAACCCGGCTTAATTTATTTTTCAGATCAACGAACGTTAAGGAATACACTGCATTTGTTAGTGCTGTTAATCCAGTTGCTGTATTGATTTATCTAAGAGGTGAGTTTACTGATATGTATACAACATTGTACAATGTAAGAGAGAAAACAACAGCATGATTTCTTATCAGCAATTATATATTTAGCACATCTTTTTAGAATTTTTGGTTCTCAATGTTCTTCAACTATGTAACCTTTTTTATCTGAGTGTCACTAATGTATCTTATGTAAACAAAACGCGCGTCTTGCGTATAAAATTATAATCCTGGTACCTTAGATATTTGTAAGAGGCCAGCAAACATTGTTTGAAACAGTTAGCATTCAGATACCAATGAATCAAATATGCATTACGTACAAATAGACTATATATACGCTCCGTGTTAAAGGCCGTACATTTGCCTATAAAAGTTTACTTTTATAAATTGATATTAGGATGGAGAGTTGTCTCATTAGCACTCACACCACATCTTCCTATATCTATATACATATCAGTATCAATACTTTACCGCGTGTACTAGTAATTGCAGTTATTATTAAGATAACTGTGACAGCAGAAGAATGATCCATTGTACTGTGAAATATAATATAAGAAAAATAATATGATACTATTTGGTCTCAAGTTACAATTTCGAGAATAAAGTATTTTACGTCTGTTGTAAGGCACATACTCAACACTTGATGAGAGATTTAAATGTGACTATTACACTATCTAAGTCAATCCTTTGGGTAGCCCATTTATTCATGTTTCATATTATCAAAACTTTGATAGAGCATTTAGAAATGTTTTAAATTACTCATAATATAATCAAGTGATTTTAATGTAAAAAGTCTCAACCCATAAACATTGGATATCAAATGATAAAATAGTTAACAGTAATTAACATAACTTAAATGAGCTTTTAGAAAAAGACCGTGAAATTTCGATATCCCGTGAAAAGGCCGTTATAATTTGTTCTTCTGTGATAAATAAAAGATAGCACGGCCTTTTCACTAGTTGTTGAAACCAGTGAAAAGGCCGTGATATTTTTTCATGTGAATTTTGTCTTATTCTTATTCAGATTTAAAATATCCCAAGTGATTATTGTAAAATGGTCTCTTTCAGAGTAAATGTCACATTTCTGCAAAGTCATAAATTTGAAAGTAGCGGACGATCGATTCATATTAACGTTATATATGCAAGACGAGTGACAGCAAGGAAGATGCTAGTTAAATTATTAATATTTTATTCTTTTACGCATCAGATCAACAACATGCTGATGACGTTTTTGAGCATTTCCATTCAACTGATTTTCACTGAATCTGCAGAAACCGGAAAACATGCATGCGATATATTTACATAAGAACACGGCCTCGTCCACTTGTATTTTTCTTCATCGGATGAGTAAAGCCTTTTACAACTGATTTGTATAGTTCGTTCTTATGTTGTACTGTTATACCACTGTCCGAGGTTAGAGGGAGGGTTGGGATCCGGCTAACATGTTTAAACCCGCTACATTATTTAAGTATGTGCCTGTCCTGAGTCAGGAGCTTGCAATTCAGTGGTTGTCGTTCGTTTATGTTGTCAAGGTGTACCTTTTTGTATTTTCACAGGGTTTCTACGGCCTCTTTCTCTTCCCGGTCTTTTCACGACAAAAAGGCATACATTTACTACATTTCACGATATTTTCACAATGGGCACATAATGCATTATCACGATTTTTTCACAGTGTACAATTTTTTTTCTAATGGTTTCTACGGTCTTTTCACCCAAGTTTTCAGGTGGCACCTCTTCACGGCCTTTTTGCGACAGTCGTTCCACGGCAATGTCACGGATAAGTTTCACGGCCCACCGTAAATTAACCATGACAAGCACTGAAAAAATAACCAGCATGTTTACGGACATTTTCACGGCCAATCTTCGGGATTGTTCCAGTAGTGTTAGAAAATGTTTTTTTTGACAATAAACTGAGTTTATCAATTTCAATTCCTGTCATTGTCAGGCCAAACTGTTTGGTGACTATATTTCACTGTATTGAATATATTTAAGGGAAAATAAGCGGCCTAAACCATTGTTTTTTTACAAATTCATGTACTTGTATCATGTGTATTGTTCAGCATTTACAAATATTCAACTACACAATTTGGCCAAAAAATAGACGTATTTCGAAAGCGTTCAGTTAATTGAGAAAAAGATGGATGTCAGGCCTAGTGGACTTAATATGGCATTAAGGTCAATATATAAACGTACAGGGAGATTTCGGATGAAATACGTTAACATAAAGTCTTGAATATAAGCAGAACCTTACCTTAGACAACCGGATATTCAAATAAGGCGTGTGAATCATTTTCAAAGCAAGAACAAATAAAAGCTTAAATAATAATTTTGACATTTAGACATGATAGAGTAATTGTCAATTATATGTTGGATGAAAAATAAAAATTTCTAATTTTAAAACTGCATTTTCAAACTAAGCACGATTATAAATAATCAAACTAATCGTCTTCAATTTTCTTTACATTATTCAACCTCATAAAATCAAATAACATGTAACTGCCATTCAACGATTTAAAAGACTAATGCACTTCTTTCAATTTCAGACTCTCTTTATTAGATTACATTCACATGTACAATGTATGACTTTTATAACTAAATTATAACATTAGATATATGTTTCATATCCACAATAAAGAAATTCAAATAAAAAGAATGATAGTAATCGTGTTTTCATGATCATAGTAAAACAAATAAAATTCTAAGTATTGAATGCTTCTGTTAGTAAGTCCATATGGTTGTAAACGCTTTGACAACTACGTACATTATAAAAATGAAGCAAAATGCACTTCGGTCAACTCTTTTACACCCCAATTGAATTACAAAAAGTAGCTTCCAATTTATAAATACAGTTCCAATACAGAGAAAATGTCCTTGATTGCCATTGTTTTTTTTCTAAAAGACATTTGGACCTTCACAAAAAGATAAATTTCAATATTACAATGAAACAAATGCAGCATCCGATCAGAATAACAACAATAGCCGACCATAAAAAGTTGTTTTCAATTTATTTACATATGACATGAGTTCCTTAAACATAAAGACAGATATAAATGTATATGTAATACTAAATATACAGCCTCAATTGACAATATGAAATAATTGAAAAATCATATACAAATCAAACTTTTATACAAATATTTAGATTTTCGGATAGAAGGGTTGAATTGTATGCGGTATGACATATACTTACAAATATGGGAGAGATTAAAGATATTTAGGATCGATATTAAAATTCTTTCAGGTTTGATTTTTTTTGTAGTGTTTCTTCATTTTGAATTTTCCTTAGAGTTTGCTCATTTTGTTCATTTACTTTTTCTTTCATTTAAAGTACAGGGGTTCTTCTGTGTCGTACTTATGCTGTTTTCTTGTTTACTTCCGAACCCCTTAGAGGGGGCCATACCACCTGCTAGGTCAGCACAGAGGACTTCCAGATAGTGTATTCGACGGGGGGAGGGGGCGAAGCTCCCGGAATCTGACTCCTTATCGACAAAGGGAACCCATTTCTCTCAGTAAAAAACTAACAAACAGTAACATTCTTTAAAACTATTTTTGAAGTTTAATTTGTTTATTTGGTGGATTTGTAATATTAATGATCAAAAGTCTTGAAATGCCTGAGATATGCAAACTAGTTCCTAAAATATTTTTTTTATTGTTATGTGTTTATTGGCAAAGCATATATAATAATACTAGTAAATACATTCATAGTACATCAGCATAATCGAGACAAGTACATAAAGTTGATGTTTTGAATCCTTCTATAAACGTATTATATAAATAATAATCATTTAAAAAAAAGAACACAAATTCTTAATCTGAGGTAGCATAGATTGGGTGGATAGTTTTATTACGTGAGAGTTTACTTATAAAATCATTGTATTAATTGGAGCCAGCGGTTCTAGCAGGTGTACGCTCTTTGCAATGGTTTATTTTTATAAAATATTATTTTCTCCAGAAAAAAATAAGTACATGCGGGGTTTCCCTTTCAAAGTTGTTGTTCTATGTTTTATGTGTAACCATATCTATTTTTGCTCCATTTGTATGCGCCAATGTCGTGAATGGACACAGGACATAACTTATTTTTTGTAGATGATCTAATATGATAATATAAATGTTCAAATGGGTTTCCTGGAACCTACTGTCTGGGGTGTGGTTGTTTTTGTCCACGTACAGTGAAATATTGACTTTAAGAGGTAAGGAAAAAATTAACCTGTTTCTTTAAATGCTTTTTTTACTAGTTCTTGTAGACGAAACACGCGTCTGGCGCAATTACAAATTTTAAAAGAAATCCTCTATGCAATGCATCTCTATTCCGGTTCTTTTCTCCTGACTCCAACTTTCTGCAGCCACAACCCTGTCCGGCCCCTTAATATCAATCAATTAATGTGTATATTAATGTCGTTTTTTATGCTAAATATTTCCTGCTTTCAAACTTATGGGTTTGGTTGTTCCTGATGAAAGTAAATCATTACATCATTTTGCACAGACGACATTTTTAAAGTGGTATTCTCAATTTGTAAGGGAATAACATCATTGAAATATAAAGTCTGAGACGTTTCTAGTGATATATGTTTATTATTCTTTATCAGACCTATGCAACAAAACCATAAACATGACGATTATATTACTTATTCTTTTCTTACTTCACATGTTGGAAGTTAGTTTAAGTGATCGTGAATAAATCTCTGTGGTTAGAGTACGATCATTGTCACTCCAGAAGCACATATCGTGTTGGGTGTTAAACAAGGACACACTCCTTATTTCCAGTTTTGTTTGCATTGTAGGTTTGTAAGTATTGACTATAATCAATATCAAGTGTAAACTTTTAAGTTAATTCAATTGATGATTTTTCAATGCATTTTACGTATCATTTAGATTATGTAAATCAACACTTGCTCAGCATTTGCGATTTTTATAAATGTGTTATTGAAACCGAAAACATAATAGTTTTTCTGAAGCCGATCATCCTAGTTCAGTTATATATGTACTCGTTGAAACATGAGTCTGGCGCATCAAATTATAATCCTGGTACCTTTGATGATAATTCCGTCTAGAAATTCGACATGTAAAACATGAATATTTAATGTCGTGTGATTTCAATATTGTATTGTTAAACATTAAACGAACAAAATAAATCATATCGAAATGGAATGAGCCTGTCAATGTGTACAATCCAGTGTTGTCATGACATTAAACAAAGAAGGACGCGGTTTTGTCATAGAATCTAATAAAGTTTTAACAATAGCAGGACGTACACTATCCGGCGTTCAACATGTAAAACGTTTTGTAATCTGTCATATTGTATTAATACATAATAATGGTCAACAAATAAGTCAACTACTTGTATTTAGTTTTAATTAAAGACAGGTGAACGATCGATGATGGACACACATATATATTTCTAGATGAATTATTGGACTGTTATACAGTTAAACATGTTACACTTATTATGTTATTACTAACAAGTCTATAAAATCTTACTCATTTCTTGGCTAAAAAATTGAAAAAAAGGAAAAGAGATATAATAACCATAGTCTAAAAATATTGTACGCTCTATATCAAATAATACAATAGAATAAACAGTTTTAGCAAGAGGTGAATATTTTTAAATGTTACGTGTAACAACGTTAGTATATGAACAAACCATTTATTCCGTAAAATGCTTCACCAAGTATTACAAAATAAGGGACAGATACTAAAAGGATGTTTGAACATTAAATATAGGTTACCGTGCTTGTTCATGTTATTTTCGATAAAATTGGGAATATGTGCAATCTTAGTCAATGATACAACATTTTTGGAGAAGATATTCTTCGTCGTAAATTATTAAGATTGGATTCAATCTGACGCTTTGGTAAGACACAATAAGAATAAAATAGATCCCTACACGAATGACTATACAATTATGCAAGCTTTGCTTGACATTGGAATTTGCGGACCAGATGCTCAAAGTCGTATTTTTGTTTAACACTACAAATATGGATATAAAGTATTTTTTGAAAATGTCATTTTTATCATTTATCTACATAAACTGCATTTTGTCATGCTTTCTTCAAAAATCAAATAAAAAAAATGTATGCCACCGTGCTGGATTCCCTTATAAACGCGATTTATTCTAAAAAAATAAGTCCCCCCTTTGTAACCTCAACGTTTAGTTCTAAAAGCACGACGCTGGCAGACAATTTGACGTTATCTCTGCAAGTTAACGGCGACATTTTTTTCAAATGAAAAGATTGCTTGTAAAGAGCTACCTATAAATTGATCATAATGTTTTTGAAAATTAAATCATGTAAATCATAAATACGTACCACTCTCTGTTTGTTGTCTAAGTGAGAAACATCGCTAGACAAGATTTTACGGACTGTTGAAATTTTACGGCTTTTGGAATTAAAGACTAGGCAATTTGGAACTTGAAATACATGTCCATGTACTGTACACACTCATGTATTAGTGTTTACCAGATGTTGACCTAGATGTTGATTTTTGTTATGATTTGTCTGGTGGGCTGCTGTTTCAATGCAATACTCCTTATATTCACGTTTTAATCACTTTTCAGAATTTCACAATTATTCATGAAATTAAACTTTTATTTGGGTCAATGATTGCAATTGAATAAAATATATAGGTCTGAACAGTTATAATCTTCACTGGATATACATCATGAAATAAAAAATGGGTTACCGTTCACTTAAGCGCACAATCTGCCTCCGGACAAGCCATACATTTTGTTAAGGTTCCTTTTTTCTGTTTAACTACATTTTGATATAGGAGAAATAGAGGTAATATCGACATAAAAATGTTTATAATGTTTGTTTTTAAATTTTGAAATATAATCTGTTTCTATATATAACATGTATAAGTGATCTGTTTTCTTATGTATAACAATACAGTTTGTACGTTCAGTTTTTTGTTTCGTCGACGCATTACTGTTTGTTTTGTAGAAAATCATGTTTTTGTGGAATTACGACACAAATGCAAAGACAAAAGTCAATACCATCAACAAAAGATTAATCCGTTTTATTATGATAAAATTATAAAAAGGTTTGCTTGAATAATCGAGTTCACTTGCGATTAACTCTTGATTAAAAACATATATCCTTCCTTTCTGCATGCAATACATTGTAGTAATGAACATGTGTAATATTTACCTTTTATCTTCATTCATTTGTTTTCAAAATAATATTGAAAGGATATTTATGTTAAAGATTCAGAACCTATATCAATTATCAAAACATAAAGGAGTAGGTTCTGTAAGACCCTTTTTTGGCCCCAAAATGTAGCAGTTTTCCAAAATTGTGAACATTTAATCTTTTATCTATTTATTGGAAAGAAGATGCTTATGCTACACACATATGGGTTGTTTTGACAATTCAATGCACACATAACGGGTATTCCTTTCATAACGTCATGCTAAATTACTAAAATCGTAAACATTTTAGCATTATAGTTAAATTTTAGACGGTTTCCGTCTTGAATGAAATTGGCTGCATTCGTGTTTATTCATTATATTGAAATGTAAGTTGTATTTGATGATAAAACATAACATATAATGGTTGAGAATGAACACGTATGCGACCACTTTCATTTTTGACAAAAATCATCTGAAAAGTGACGATTGTTTGCATATTTGAAAGATTTTTCATATATTAGCTTGAATCGGAGCGTTTTTAATTACTTAATCAGTTAAAATCTTTTACATAAACGAATTGAATGATTTGAAATAGACACTTAAGTGTTTAAAAAGTGTCCAACATATTTCGTTAGATGAACATGAAATTATAAGGCCAAATATGGCCCTTACCGGACCTACACAAAATGTACTATATTTAACGGGTAAAAGGTAGTGGGTTACTTAAAATATATTTACTCCAGAAATATAAACTTATGAAAGTGTTAACGTCATGATAGCCGTTGTTTATCCTTTTAAGTAATGTGCATGCACAATTAAAAAACAAAATCCATGGATGTTCTTGTCAAAGATAGCACATGTACCGGTTGTAACAATCTTCATCGATACATTGTTTACATATAAATGTTTGTAATATTTCCATTTCTTTACATGTTGATTTTGGGAAAGTTCCAACTGAATCTAAAGAGTCACATACTTCTCTAGTTCGTTTTCTTTCAATCCATGACATACTAGACATACCTGTGAAAATACATAAAAAAAGATGTGGTATAATTATCTGAATTATAAATTTGTTTAAGTTTTGTTAAAGATTGTATTATTAGTGATACTTTTTTGTGCGTACTTGTGTGGAAAAAAACTTTAAATTTGATACTTTAAATCAATATATGCCGTAGCCCTAATATAAAAGTTAAACTTCAGGCTTGCTTTACCAAGTTCCTGTCAACTCAACGCTATTGTGCTTTTTTGTGGTGGTCAGTTTGTATTAGTTTAGATAGGATTATGTAAAGAGACCAAGTGCACTTCAATTGTAGTACTAATTAAAAAAGGAAATGCTGTGTTAGTCGTTCAACTTTACCGCTTTGCACTCATGGTATAAAGTTACATTTTGAGCAGCAACACTCTATCAAGGAAACCACGATAAAAAATACAAGCTTTGGAGTATCGCATTAAATGGAAGATATATAGTCCGTATGCAGACGCTTCTCCATCATGAGTTTAAATAGTATAGACTAAATTACTTAGACGAGAAATCAGAAATTTCATCAATATTGACAAACTGCTTTGTGGCTACATAAAGAAAAGTAGATTGTCTCATTGGCATTTATACTACATCTATTTATTTATATTGAGATTAAAAAATATGAACTGGCTGTTTCTGTTTTGATTTTGAAATAATTTTTTCATGTTATGGTGTTTGACCTCGAATCTCCGAATCTATGGACCAATGCAGCTTACATCATATGTACAAGAGATCCAATACAGAAACAGCAAGATAATAACACTATACCATCATTTGAAACACCAAGTCAGTAATATATTTAAAAATAAATTATGACTAAAATCCGTTCGATAAAGTCATAAATTATTTAAAAAGAAGATGTGTAATGATTACCAATTATACAAATCAATACAGGAGACAAATATACAGACATTAACAGCTACAAGTCACCGCTGAGACTACTGTGAAATAGTAGTATCAGGTCACCGTAAGGCTTGTAAAAAAATAAAGCCCATACCGCATAGTCAGATATAAAAGACCATTAAATCACAACTGTAAATCAATTAAAAAGAGTAAACTAACTAATTAAATTAGATAAAATGAAATAATCTATCAAATTTTAGAATGGTGGCTCTATATACATGTTTTAAAACTTTAATATTATTTTGTAATTGCGTAATGCAAAAGAAAAAGTCATTATCTTTCCTAAATTTCCTCGAATTCAGGATTATATTGTCCTTTTTGTGTAACTTTGCTTTTTTAGAAGTGGACAATACTTTTTGTTCTGTGATATTGTTTCAACCGAAATTGAATGTGTACATCAATAATCCTATAAAACCTCAACAAGTTATAAAAAAGGGGGCACACTCACCTGGTTTTTTGACCTTGTAAATGAACATGCAAATGTCGGGTTTATAATTTATTAATTTATCCAACACTTTCAGTATTATTACATTAAACGTGATAAATAAATGTACATAACATAAGAACAATGGCCTTTTGTAATTATGCAAACGAATTTGTAAAAACCTTGTTCTACAGATATTTGTTTTTGTATTTCCCATCAATCAACAAAAAAACACACGAACACAAAACTAAACTAAAAACGCAATTAAACAATTCATTTTTCTTAAAATAGAAACATTATTAGAGATGCAAACAAAGTAATAGATAAACCGATTTTCTGATTGAAAGGTTACTTAAAGATATATATAAATATATTTACCTTGAATGACAAGAGAACAAATCAGAAGCAATAAAACATGTTTCATATTCGGGCTTATTTCGATGTTATTTCTCTGTTTCCTCTTTGTAAATATCATCGATGTGATTATACTTCAATTTATATAATTCTATATTTTTATTTTTTCTACGCCATAACATATCATTTTTCAATTGACTAAACATATGTATTTCCTAACTAGGGAACACAATACTAAAACAATAAAATAATAATGTTAACTAAAATTCATATTTTCCATTTACTACTTTTCTTATAAATATTGTATGAGCTAGACATTAAAACATCGGATTTCAGACACAAGTATTATGTTATTCATTTTAAATCACATAAACTACAATAACGTGTATCGATTGTAATAATATTATAAACACTAGTAACGATACAGAGGGTGCGTGTAATCATGGTAAGGGATTTTAAATATGACTAATTGTTTTGAATACGTAGCACCTTTTGGACATTGAAAGCAATTCGTTAATTTAATTATTTTATTGATTTGATAAAACGATTACCAAACATGGTGTTGGTGTAGATAGTTATCAAAGGTACCAGGATTATAATGTATTGGCTTATTCATGTTTTGAACATGCAAATAATTACAAGTTGTTGCAAGCATCTTAATATATTAGAAGTTAGTATTGTCCCCATATATACCTTTCACAATTCAGTAATAATTCGCGCACATTGAATTTTTTAAATTAAGTTAAAAAACACACAACGATCGGCAATATTTTTAAAGGTGTACCACATTTATCTAGTTTTGTAAAACAAGCAGACAGATACTCACTCAATAATTCTAATTGGCTTTCCAAAGACTTTGCTATTATGTAACACAGATAAAAATTGTTAAAAAAAAAAAGAAGATGTGGTTTAATTGCCAAGGAGACAACCCTCTACACAAGACCTTATGGCACAGAAATTAACCATATAGGTCACTGTACGGCCTTCAACAATCATCAAAGCTCATACCTAATAGTCTGCAATAAAAAGCCCCGAAATGACAAATGTAAACCAATTCAAACGGGAAAACTAACGGCCTAATTAATATACAAAAAAATATAAAGAAAACAGATGTGTACCACATCAACACACGACAAGTTCTTAATAACAGGCTCCTATATAGCTAATTTTGACCAGGCACACATACAGATTGTAGCGGGGTTAAAATGATAGCGAGATAACAATCCTTTCTTAACCTGGGACAGTGGTGTAACAGTACAAAATAAGAATTAACTATAATACAAACAGTTGGAAAAGGCTTAATTTATCAGATGGATACAACTAGAAACACATCTAACAAATACAGAGAGGTTAGACTTGGCCTGTTCTTGTATATTTTCAAGATTCATGATGTAATAAATTGTCATTTTGTGTATAGATTATATGTATTATACGCAAACACCTTGTGGTAGATAAGTACAAACTCTCTTAGTTTGCACATTTAAGTAAAGATCTAGATTGATTGTTATCTGCTGTGTCATCATCTAAGATGATCAAACTTTTCACGTGGTCTGTTACCCCGCTTTCTATACCCATAATGCTTCTACGCAAATGTTTAAAACACATTCAGATTTGTTAGTTATTTTAAGTAATTTCTTTGATTTTGAAATCCCGATATACGCACATAAAATTTTAAAGTGTCGTCATTAATCTAGTAGGCAAAACTAGTGTACAAAAGTAAGAAAAATATACATTGTTGAATGTTGTTTGTCGTGTTGAACAGATATATAAAAAGTAAAAACGACACAACTATTTTTTTTTATTATTATTTATTTAAATCAGTTTCATTGTGAAAAAAAAAATGCAATAAAACAAGAAGTATTAAAATTGTTATCCAACATACAAGTATGAGAGAAACTGACAACATATGAAACACAACAACGTGTCAATTGTACACGTATTCCCCATCCACAAAAGCTACATGTATGTTCAGTAAACCGAGAAAAAAGGGTAAATCTTTAATTTGGCATTAAAATTAAAAAGATCTTATAATAGGAACATGTGTACTCAGTTTCAAGTTGATTGGACTACATAGACAACCCAAAACTGCACACAATATACTAACCCATTTAAACACCGTGGATATATCTAGTGCTCAGAAAGGATACAAAGATCTTTCATCACAAGTGGCACCCGTAATGTTGCTACTTTAAAAACACATTTTGTGATGAGTTCCTTTTTGTGATGTTTCATCAAAACAAATCTTGCGAGGTACTTTTCCTCGTATGTCAAGACAGAGGACAGAGACAAAAAACCACCAAAAAACCCCCAAAAAACCCCAACATTTAAATGTCATATTGTTTTTTATTTAATCTAATATTAATCCAACATTCATCATGTTTAAAGCTTTATTTGAAATGACTATATATCATTTACAATCTCAATTGATGATATAAATCTATGGCCGGTAGTTTTAATAAAAGAAAGCATTTTTTGTTCTGCGATCTAAACGATTCAAGAGCTTTTAGTGGATCCCTCTTGGACCTGCAAGGATAAAATAATAGAAACATTCTTGTATTTTGTAAATTTTAAACGGTACATAGAAGATATACACTACAGCAAAACAGAAATTCAAACAAATACTATTTTAAAAGAGTGGAAAAAGACACCAAAGGTTCGTTTATACTCATAAGTCGAAAATAAACTGACAACGACATGGATAAAAAAGAAAAAGACAAACAGACAAACATAAGTATGCAAAACATAGCAAAGAAAATTTAAAAAGAAGCAACATGAATTACTCAAAAAGATGGGGATAATATAATGAATTTAGGAATCATCATTTTATGGTAAACAGATCATGTTTCAAATTTAGCACACGGCAACAATTCCTAAATCCACATACTATATGTATATGTATTTTCAAGATTGGCGAAACTGTCGATTTTAAGTAGACAATATTGGCTCTATTTAAAAGTAAATCACAAAATTAATGAACTCACAATAAAATTCAAAGACGGAAAGTCCATACAAAAATGTCAAAATCAAACGCGCAAACACATCAAACTTGGTACAGGTATTTTTTTTATGAAAAAAATATTGGAATGGAACTAGTTTTATAGCTAGCTAAATCTCTCAATTGTATGACAGTCGCATTAAATTATATCATATTGATAACTTTGCGTGAACAAACAAACAGACATAATAGGTAGAAATGTCAAAAACACAGCAGTCAACATTGTAATCATCTTTTAAGATCACTAAAAAATCATACACATATGTAACAAAATCACAAAATTGAATATATACTAAGATCATTAGCAACAAATAAAGACACATTCCACTTTTTTTCTTTCTGATAGATCAGATAAATATGATATGACAATCACAAGAATCGTGAACAATTCAACAAAATATGTTTAATTGGCATGTAAATTAAAAATAAACAATACCAACTCACAATAAATACATGTTTGACACAGTCAATGGTTTGATGTTTTCTTGTATACGCAATTTGTACTCGTTATTGCAATTTTGTCAATTTAAACAGGTACTAGTATAGAATACTATTAATAACCAGCTAGATGTAATGAGCATCTCAAACTTTTCCCATTTTCAATTTTAGTCATGAAACCTTGTTTTTGCATTTTTATATGTTTTATATATATTTGTTATAGTTCGTCTTTAAACGGAATATCAAATAATTGTTTTTTGCTTTGCTATACTCAGGATATTTTAGAATACAAATTATTTCGATCTATGAGTTTGAAGGTCCCTCTTTTTGGTACCAATATCAATCATGTAAATATCATGATTCGAGATACAAACATTTTTTGAGGAATACAGGTTTAGAGACTACTTGGGTAAAGTCAACTCAACATATGATTTCATGTAACGCATTACTATGAGAAATACAAGGATTAATCAAGCTAAATCAAATTATTATTTGTATCATAGTTTTTTTTCGACTTACTGTATTTACGATAAAAAAAAATCATTCAAAAATTTATTTTGTCATACTTAATGTTTAAAAAATCAGACAATGGCCTTAGTTTTGAAACACAGCCCTCAGTAGTAGGTATATCTATAAGGAAAGAACTAATATTCATTATCAGAGGGATTTTTGTCAATGGCCTTACGAGCGGCTACTTTTGTTATGCAGTTTCTCTTTTATTGAAGCTTTTTAAGAGAATGCGTATGTATCCATATACCATATTTCTCAGATTTTTCCTAATATCGGATAAACTAGTAAATCATTATCCCAATTATAGCATTAACGTGTGCCAAACAATGATTTTACTAATGAAAACCAAAATCTCAATCAATATAATGCATTAATCGTGTACTATTATAAGGCTAATTAGTCTTCGTAGAGCCGGACGAGCATCTGAGATCATCCTCAATTTTTAATGAGGTTCGTATTGCTTGTCTTAAGTTTTCTTTGTTGTGTCTTTTGTCTTTTGTACTATCGTTTGTCTGTTTTTCGTTTTTAGTTTGTCTCTATATAAGAGTTAAATGTCACTCTGCAATATTTCGCTCCTCTTAAATACTGTACGTTATCCACGGCATGTCTACCTGTTTGATGGTTGTCTAATTTGAAATGCTAACATAACTTTTTTTTATATAAACAGTCCGTAAATGGTATACACTTTTCCAAATTGTGTCGCATGTGGTGTATTGTACAAAGAGTTTACAATTCCCTTAAATATGTAAAAAGGTAACGTAACAAAAAAATTCAACTCCATTGAAAACTCAAAACGGAAAGTCTGTAGGTAAATGGCAAGATCAAAAGCTTTAACACATCAGACGAATGGACAGCAACTGTCATATTTCTGACTTGATACATGCATTTTCCTATGTGGTAAAATGTGGCTTTTAGAATGGTGAGTATTGTGTGATTCAAATGTCAAAGAGAAATGAGAATGATTGCGTAGTGTAATAGTTTTTGGTGTATGGTTTAAGTGTTGATATAACACCAAAAAGGGAGTATGAGTCTTCAATGAATAAATAAACTAGCTGTTAAACGACATTATGCAAAAAAGCCAAAGACTACGAACAAGCTCAAACACCCCCTACTGATAAAAGGTGTGACCGTTTATGTTGTATGATTATGATATAAAACTTGTTCTTAACAGATGCTGCAATACTGCCAAGTGTAGGAAATGTTTTAAAAATTATAAATTGTAATCCTATACTCGGATAAAAAAAACGATGGATGATGAAAAATCATCTATACTCAGGACAATAATGTGTTTCTTGAAATAAGAAAAAAAAACAATAATTAAAGATCAATGAAGATCAAAAGTATTACCTTTGCAAAATTCTGGATCTTCATCTGATGCATCATTACAATCGGTATGTCCGTTACACATCATGCTATCAAAGATACATTGCACTCCATCAGAACACTTTTGTTGGATATCAAGACAGCTATAACCTAGATAAATACATGTAGTTCACATAATCAAATGATAAATGAAATGTTGTAACATCAATGATGTAAAAAGTAAAATCACAAAAATACTGAACTTAGAGGAAAATCAATTCGGAAAGTCCATAATCACATGGCGAAATCAAATAAAAAAACGCATCAAAAACAAATGGACAAGAACTGTCATATTCCTGACTTAGTACAGGCATTTTCAAATGTAGAAAATGGTGGATTAAACCTGGTTCTATAGCGCTAAACCTCTCACTTTAATAACAGTCTCATCAAATTCCGTTATATTTACATTGATGCGTTAATTAAACAGACACAATAAATAAAATAGTCTAAATATGGGTTCATCAGTCATCATCGTTTTTTTAATAGCAAAACCACAACCTGACGTGTGTAGTTATCTAGAATCAAATCAGATGTATTTTTAAATGTAAGTTGTCTGATTATGGAATGCAACTTGTTCTATTTTTACTTAACTCTTTTAATCACAAAGGAAACAATATTATTTCTAGTAAAATCATCAAGTCGATTAGTAAAATATGAGTTTGAAATAATCTGCAACGGGGATAAAGACAAACTTAATAGAAATATATGATAAGCACAAAATCATATGTGCTGCTCTATTTAGCAATACAATGTAAACCAATATCAATGTAATGGACACAACAGGGTATGCGACAGTCTTCATACAATAAAATGAAATGATTTCGAATGTTTTGAAATGTTGTTTATCAGTGTTAATGAAAATCTTTTACTTATTACACTGTGCCTCTTGTTTTGCAATTGTAATTGTTCTGCTTTATACATGTACCTGTTTTAGTTGTTACGACAACATTGTCCAATTACTTAGGATTTATGATTTGTTTTACAATATTCACCATAAAAAAAATGTAAAGTTAGATCTGACGTTCTCTAATTTACCTTTACACATATCTTCATCCTCGTCAGATTTGTCGTTGCAGTCTGCGTATACGTATCCATCACATAAATCATATGGATCAATACATTGTATGCCATCATCACATTTCACAAAAGTCCTAGGTATATCTGGATCATTTGTACATTCTCTTGCTATAATACAAATTTATGTATTATGTATAAACAAATATTAAAGTTAATAAAGACAAAAGCAGTATACTGCTAGTTATTAACGTTATTGGTTATGTTTTGATTTAAAAAAAACGTTCTAAGAATATCCTATCAAATACAGATCAGTCGGCCTCATATCTTGGCTTACATCTACAAATTTACAATGAGAGTCGGTTGAAAACAAAACTTAACAACAAAAGAAATGATTTCAGCTTTCCAATTGTGAATTTTCCATTTCTCTAATTTTTGTGCTATTTTCACTATAACTATTTTGATCTGAGCCTCACTAATGAGTCTTAAAAAAAGACAAAAAAGATAATTTCAGCTTTCCAATTGTGAACTTTCCATTTCTAAGTAGCAACATTCCAGCAGCACCTGCATACGGGGTATATATCTCCCAAATAATACGATATTCCCGTGCTTGCATTTCCTATTATGATTTTTTGGATAGAGGGTTGCTGCGCACAAGGAAGCTATTAAACAAACAGTTCCAAATGGTGAAGTTGAAATCATCCCTTCGTAAAATTTACAGACGCCATCACGAGTTGGTTTCGTTGATGATATCGGATATGTTCCTTACGTCATAACAACAATCTCCTTCTCTTTCATGAATGTGACCTACCGAATTAGACTATTTACCGGATTTGTTATAACATGAGCAACACGACGGGTGCCACATGAGGAGCAGGATCTGCTTAGCCTTCCGGAGCACCTGAGATCACCCCCAGTTTTTGGTGGGGTCCGTGTTGCTTATTCTTTAGTTTTCTATTTTGTATCATGTGTACTATTGTTCGTCTATTTGTCTTTTTCATGTTTAGCCATGATGTTGTCAGTTTATTTTTCGTTTTATGAGTTTGACTGTTCCTCTGGTATCTCTCGTCCCTCTACTATCTATATGTTCCCTGGAAACGCAAAGATAAGATTTTTTTATTTTAAAACATGTTTCTTTAATTAATGTACCAAATATTGATGCATAATCACAGTTCAATCATTATAAATGAAGATACACATTTTTGTTGTGGTCTTGTTTATGGATCTTCCGATTGTGTTAACTTATTAACTAAAAATATAATCACGAATTAAACAAGAACTATCCATCACTTTATAATTCGTTAAAAATAGTCCCAAGAACGTTTGATAAAGAAAATCGGTCTGAAAAGATATATAGCAATATTATTTTTACCCATTTTGCTACCGAGGCAAATGAGTTCACCCCTGTTTTTTTGTTGGGTTAGTGTTGCTTATTCTTTCCTTTTGGCAACAGAAATTGAGCAGTAAAAAAATTCTACTCAAAATGTGTAGTGGTTATGGTCGATTATTATTTGAAACTTTCAATTAAGGAGGCTCGAGGGTATAAAAATTTCAGAAAAAAAAAATAACATTTGTTTTTCATGACAAATTTTATTTGTTACCTTTTGTAGTTTTTACTTTATCATATGGTACAAAAATCATTCAAAGCAATCAATTTGTATTGGCCCCAGATGACTTTTGTAATGTATACATCATTGAAAAAGTTCCAAATTATCTCCCTTTGGTGGAATAATGCCATTTTTTGGCTTTAAAATTGAAATATCTTTTTCAACTCATCGATGACCTATATTTTTTAATATAATTTCCATATAAGCTGTACTTATACTAAATTATTGTAAATTTGAGCAATTTCTGTAATAAATTTCTTTTCTTATTTCGATATTAACTTTATTTCTCCTATTACTTCAACAGAAAATTTTTTTTTTTACAAAAATGTATGCTTCTTTCGGAGACAGATTGTGAGCGCAAATGAACGGTGACCCCACTTTTTTATTTTATTTTTCTGTTAACTATAAGATGAAGTTCATTTATAGAAAAATTTAGAGAAATCCTATATAAATGATTTTGACCCGCGAACCCCCTTAATTGCAACATATTAAAATGTTGGTATTTATGAACAGTATTGATCATGCACGTTTTAAAAAGCTAAAGATACGGGTTGTCATTTATGGTGATAGTGTGGGTGTTGTAACGTTGTATAATGTGAGCTCACACTACTTGTAATATTTTATTTCCTGCGAGGCATACAAAAACCTGTTAATGAAGAACATAATGCAGACAAAAATACAAACTTATGGGCTTCGCTCAATGTTGAACGTACGGTGACCTATAGTTGTTAATTTTTGTGTCATTTTGATCTCTTGTGGAGAGTTGTCTCATTTGCAATCATACTACCTCTTCTTTTTTTTATAATGAGCAAATTTCAAGGCAATTATGGACCAAAGTGTTATTGTGACGTTTGCATGTTTACGATATGTAGACGATATAAGGAGGGGTTCAAATAGTTGTATTTGTTGACTGCAAAAACATTTTGAAATGCGGGTATCACTAACGCAGTAGTCAGAACTTCAGTGTTGACATGAATATCAATTATATGATCATTATTATAAATTTAATGTTTGCAAAATTATGAATTTATCGAAATACTTAGGATTTTCTTAACCCATACATAGATTTCCTAAGCCGAATTTGGCCAAAAAAGGGGTCTAAAGACACCAGACAGTCGAAAATAAGCTGATAACGCTATTGCTAAAAATAAAAAAGACAAATATAAAAAAAAGAGTACACAGAACACATCATAGAAATCAAAGATTAAGCAACACAAACCCCATCAAAAATAAGGGGTGATACCAGATGCTCTGGGAGGGTAAGCAGATCCTGCTCCACATGTGGCAACCATTTTGGTCTGAGCGTCACTATTGACAAAATGCGCGTCTTACGTATTAAATTATAAGCCTGGTACCTTTGGTAGCTTTGTGAATATTACATTAATATAAACGTTGCATTCGTAAGACTACACCTTGCATTGTGCAAATAATTTGTGTACTATTTATTAAATAAATTTAGTATCGCATTAATAATAAACCTCTACAAAATTCTGGATCTTCATCTGATCTAGCTATACAACCTTCATTTCCATCACAAAACCGGTATTCAAGGATGCATTGTAATCCGTCAGCACATTTGACTCTGTCTTCAGTGCAGTTGTAATCTAGTTAAATTATTACGATATAACATATAATCACAGACACAACTCAAAGATGCTATAATTTTCGCCGTCAAAATATCCTGATATAAGATTGCAATGTGACTTTTATCAACATGTATTTTTGCCTGATTGATAAACGGATTATTCTAGAAGTTAAACATTTTATTTTAAAAAAAACGGGAACGATCTATGATCTTGCACAACAAAAAAAGAATGCAAATTTATACAATACAAATGAATTTAAATTCCATACGAAATTCCGTAAATTACCATTTCTCATTACCGTAATGTCAAAACATATCGCCATACGAATAAAAGCTAATAATCGTGGGAATATTATGTTACGTGTACGATCAATAGTAAACCGCAGTAAAATGGAGTTTTTATGTTTGCCTCGATGCATTTCTGTTATATTGCAGTATTCACACATTCTTTAATTCAACTGGACAATATTGCGGCCAATATCCTATTTACAACATACCGACTGTTGATATGGCATTTAAAAGTAGCCAATGAAAAGAGAGTTAATGTTGATACTAGACAGAGTACACATGTTTCTTTTTTTTCTAGGAATAAATAACAATGAACATGATGAATTCGTGCAAGCGATACACTCTTCGCAATTATTTGTGCAGTGTAACGTAGAACAGCCATACACTATAAACAAACAGTTAAACCGAGGAAGCAGTCGTCCTTTTATATTGCATATTTCTGGTCTGCTACAAGTATATTGATATGTGCAAGTACTAACATATGTGGTTTATTTACCAATTGTAGCTACATGTATTCAACACTTGAACGTAGACGTTGCATACATGTACGATAAAACAAGGGATAAAGTATTTTCCGTTTTGAATCTTCTTTGAAGTTCGATGTTTTTCTTATTTTTCCTTTTTTACATTCTTCTCTTTAAAGAAATTTGTTTTTTTGCAATTTCAAGTTGAAATTAAACAGTTATTTCCTGAGATAATACCTCTACAAAAGTCTGCATCTTCGTATTAAACAAACTTTACTAAAATTGTTCGTTTATAAATTTATAAATTATTAAGAAACTAAGGTTTCAACTCCCTCAGGCAAAGTTGGCTTTAGATGAATTTGGCTATTTATTTTAGGTATTTTTGACATACAGCTCTTCAACGGTTTCGGTACTTATACATCTTCGGATTTCAAATGTTTGGCTTTGAGCGTTCCTGATGAAGGTAAATCCAGAAAAGCGCTTCGGACGCAAGAAATTAATAACGTGTTGTTTTCAATATTTTACATCACTGGGTCGATACCTCTGCTGGTGGACTATCAGTCCCCGAGGGTATCATCAGCTCAGTAGTCAGTATTTCGGTACTGACATGATTAAACAAACTTTACTAAAATTGTTCGTTTATAAATTTATAAATTATTAAGAAACTAAGGTTTCAACTCCCTCAGGCAAAGTTGGCTTTAGATGAATTTGGCTATTTATTTTAGGTATTTTTGACATACAGCTCTTCAACGGTTTCGGTACTTATACATCTTCGGATTTCAAATGTTTGGCTTTGAGCGTTCCTGATGAAGGTAAATCAAGAAAAGCGCTTCGGACGCAAGAAATTAATAACGTGTTGTTTTCAATATTTTTCGTACGATTTATCGATACATTTATAATATCCGTCACAGAAATTTCTGTCTACTATACATTGTAATCCGTCAGCACACTTTCGAAGGCCATCAAGGCAGCTATAATCTAGATAAATTCATGTAATAAAAAACGTGTTCACGTGATTTATTTATACATGCAAACAGTTATTGCGTGATGTTTAAACTAAAAAAAATGTTTACATGATAAAAAAGAAGTTTATTTTGAAGTGCATGCACATGAACATAATGAAATGATTGCGGTATTAATTGTCGGATAAAAAGTATCTCGAATAAGATAAGAACCGTGAACGATAAATGTGAAATTTGATTGCTGTATGGTAAAATGGTGTTTGGTGTATTAAGTTTAAAGTCTACACAATTCAACGATTGTAATCCTGAAGCGTATGATTCTAAGATTTAAAAAATGCAAATTAAAGACTAGAAGAAACTCGATCAAGGATTATTACCAAACCTAAATTAAACTTCCGAGAATAGCAGTCAACTGTCAGCTTGCATATTTTTGCAAAGTATATGCATCGTGCTACAAAATAAAATACTGGCATATTGTGTACATATAATAAATTTAGCATACGTTTTAATTTTGGTGCAAACGTTGCACGAAGTAGAAACATATGCCTCTTTGAAGAACGAAAGATGTGTTGATAAGTAATAGTACTAGTATATATCTAAAATAAAGACAATCAAATACGATCGAGTATACCTTTACAAAAGTCTGGATCTTCATCCGATCTATCTGTACAATCTCCAACTCCGTTACACGTCAGATATTTACTGAAGCATTGTAAACCGTCAGGACACTTTTATAGTCATCAGTGCAATTATAGGCTATGATCAAATATAATAATATTTCATAATATATAATAAATATTTAAAATAATATTTTGTTGAAACTTGGAACAGATATTTTGAGGATTTTGATCATTTTTGTCAAGGGGACATAACTGCAATTCAGTTTGTAAACATAATAGTATCAATATAAATCTCAACCTTGAGCCGTAACATGTCATCTTGAACTTGCATACACAAAAGTAAATAATTTGTTCAAAGCCGTTAAATCTAAAGTCTGGAAAAATAGTATTTTGGTGTTATTTTAAGAGGCCAAAAATAAAAAAAGCAAAAAGAGTTTAGCAACATCAAACTCAAACTTTATCTGTAACTTGCAACTATGAACCTTAAACTAAAAATAAAATAAATAAATGAAATGTTTGTAATAAATACATGCCTTTTCTATTTTTTTATCTAATTTTTGGGAGAAATCCTTTTGTAGTAGTTATTACGTTTTTTTTTTATTATTATTTCAAAATCATAGTAAAATGTTCTGGAAAGTACATGATATCATCTCTCACTATTCTGCAGATAGGGGGTGTTACCTTTATTTCATTGATTCCGCTGGATGATTCATGTGTATTTTAAGTGACATTTAAAGGTATGGCATTGCCATATGCAAAAACGTGTTTGATATAAATTTCAATAGTACATGTAGATAAAGAATGCATAACTACTTGACAATAAAAATAACGATACTTAAGTATTTTGAGACTTTTATATATTGAGATCTGATGCTTTGAGTTGAGCCTCGAGGAGTCGCTTATATTGGACATCTTGGCAAAATGCATAACATAAACTGTAATGAATTATTGTATAAAAGGTGTCCGTTAGAACCCTGTCCCACAATCAACTTATACGAAATTTGTCAAATATCACCAACTGTGACTGATGTTTGATGAAATTCTTCTTTCGTTTTATCAACTACACACATAAGTTGTTTTTTTCCGGTGAACATCCAATTGCATAGGGGGTTTAACATAATGTAGACGGTAACTACAATGTATGCATTTTACAAATTAGCATAAAATGGGCTGCATATACTTATATTACAAAACGTGATATCTAAAATTCATATAGTTCTATTTACATGATGTCTTACATAATGTATGTCGTGCAATACAAATATTTATACATGTTTTACCTCTAACTGCAGTTACTGTGGTGAAAAGCAAAGCAACGCATAAAAGACAATCTCTCATTGTTCTGTAAAATATGAATTTACATAATATGTTTTAGTGGATAGAAAGAACTATACCATACTGATTTATTTTAAAGTATTGTTTGGTAAGTATGTCATTTTTGGTATTGGTCTAACATGTGTGACTCTTCTGGGGTTTTAACAATTGTCATAAATTTCAAGTATAGTTTTCATCCTACAAATTTCACAATCATTGAAAAATATTAGTAGCATTATTCTAAATAAAACTTTAGTACATTTTATTTTGAAAACTTTATTGCTATCAAATCTATTACGTATTATTTAAACGCTTTGAATATGAATATAATTAACAGGCTGTTCCGATCATGCTACCACGTCATATGATTTTTGTTATGAATGGAACGATGACGTACGAAAATAAGCATGTTACGGAAAAAAACACGTGTGTTTAACCAAAAATCATCACGACACAGAAACTTTATCAAAAACGATGACAAAATGTGTTATAAAAAATTGTATTACATATAAGTACAACTTATCACTTCAAATCATCCAAACTTACATGTATCTAAATATTTTCTTGCAAAAAGTTAATCATTTCAATAGTTCATTTTGTTCCGTTCTTTTACCTCAATGTAATAGTACGTTTTTTTACTGGAACCTCACATATTAGACTCCACCTTGAGCGCTAAGATTTACCAAGTACTAGTATGTCTTATTAAAAGAGAAATAATACACTAGAACTAAATGTTTACCACGGGTTTGCCATTAAACATGTTTATGCAAAACATTTCCCCCTTGCTTTCGCTCGTAATAACCTATTTAGCATTAAGTACTTATAACCTATGCTAACATTATAATAAAATAAAATCACTATGACTTATTTCGTTTCGAATTAGACAGCTATATACCTAATTATGTATAGATCTGCATGTAAATTCTTTTTAAAAGAGTTCGTAGTTTGTCATTAATAACCACTCACTGAAATATCATTTGTCAATTATAATGCATAGATATGAAATAGCTATACAAAACTGTACAAACAACACTTAGTTAAAGTATGTAGACATGCATTGGTTCAATAATGTGAATAATATAAAAATTACAAGAAACTCGTTCCATATGACTTCAATATATACATGTGATATATACTTGATTTGTAGTCTGCTTTTGTCCATCAAACATTTGGATTGATTAATAATGGTTAAATGCTCAAACATTAGTGTTCATACTTACATTTTGGTAGAAAAGTACCTCACGCGGAAAAAAAAAACCAAATAGTCCAATCAAATATTCAGTAAAGTCCAATCGTTCTTATATACTCATATTTAATTTTGACTTTCAAATGACCCTTAACATTATATAATAAATAAATTGTCTTTATCTCATTATGTTTATTATCGGGGTTTTAAAAGTTCATACTATAAGTAAGTATTTATCCTGCTGGAATCAAATGTCATAATTTAATTTTAAGGTCATTTTTTTAAATTTTACGCAATTTTAGGATTTTTTTGTCAAAGGAATATATATTACCCTAGCCGTATTTGGCACAACTTTTGGGAATTTTAGGTCCTCCTTGCTATTCAACTTTCTACTTGTTTGACTTGATAACTATTTTGATCTGAGCCTCACTGATGAGTTTTAAAAAAAGACAAAAGAAATGATTTCAGCTTTCCAATTGTGAACTTTCCATTTCTAAGTAGCAAAATTCCAGCAGCACCTGCATACGGGGTATATATATCTCCCAATTAATACGATATTCCCGTGCTTGCATTTCCTATCATGATTTCTTTTATAGAGAATTGCTGCTCACAAGGAAGCTATTAAACAAAGAGTTCCAAATGGTGAAATTGAA
This sequence comes from Mytilus trossulus, assembly GCF_036588685.1. Taxonomy (NCBI): domain Eukaryota; kingdom Metazoa; phylum Mollusca; class Bivalvia; order Mytilida; family Mytilidae; genus Mytilus; species Mytilus trossulus. Next base: position 22,966,400 of record NC_086379.1, read on the forward strand.
ATAATTCCTTCGTAAATTATACATGTAATACGGCCGCAATAGTGAGTTGGTTGACCGTTATGGAATAACCGTTTCACAAATGATATTGGATATGTTCGTCGTACCTACAATCCTTTCCCTTTCGTTAATATAACCTATTACGACTATTTAGACTATATACAGTATTTTTGTTATAACCATGATAAGCATCAGCAACACGACAGGTGCCACATGTAAAGCAGGATCTGCTTACTCTTACGGAGTACCTGAGATCACCCCAAGTTTTTGGTGGGGTACTAAATAATAATCTTGGTACCTTTGATAACTAATTATAAACACAAAACGCGCGTTTGGAGTATTCAATTATAAGTCTGGTACCTTTGATAGTAATTATATACCCTAAACACATGAAACATAAAAATCAAAGCCATATTTCAACAATGTTTAGCAATCGATACATGCTCAACTATAATGTTATAGTTATCAAGGTCGATTTAGTTTTGATTTAAAAAAAATCATCTTCATGTACCTCCAGAAAATCTAAGATAGCTCAACCAATTAATATATTGATTCTGCCAGCCCCCTTTTCCAAACCCGTGAAAGTTCAGACAATGTTTCAATCAAACAATTATAATATAAAAAAAATTGTTAGATTCTGAAGCGGCGAATTCAAGATTACATTTCTCGGAGATTTTATGTACCTCCTACAATGGTTTTTTTTTTTTTGGCATTTGGTTCTTTTGTTTATTTAATGGTCTGCAAATTATTATCTTTTTGTGTTATGCTCGTTAAATAGTATGGACAAAAGTTTTAATGACCCTTTTTGTGTGTTTTTGTTTCATAGTGTAAGTTTATTACAAATCCAGAAGAAAACAGCAAGGGGAAATCAAAACTAACATTTAACTTAGAAGAAAACAACACTTTTGAATATAAAAATTTGACAATAGTTCACCAAATTTCAACAGTAGGAAATCAATTATACATGTATTATAAAAATGGGAGAATAGTGAAGTAATAGGCAAAACGCTTCCGATGTGCATATATCACCCGACATACGTATCCACATTCCTGCATTTAAAACAGACAAAAAACGGTGAAAACTACATTGTATCAAAAGTAATGATAAAGAGATAATAAAAATAATTCAAAGAAAATTTTTTAATATTAGGCGGAAGTTTTCGAAGTTAAAAAGTCGAAAAGAAACCGTCGATTGCATTTATATATCTCGTAGTCATTCCAGTGTTGAGTCACTTTCAGCTTAATATATTGACAGTTATTTTGATGTTTGGTGTTAAATCACCGATAAAGTTTAGCTCATAAACATGTAAAACACCATTCTTTGACCCAAAGCCAAAAACCTGCAATTTAGTGGAGTCATCTGTTGTTGTCTATCATAACTTTGTTTTAGGAGATTAATTTGTAGTAAATCCAGCTGTTAGTTTTCGCGCTTCAAAAGTTTTACACTGTGTAATTGCATGACCTTTTATGTCTGACTACAACATAATCAGGAAACGCGACAACAATGGACAAAGAGACAAGAAATGTCTACAGAACACTACATACAAACAGTAAACACTGCGCGACACCCTAACAGATTGGGAGATATATAAGATAATCAACAAATGTAGCAGATGCTAATCTACGAGCGACAACATTCGAATTATTCATTGTATGCTTTTTGAATAAAAAGTCTCATTTAAAATATTAATAGTTATCAAAGGTACCAGGATTATAATTTAGTACGCCAGACGCGCGAATCGTCTACATAAGACTCATCAGTGACGCTCAAATCAAAAATAGTTATAAACCCAAACAAGTACAAAGTTAAAGAGCATTGAGGATCCAAAATTCAAAAAAGTTGTGCCAAATACGGCTAAGGTGATCTATGCCCGGGATAAGAATACTCTTTGTTTTTCAAAAAGTTCAAAGTTTTGTATACGTCAAGAACATATCCACGGCCATTCATAACCGTAAGGAAACTATTGTGAATGTGTCCGTAAAAATATTCTAACTGATAATTTAAAATTTGATCAAGTGGTTTACGGGTAAACAGCTTCATTATAAGAAACATTATGAAGAATAAAATGAAACGCAAACTAAAAAACGTAATAAAACGATATGTATTACAAATGCATCTGCATCTGAATATTGATCCAAGTACATGGGGAATGAAATCTCAGAAAAGAAATCTTGAATCATCTCTTTTGTAATAAAAGAATAGGGGATGGAAACAGGAGAACGAGTCAATGGGATAACAACCCGTCCAAAAAGCAGAACACGGCAAATGGCCACATATGGGTATGCAACGCATCGATAAAATTCCAGCTACCACTGGCGAGGTTCAGCTAGCAACATACAATAGTGCTACATGTCAACAAATGGACGCCACACTGTAAACATAAATACGAACTAAAATCTCAAAAAAAACCACCAAAAAACAGCAATAGACGAATAAAAGCTAGAGGTTCCTGACTTTGACAGGCAGCAGGGTTTTGTTTTGTGCGATCTCAACCCCCAAAGATAAACCAAGTCGATGTCGAATAGATAAACACACACCATACACACAATACAAAACTCAGTTAAAAGGAAGTCAGAGTTTGGTGTTATATAGGTAACACAGGACATTAACCATAATAACAACCATCAACGTTGATTTCTTAACCGACATGTACGTTCACCTTAGAAAACAAACAGGCGCACAAAACAGCAAGCATATTTCTGCACAAAAAAACTACCTTTACTAACGATACTATTGACCGCAAAGTCAGAGTAAGTCTAAATCATAGTTCCTGCATGAATTGTATAATTTTCAATTGAATTTAATCTAGCATGTTCGGTTTTACTTGTGACGTTTTAGCTAGTTCAGCATTCAGGAAGTAGTGTCACTCAATGAGACTTCCTTGTCAGTTTGTAATTGCTCCTTCATATCAACATTTCTTAGAACAATCAACAAAAAAGGGGCGAAAGATTTCAGAGGGACAGTAAAACTCACAGATCGAAGATACACTGACAACACTATGGTCAAAAAAGAAAAAAGTTAAACAATCAAACAAAAGAACACTAGACACAATATAACAAAACATAAGACTAAGCTACACGAACCCCACCAAAAACTGGGGCTTATGTTAGGTGCTCTGGAAGGGTAAGCATACACTGCTCCACAGGTGACATCCGTCGTATTGCTCATACAGATGAGCACATTTAGAGCGATAATACTCTCTATATACGTTTAATTAACTCAGAATCCAGACATCATTCACAGGAGTCAATTCAAGTGTAAATAGTTTATGTTGATATTGCAAACAACTGGATTTGGAGATAGAAACATACGACGGGCTTTTCTATCCATTTGTAAATGGCATTATAGAGAATTCTAACATGACGTCCTTCAAACGCTTTGAGAACACACCCGTGGTAAAATGAGAATATATTGTGTCACCTGATTTGCAACGTCACACGGTTTGTTTACGCTATTCTAATTTACTCCCCATGTCGTATGTAGTTAAAAATAAAAACGGAAGCATAAACAAACGATGATACAAATTTGTTGAGAGCACGATTTAATAAATAAAAATAAAATAAAAAAAATCTATTCTGTAAAAGGTAAGTATTTAAACAGATAAAAAAGATATAGATATAAATAATCAATTTGTCGTCTGCATGTAAACAAACACTCGTTGGAAAATGACGGCAGTACACGATCAATTCCAAATTGGAACAATGGAGAGAGTTACAAGATTATCAATTATGAAAAACCTTACAAACATTTTGCCGGACATTATACAATCTGTCCAAACTAGCCGTGTTGTCAAAGTTTTCAAGCATCAGTTATGTCAGTCTGAGCCTGTAAATGTAGAGCAGTTTCAGGAAGAATCCCAATCAGATGAGGAACTTTTTAATTTAAATGATGATGACTTGAATATAGAGAGTACTGATCCACCACAAAATGCTGTTGATGAACAAGATGAAGAAAATATTGTGACTGTCCCTGCAAAGAAGAGATTCAAATCGTGTTCAGAGATTGAACTTGACAAGATTTCCCAAGCAAGAAATGAGAAAAACACAGACAAACAGACACAATGGGGTGTAAAATTATTTAGAGGTATTCCTCATTTCAAAAAAATCATATTGGGTTGAATTTTGAATAAAAAAAACTTTAAGGTCATTTATTTTGTCCTAATTATTTAAAAACAAATTTATAGTGATTTTGGTTTTGCAATTTTTTATAATTACAGTTTGTATTATTACAAATTTACCCGATTCTTTATAATGCACAAATGAAATGCACAAAATTTGTCCTAGTGAGGAGTCGAACCTCAATCTCCCATTGTTAATGGGTGTATTTGCCATGATTATACTACCAGAACTTTATAAGCATTCATTTGTACAAGATATTACCTGGTGTCCATTATAATTAACAAATGATTTACTACACGTTTATAAATGTATACAATACAGTTGAATCATGCAAAAAATACCTTTCACAGGGACATGAATTATGTAGTTTTACCATGGCATTAAACGGGTGACGTACATTGTATATATATCTATAAATTCATACAATAGTTGAATTATGCAAAAAATACCATTCACCGGGGCATGATATATATGAATTTTACCCGGGGCATGATATATATATGAATTTAACCACGGCATTAAACGGGAAACATGCATAATAGCCATTGTACATGTATATACATGTATATTTATCAATTCATACATTAGTTGAATTATGCAAAAAATACCATTAACCGGGGCATGATATATATGAATTTTACCACGGCATTAAACGGGAAACATGCATTGTATATATACATGTATATTTATCAATTCATACAATAGTTGAATCATGCAAAAAATACCATTCAAAGGGGCATGATATATATGAATTTTACCACGGCATTAAACGGGAAACATGCATTGTATATACATGTATATTTATCAATTCATACAATAGTTGAATCATGCAAAAAATACCATTCAAAGGGGCATGATATATATGAATTTTACAACGGCATTAAAAGGGAAACATGCATTGTATATAACGTTACATGTATATTTATAAATTCATACATAGTTGAATCATGCAAGAAATACCATTCACTGGGGCATGATATATATATGAATTTTACCACGGCATTATACGGGTAACGTGCATTGTATATATACATGTATTTATAAATGTATACAATACAGTTCAATCATGCAAAAAATACCATTCACAGTTGATCATGTAAAAAAAAACATTCAAAGGGGCATGAATTATACAACCGCATTAAACGGGTTCTCATTTGAATTGTTTTACATTGTCTCATCGGGGCCTTTTATAGCTTACTATATGCAGTATGGGCTTTGCTCATTGTTGAAGCCCGTACTGTGGCCTACATGTATAATTGTTAATGTTGTGTCAATTTGGTCTTTTGTGGATAGTTGTCTCATTGGTAATCATACTACACCTTCTTTTTATATGTCATGTATGTGCATTACAATTTACAAGTACAAATGTACATACATTTATACAGTTGAAACATGTAAAAATCACATTTATAGAGGCATGATTGAATTATATGAACTTTACCACGGCCTTTAACAGACATGAGTTTATATCAATTTTACCACATACAAACAGGTTAACCATTTATAAATTATTCTGCGTTTGAAGGACGTCATGTTAAAATTTCTGTTTAAAATCACAAAATATTCATAGGGCAATTGTAATTTCAGGTTGGTTACAGGAAAATGACCACAACTTACAATTTGAAAATCTAGAAGAGTCAACACTGAATGAACGCCTTAGGGTTTTTTATGGAAGCCTCAGAACAAAACAAGGACTAGAATATTCAAAGTCTGCACTCGTAGGAATCAGGGCTGCAATTTCAAGGCATTTAAATAGTTCACCGCACAATTGAGAATTTAAGATCATGACAGATCGCGCGTTCATGACTTCTAACCATGTGTTGTTAGGTTTGATAAAACTCCTTAAACGTGATGGTAAAGATACCACAGTTCATAAAAAGGCAATATCACAGGGGGATATAGAAAAGCTATATTCTTGTGGCGTGTTCAATGTTGATTCACCAGACACATTACAAAACAAAGTGTTCTGGGATGTTATGCTAAACTTTGGACGTCGCGGTCAAGAGGGTTTGCCAGAACTGAAGTCAAACTCTTATCATAAACTCACCGATGATAAAGGAATGAAATATTATACCATGGCATACAACGAATGTGATAAAACCCACCATGGGGTGGACGGAAAGGAAAACATAAAAGAAACTCGTATGTATGAACGTCCAACTGATCTTAACTGCCCAGTACATAGCTTAGATCTGTACCTTAGTAAGCTTAGCCCAAAATGCTCTGCTTTCTTTCAACAGACACTGGTAAACCCCAGACCAGATTGCTGGTATGCAGCACAGCCTATTGGGAAAAATAAGCTGGCATCATGGATGTCTAGAATATCAAAAAGTGCAGATCTGTCAAAAATATACACGAACCACTGCATTAAGGCCACCGTTGCAACAGTTTTAAGTAGACAAGGGGTGGATATACTGAAAATTATGTCGGTTACTGGTCATCGGAATGTAAAGAGTCTTGAGAGCTACATCAATGAGCCAACAGATAATGAAAGAAGAACACTATCTTCAGCTTTACAAGCAGGAACTATCCCTTCTGCTTCATCTTCAAATGTTACAACACTCACCTCAAATTCTTGAAATTCTGTATGTTCCTCTTCAGACGCAGGTAGGGATATTGAGGTCAGAATGTCCAAGGAGCAGATGTCGAATTCCGCACTCAATATTATGAACAATGCCTCAATAACTGGCGGCACTTTCACATTCAACATTGTACAGAAAGAAGAAAACCATTGACATGTTGACTGTTAAATTATGATCATCAGTTACTCACGAGCTATCTTTAGTCTGCCAAAACTCCATGTTGTAATAAAGTTGTGAAAATATTATAAAGTTTAATCCACACTTGTGTTAATCTGTTGATTTCGTTTCTTCTCGATAATATACATGTGTACACATCAAAGTAAACTGTAAACAATGCAAAGTAAACTGTAAACAATGCAAAGTAAACTGTAAACAATCTGAGACTACTATAACACATGTGTTATAGTAGTCTCAGAAACAATGCAACATGGATTTGGTCTCACCATGTTATTTCACTAAACTATTACATATTGTACCCACTGCTCTTTACTTTTGTTAAAAAAGAGAGAGGAAAAGATGTATTATTTTCCTCGTGTAACTGGAAACAAACCACTGTTTACACATCGGCGATACACACTCAACTGACCTCATACACCTTATCGCTATTTGTCCGCCATTATCGGACATCACACAAGTTCCCGTAAAATTTTGACGTCATTAAAGAAAATATCTGACGCCACAATGGAAAAGAGATTGTTGTCTGACGTCAAAAGTTCAAGCGGGACAGATTCTCGGGTCAAGCGGGAATAGCGATAAGGTGTATTGACAGCGCCATTTTCCGGTCTCACTAATTAGCGTCAACAAGAATTTTAGCGACAACAAGCGTCAACAAGCGACAAGAAGCGACAACAAGAATTATTTTAGCGACAACAAGCGACAAGAAACTATTTAGCGACAACAAAACATATTTTTTTTAATTAAAATTAATAATTGCAAAAAATATTAAAAGAATATGCAAAAGGAAATAATTTTAGCGACAAGAAAGATAAAATTGATAGAAAAAATGAAACATTATTTACATATTTATTATATCATTACAGCTAGTATTACGTTTAATTATTGTATTATGAGATTACTTAAAGTTTTCCTTGTGTTTCAGAATATATTATTTATCTTATAATTTGTTTTTTAAAACTCTTTTCGTTTATTTATACTTTGACTTTGATGAAAACAGATACGTCCATTATCTTATACATATTTTTCATATTTAGAAATAAAAAAAGAAGCTCAATCTCTTTCTTCTTGACAAATGTTTAATATCTTCATCTACCAATATACTAATATAAACTTCACAATCTCTTTCTTCCTCACAAATGTTTCATTTCTTCGTCTATCTTTATAATAAAACATTTAAATTAATATGGCAAGCCGTTGTGGAATTTATTCCCTATTTATTAATATTAAAAAATCATTTATTAATATTAATAAATGATTTTTTAATATTAAAAAATCATTTTTTAATATTAATAAATCGAATTTTTAATATTAAATAATACGCTGATTTTTTAATATTAATAAATGAATATTTAATATTAAAAAATCATTTATTAATATTAAAAAATAATTTTTTAATATAAAATATTCAGTCTGATTTTTTAATATTAATAAATGAATTTTTAATATTAAATAATACGCTGATTTTTTAATATTAAAAAATCAACATCAATGTAACCTTAGCGTTTAATATAAGGCAAATCAATCATTATCTGTCAAACGCTTTAATGATGATTATTAGACAAGTCGGTCCGTAGAAATTTTGGAGACTAGTCTATGTTAAGTTAACTCGGACCATCTTATATCGACCCTGACAAGTATTTTGGGAAAGATTGAACTATTTAATGATTATAAACTATTAAATATTAAATGATTAATTTAATTTTCTTTTAATAGTTTCTGAACTTGTCGAAATAAAAGCGTTTTAGGGACAAAACAAATTGACAATGACCGATATTTGGCAAACATACCACAGTACCGTGGTTAAATATTCTGCATTAACCCTATCAGAGCTTTGAAAAGATCTATATATATCAATATTTAAGTTCATGAAAAAATCAAATATAATTAATGTCACATTCAAGTGTACCACTGACTAAATTCTCGATCAATTTATTTACTTGGGTCGACAATTCGACATAAGCGATTTAAAAATATATATATATCACCAGACACAAGTTGGTTCCTTTTTCCTTTTTCCTTTTTCGATATTCAAATTTTGAAAAATATTACAAGTCCAAACTAAATTTTGTTTTGCTTCAATTTTTTTTTCCCTCAAAATCTTTTTTTGCTCAAATTTTTTTTTCCTCAAAATTTTTTTTTCCTCAATATTTTTTTCCTCAAATCTTTTTTTTTCTCAAATTTTTTTTTTCCTCAAATTTTTTTTTCCTCAAATTTTTTTTCCTCAAATTTTTTTTTTTCTCAAATTTTTTTTCCTCAAAATTTTTTTTCCTCAAATTTTTTTTTTCAAATTTTTTTTTTTCCTCATTTTTTTTCGTTTCTTTATTCAATTTCTTTTTCCTTATTCGATTTATATTTCCTTTTTCATATTCATTTCCTTTTTCGGTTTCTATTCCCTGAATCGGATTCTATTTCCTTATTGGGTTTCTATTTCCTTATTCGGTTTCGATTTCCTTATTCGGTTTCTAGTTCCTTATTCGATTTTCATTTCCTTATTCGGTTTCTTTTTCCTTTTTCAATATTCATTTCCTTTTTCGTTTCTATTTCCTTATTCGGTTTCTATTTCCTTATTCGGTTTCTTTTTCCTTATTCTGTTTCTTTTTCCTTTTTCAATATTCATTTCCTTTTTCGGTTTCTATTTCCTTATTTAGTTTCTATTTCCTTATTGGGTTTCTATTTCCTTATTCGGTTTCGATTTCCTTATTCGGTTTCTAGTTCCTTATTCGATTTTCATTTCCTTATTCGGTTTCTTTTTCCTTTTTCAATATTCATTTCCTTTTTCGGTTTCTATTTCCTTATTCGGTTTCTATTTCCTTATTGCATTTTCATTTCCTTATTCGATTTCCATTTCCTTATTCGATTTCCATTTCCTTATTCAGTTTCTTTTTCCTTTTTCAATATTCATTTCCTTTTTCGGTTTCTATTTCCTTATTCGGTTTCTATTTCCATATTGGATTTTCATTTCCTTTTTCGGTTTCTATTTCCTTATTCGGTTTCTATTTCCATATTGGATTTTCATTTCCTTTTTCGTTTCTATTTCCTTATTCGGTTTCTGTTTCCTTATTTGATTTCTTTTTCCTTATTCAATTTTCATTTCCTTATTCGGTTTCAAGTTCCTTATTCGATTTTCATTTCCTTATTCGGTTTCTTTTTCCTTTTTCAATATTCATTTCCTTTTTCGGTTTCTATTTCCTTATTCGGTTTCTATTTCCTTATTGGATTTTCATTTCCTTATTCGATTTCCATTTCCTTATACGGTTTCTTTTTCCTTTTTCAATATTCATTTCCTTTTTCAGTTTCTATTTCCTTATTCAGTTTCTATTTCCTTATTCGGTTTCTATTTCCTTATTCGGTTTCTTTTTCCTTATTCGGTTTCTTTTTCCTTTTTCAATATTCATTTCCTTTTTCGGTTTCTATTTCCTTATTTAGTTTCTATTTCCTTATTGGGTTTCTATTTCCTTATTCGGTTTCGATTTCCTTATTCGGTTTCTAGTTCCTTATTCGATTTTCATTTCCTTATTGGGTTTCTTTTTCCTTTTTCAATATTCATTTCCTTTTTCATATTCATTTCCTTTTTCGGTTTCTATTCCCTGAATCGGATTCTATTTCCTTATTGGGTTTCTATTTCCTTATTCGGTTCGATTTCCTTATTCGGTTTCTAGTTCCTTATTCGATTTTCATTTCCTTATTCGGTTTCTTTTTCCTTTTTCAATATTCATTTCCTTTTTCGTTTCTATTTCCTTATTCGGTTTCTGTTTCCTTATTTGATTTCTTTTTCCTTATTCAATTTTCATTTCCTTATTCGGTTTCTAGTTCCTTATTCGATTTTCATTTCCTTATTCGGTTTCTTTTTCCTTTTTCAATATTCATTTCCTTTTTCGGTTTTATTTCCTTATTCGGTTTCTATTTCCTTATTGGATTTTCATTTCCTTATTCGATTTCCATTTCCTTATTCGGTTTCTTTTTCCTTTTTCAATATTCATTTCCTTTTTCGGTTTCTATTTCCTTATTCGGTTTCTATTTCCTTATTGGATTTTCATTTCCTTATTCGATTTCCATTTCCTTATTCAAATTTCATTTCCTTATTCGGTTTCTTTTTCCTTTTTCAATATTCATTTCCTTTTTCGGTTTCTTTTTCCTAATTCGGTTTCTGTTTCCTTATTTGATTTCTTTTTCCTTATTCAATTTTCATTTCCTTATTCGGTTTCTATTTCCTTATTGGATTTTCATTTCCTTATTCAATTTCCATTTCCTTATACGGTTTCTTTTTCCTTTTTCAATATTCATTTCCTTTTTCAGTTTCTATTTCCTTATTCAGTTTCTATTTCCTTATTCGGTTTCTATTTCCTTATTCGGTTTCTTTTTCCTTATTCTGTTTCTTTTTCCTTTTTCAATATTCATTTCCTTTTTCGGTTTCTATTTCCTTATTTAGTTTCTATTTCCTTATTGGGTTTCTATTTCCTTATTCGGTTTCGATTTCCTTATTCGGTTTCTAGTTCCTTATTCGATTTTCATTTCCTTATTCGGTTTCTTTTTCCTTTTTCAATATTCATTTCCTTTTTCGGTTTCTATTTCCTTATTCGGTTTCTATTTCCTTATTGCATTTTCATTTCCTTATTCGATTTCCATTTCCTTATTCGATTTCCATTTCCTTATTCAGTTTCTTTTTCCTTTTTCAATATTCATTTCCTTTTTCGGTTTCTATTTCCTTATTCGGTTTTTATTTCCATATTGGATTTTCATTTCCTTTTTCGATTTCCATTTCCTTATTCGATTTCCATTTCCTTCTTCGGTTTCTTTTTCCTTTTTCAATATTCATTTCCTTTTTCGGTTTCTACTTCCTTATTCGGTTTCTATTTCCTTATTGGATTTTCATTTCCTTATTGGATTTTCATTTCCTTATTGGATTTCCATTTCCTTATTCGGTTTCCATTTCCTTATTCGGTTTCTTTTTCCTTTTTCAATATTCATTTCCCTTTTTGGTTTCTATTTCCTTATTCGGTTTCTATTTCCTTATTTGGTTTCTATTTCCTTATTCGGTTTCTTCTTCCTAATTCAGTTTCTGTTTCCTTATTTGATTTCTTTTTCCTTATTCAATTTTCATTTCCTTATTCGGTTTCTTTTTCCTTTTTCAATATTCATTTCCTTTTTCATATTCATTTCCTTTTTCGGTTTCTATTCCCTGAATCGGATTCTATTTCCTTATTGGGTTTCTATTTCCTTATTCGGTTCGATTTCCTTATTCGGTTTCTAGTTCCTTATTCGATTTTCATTTCCTTATTCGGTTTCTTTTTCCTTTTTCAATATTCAATTCCTTTTTCGTTTCTATTTCCTTATTCGGTTTCTGTTTCCTTATTTGATTTCTTTTTCCTTATTCAATTTTCATTTCCTTATTCGGTTTCTAGTTCCTTATTCGATTTTCATTTCCTTATTCGGTTTCTTTTTCCTTTTTCAATATTCATTTCCTTTTTCGGTTTTATTTCCTTATTCGGTTTCTATTTCCTTATTGGATTTTCATTTCCTTATTCGATTTCCATTTCCTTATTCGGTTTCTTTTTCCTTTTTCAATATTCATTTCCTTTTTCGGTTTCTATTTCCTTATTCGGTTTCTATTTCCTTATTGCATTTTCATTTCCTTATTCGATTTCCATTTCCTTATTCGATTTCCATTTCCTTATTCAGTTTCTTTTTCCTTTTTCAATATTCATTTCCTTTTTCGGTTTCTATTTCCTTATTCGGTTTCTATTTCCATATTGGATTTTCATTTCCTTTTTCGGTTTCTATTTCCTTATTCGGTTTCTATTTCCATATTGGATTTTCATTTCCTTTTTCGTTTCTATTTCCTTATTCGGTTTCTGTTTCCTTATTTGATTTCTTTTTCCTTATTCAATTTTCATTTCCATATTCGGTTTCAAGTTCCTTATTCGATTTTCATTTCCTTATTCGGTTTCTTTTTCCTTTTTCAATATTCATTTCCTTTTTCGGTTTCTATTTCCTTATTCGGTTTCTATTTCCATATTGGATTTTCATTTCCTTTTTCGGTTTCTATTTCCTTATTCGGTTTCTATTTCCATATTGGATTTTCATTTCCTTTTTCGTTTCTATTTCCTTATTCGGTTTCTGTTTCCTTATTTGATTTCTTTTTCCTTATTCAATTTTCATTTCCATATTCGGTTTCAAGTTCCTTATTCGATTTTCATTTCCTTATTCGGTTTCTTTTTCCTTTTTCAATATTCATTTCCTTTTTCGGTTTCTATTTCCTTATTCGGTTTCTATTTCCTTATTGGATTTTCATTTCCTTATTCGATTTCCATTTCCTTATTCGGTTTCTTTTTCCTTTTTCAATATTCATTTCCTTTTTCGGTTTCTATTTCCTTATTCGGTTTCTATTTCCTTATTGGATTTTCATTTCCTTATTCGATTTCCATTTCCTTATTCAAATTTCATTTCCTTATTCGGTTTCTTTTTCCTTTTTCAATATTCATTTCCTTTTTCGGTTTCTTTTTCCTAATTCGGTTTCTGTTTCCTTATTTGATTTCTTTTTCCTTATTCAATTTTCATTTCCTTATTCGGTTTCTATTTCCTTATTGGATTTTCATTTCCTTATTCAATTTCCATTTCCTTATACGGTTTCTTTTTCCTTTTTCAATATTCATTTCCTTTTTCAGTTTCTATTTCCTTATTCAGTTTCTATTTCCTTATTCGGTTTCTATTTCCTTATTCGGTTTCTTTTTCCTTATTCGGTTTCTTTTTCCTTTTTCAATATTCATTTCCTTTTTCGGTTTCTATTTCCTTATTTAGTTTCTATTTCCTTATTGGGTTTCTATTTCCTTATTCGGTTTCGATTTCCTTATTCGGTTTCTAGTTCCTTATTCGATTTTCATTTCCTTATTGGGTTTCTTTTTCCTTTTTCAATATTCATTTCCTTTTTCATATTCATTTCCTTTTTCGGTTTCTATTCCCTGAATCGGATTCTATTTCCTTATTGGGTTTCTATTTCCTTATTCGGTTCGATTTCCTTATTCGGTTTCTAGTTCCTTATTCGATTTTCATTTCCTTATTCGGTTTCTTTTTCCTTTTTCAATATTCATTTCCTTTTTCGTTTCTATTTCCTTATTCGGTTTCTGTTTCCTTATTTGATTTCTTTTTCCTTATTCAATTTTCATTTCCTTATTCGGTTTCTAGTTCCTTATTCGATTTTCATTTCCTTATTCGGTTTCTTTTTCCTTTTTCAATATTCATTTCCTTTTTCGGTTTTATTTCCTTATTCGGTTTCTATTTCCTTATTGGATTTTCATTTCCTTATTCGATTTCCATTTCCTTATTCGGTTTCTTTTTCCTTTTTCAATATTCATTTCCTTTTTCGGTTTCTATTTCCTTATTCGGTTTCTATTTCCTTATTGGATTTTCATTTCCTTATTCGATTTCCATTTCCTTATTCAAATTTCATTTCCTTATTCGGTTTCTTTTTCCTTTTTCAATATTCATTTCCTTTTTCGGTTTCTTTTTCCTAATTCGGTTTCTGTTTCCTTATTTGATTTCTTTTTCCTTATTCAATTTTCATTTCCTTATTCGGTTTCTATTTCCTTATTGGATTTTCATTTCCTTATTCAATTTCCATTTCCTTATACGGTTTCTTTTTCCATTTTCAATATTCATTTCCTTTTTCAGTTTCTATTTCCTTATTCAGTTTCTATTTCCTTATTCGGTTTCTATTTCCTTATTCGGTTTTTTTTTCCTTATTCTGTTTCTTTTTCCTTTTTCAATATTCATTTCCTTTTTCGGTTTCTATTTCCTTATTTAGTTTCTATTTCCTTATTGGGTTTCTATTTCCTTATTCGGTTTCGATTTCCTTATTCGGTTTCTAGTTCCTTATTCGATTTTCATTTCCTTATTCGGTTTCTTTTTCCTTTTTCAATATTCATTTCCTTTTTCGGTTTCTATTTCCTTATTCGGTTTCTATTTCCTTATTGCATTTTCATTTCCTTATTCGATTTCCATTTCCTTATTCGATTTCCATTTCCTTATTCAGTTTCTTTTTCCTTTTTCAATATTCATTTCCTTTTTCGGTTTCTATTTCCTTATTCGGTTTCTATTTCCATATTGGATTTTCATTTCCTTTTTCGATTTCCATTTCCTTATTCGATTTCCATTTCCTTCTTCGGTTTCTTTTTCCTTTTTCAATATTCATTTCCTTTTTCGGTTTCTACTTCCTTATTCGGTTTCTATTTCCTTATTGGATTTTCATTTCCTTATTGGATTTTCATTTCCTTATTGGATTTCCATTTCCTTATTCGGTTTCCATTTCCTTATTCGGTTTCTTTTTCCTTTTTCAATATTCATTTCCCTTTTTGGTTTCTATTTCCTTATTCGGTTTCTATTTCCTTCTTTGGTTTCTATTTCCTTATTCGGTTTCTTCTTCCTAATTCAGTTTCTGTTTCCTTATTTGATTTCTTTTTCCTTATTCAATTTTCATTTCCTTATTCGGTTTCTTTTTCCTTTTTCAATATTCATTTCCTTTTTCGGTTTCTATTTCCTTATTCGGTTTCTATTTCCTTATTCGGTTTCTATTTCCTTATTGGATTTTCATTTCATTTCCTTATTCGATTTCAATTTCCTTATTCGGTTTCCATTTCCTTATTCGGTTTCTTTTTACTTTTTCAATATTCATTTCGGTTTGTATTTCCTTATTCGGTTTCTTCTTCCTTATTCGGTTTCTTTTTCCTTTTTCAATATTCATTTCCTTTTTCGGTTTCTATTTCCTTATTCGGTTTCTATTTCCATATTGGATTTTCATTTCCTTTTTCGATTTTTATTTCCTTATTCGATTTCCATTTCCTTCTTCGGTTTCTTTTTCCTTTTTCAATATTCATTTCCTTTTTCGGTTTCTATTTCCTTATTCAGTTTCTATTTCCTTATTGGATTTTCATTTCCTTATTGGATTTCCATTTCCTTATTCGGTTTCCATTTCCTTATTCGGTTTCTTTTTCCTTTTTCAATATTCATTTCCCTTTTTGGTTTCTATTTCCTTATTCGGTTTCTATTTCCTTATTTGGTTTCTATTTCCTTAATCGGTTTCTTCTTCCTAATTCAGTTTCTGTTTCCTTATTCGGTTTCTATTTCCTTATTCGGTTTCTATTTCCTTATTGGATTTTCATTTCCTTATTCGATTTCCATTTCCTTATTCGATTTTCATTTCCTTATTCGGTTTCTTTTTCCTTTTTCAATATTCAATTCCTTTTTCGTTTCTATTTCCTTATTCGGTTTCTGTTTCCTTATTTGATTTCTTTTTCCTTATTCAATTTTCATTTCCTTATTCGGTTTCTAGTTCCTTATTCGATTTTCATTTCCTTATTCGGTTTCTTTTTCCTTTTTCAATATTCATTTCCTTTTTCGGTTTTATTTCCTTATTCGGTTTCTATTTCCTTATTGGATTTTCATTTCCTTATTCGATTTCCATTTCCTTATTCGGTTTCTTTTTCCTTTTTCAATATTCATTTCCTTTTTCGGTTTCTATTTCCTTATTCGGTTTCTATTTCCTTATTGCATTTTCATTTCCTTATTCGATTTCCATTTCCTTATTCGATTTCCATTTCCTTATTCAGTTTCTTTTTCCTTTTTCAATATTCATTTCCTTTTTCGGTTTCTATTTCCTTATTCGGTTTCTATTTCCATATTGGATTTTCATTTCCTTTTTCGGTTTCTATTTCCTTATTCGGTTTCTATTTCCATATTGGATTTTCATTTGCTTTTTCGTTTCTATTTCCTTATTCGGTTTCTGTTTCCTTATTTGATTTCTTTTTCCTTATTCAATTTTCATTTCCATATTCGGTTTCAAGTTCCTTATTCGATTTTCATTTCCTTATTCGGTTTCTTTTTCCTTTTTCAATATTCATTTCCTTTTTCGGTTTCTATTTCCTTATTCGGTTTCTATTTCCTTATTGGATTTTCATTTCCTTATTCGATTTCCATTTCCTTATTCGGTTTCTTTTTCCTTTTTCAATATTCATTTCCTTTTTCGGTTTCTATTTCCTTATTCGGTTTCTATTTCCTTATTGGATTTTCATTTCCTTATTCGATTTCCATTTCCTTATTCAAATTTCATTTCCTTATTCGGTTTCTTTTTCCTTTTTCAATATTCATTTCCTTTTTCGGTTTCTTTTTCCTAATTCGGTTTCTGTTTCCTTATTTGATTTCTTTTTCCTTATTCAATTTTCATTTCCTTATTCGGTTTCTATTTCCTTATTGGATTTTCATTTCCTTATTCAATTTCCATTTCCTTATACGGTTTCTTTTTCCTTTTTCAATATTCATTTCCTTTTTCAGTTTCTATTTCCTTATTCAGTTTCTATTTCCTTATTCGGTTTCTATTTCCTTATTCGGTTTCTTTTTCCTTATTCGGTTTCTTTTTCCTTTTTCAATATTCATTTCCTTTTTCGGTTTCTATTTCCTTATTTAGTTTCTATTTCCTTATTGGGTTTCTATTTCCTTATTCGGTTTCGATTTCCTTATTCGGTTTCTAGTTCCTTATTCGATTTTCATTTCCTTATTGGGTTTCTTTTTCCTTTTTCAATATTCATTTCCTTTTTCATATTCATTTCCTTTTTCGGTTTCTATTCCCTGAATCGGATTCTATTTCCTTATTGGGTTTCTATTTCCTTATTCGGTTCGATTTCCTTATTCGGTTTCTAGTTCCTTATTCGATTTTCATTTCCTTATTCGGTTTCTTTTTCCTTTTTCAATATTCATTTCCTTTTTCGTTTCTATTTCCTTATTCGGTTTCTGTTTCCTTATTTGATTTCTTTTTCCTTATTCAATTTTCATTTCCTTATTTGGTTTCTAGTTCCTTATTCGATTTTCATTTCCTTATTCGGTTTCTTTTTCCTTTTTCAATATTCATTTCCTTTTTCGGTTTTATTTCCTTATTCGGTTTCTATTTCCTTATTGGATTTTCATTTCCTTATTCGATTTCCATTTCCTTATTCGGTTTCTTTTTCCTTTTTCAATATTCATTTCCTTTTTCGATTTCTATTTCCTTATTCGGTTTCTATTTCCTTATTGGATTTTCATTTCCTTATTCGATTTCCATTTCCTTATTCAAATTTCATTTCCTTATTCGGTTTCTTTTTCCTTTTTCAATATTCATTTCCTTTTTCGGTTTCTTTTTCCTAATTCGGTTTCTGTTTCCTTATTTGATTTCTTTTTCCTTATTCAATTTTCATTTCCTTATTCGGTTTCTATTTCCTTATTGGATTTTCATTTCCTTATTCAATTTCCATTTCCTTATACGGTTTCTTTTTCCTTTTTCAATATTCATTTCCTTTTTCAGTTTCTATTTCCTTATTCAGTTTCTATTTCCTTATTCGGTTTCTATTTCCTTATTCGGTTTCTTTTTCCTTATTCTGTTTCTTTTTCCTTTTTCAATATTCATTTCCTTTTTCGGTTTCTATTTCCTTATTTAGTTTCTATTTCCTTATTGGGTTTCTATTTCCTTATTCGGTTTCGATTTCCTTATTCGGTTTCTAGTTCCTTATTCGATTTTCATTTCCTTATTCGGTTTCTTTTTCCTTTTTCAATATTCATTTCCTTTTTCGGTTTCTATTTCCTTATTCGGTTTCTATTTCCTTATTGCATTTTCATTTCCTTATTCGATTTCCATTTCCTTATTCGATTTCCATTTCCTTATTCAGTTTCTTTTTCCTTTTTCAATATTCATTTCCTTTTTCGGTTTCTATTTCCTTATTCGGTTTCTATTTCCATATTGGATTTTCATTTCCTTTTTCGATTTCCATTTCCTTATTCGATTTCCATTTCCTTCTTCGGTTTCTTTTTCCTTTTTCAATATTCATTTCCTTTTTCGGTTTCTACTTCCTTATTCGGTTTCTATTTCCTTATTGGATTTTCATTTCCTTATTGGATTTTCATTTCCTTATTGGATTTCCATTTCCTTATTCGGTTTCCATTTCCTTATTCGGTTTCTTTTTCCTTTTTCAATATTCATTTCCCTTTTTGGTTTCTATTTCCTTATTCGGTTTCTATTTCCTTATTTGGTTTCTATTTCCTTATTCGGTTTCTTCTTCCTAATTCAGTTTCTGTTTCCTTATTTGATTTCTTTTTCCTTATTCAATTTTCATTTCCTTATTCGGTTTCTTTTTCCTTTTTCAATATTCATTTCCTTTTTCGGTTTCTATTTCCTTATTCGGTTTCTATTTCCTTATTCGGTTTCTATTTCCTTATTGGATTTTCATTTCATTTCCTTATTCGATTTCAATTTCCTTATTCGGTTTCCATTTCCTTATTCGGTTTCTTTTTACTTTTTCAATATTCATTTCGGTTTGTATTTCCTTATTCGGTTTCTTCTTCCTTATTCGGTTTCTTTTTCCTTTTTCAATATTCATTTCCTTTTTCGGTTTCTATTTCCTTATTCGGTTTCTATTTCCATATTGGATTTTCATTTCCTTTTTCGATTTTTATTTCCTTATTCGATTTCCATTTCCTTCTTCGGTTTCTTTTTCCTTTTTCAATATTCATTTCCTTTTTCGGTTTCTATTTCCTTATTCAGTTTCTATTTCCTTATTGGATTTTCATTTCCTTATTGGATTTCCATTTCCTTATTCGGTTTCCATTTCCTTATTCGGTTTCTTTTTCCTTTTTCAATATTCATTTCCCTTTTTGGTTTCTATTTCCTTATTCGGTTTCTATTTCCTTATTTGGTTTCTATTTCCTTAATCGGTTTCTTCTTCCTAATTCAGTTTCTGTTTCCTTATTCGGTTTCTATTTCCTTATTCGGTTTCTATTTCCTTATTGGATTTTCATTTCCTTATTCGATTTCCATTTCCTTATTCGATTTCCATTTCCTTAAATTCGGTTCCTTTTTCCTATTTCGATATTCAATTTTGAAAAATATTACAAGTCCAAACTAAATTTTTTTTTGCTTCAAAATTTTTTTTCCTCAAAATTGTTTTTTCCTCAAAAATTTTTTTTCCTCAAAATTTTTTTCCTCAAATTTTTTTTTTTCTCAAATTTTTTTTTTCCTCAAATTTTTTTTTCCTCAAATTTTTTTTCCTCAAAATTTTTTTTCCCCATAAGTTTTTTTCCTCAAAATTTTTTTTTTCTCAAATTTGTTTTCCTCAAAATTTTTTTTTCTCAAATTTTTTTTTTCCTCATTTTTTTTCGTTTCCTTATTCAATTTCTTTTTCCTCATTCGATTTTCATTTCCTTTTTCATATTCATTTCCTTTTTCGGTTTCTATTCCCTGAATCGGATTCTATTTCCTTATTGGGTTTCTATTTACTTATTGGGTTTCTATTTCCTTATTGGGTTTCTATTTCCTTATTGGAATTTCATTTCCTTATTTGATTTCCATTTCCTTATTCGATTTTCATTTCCTTATTCGGTTTCTTTTTCCTTTTTCAATATTCATTTCCTTTTTCGTTTTCTATTTCCTTATTCGGTTTCTATTTCCTTATTCGGTTTCTATTTCCTTATTGGATTTTCATTTCATTTCCTTATTCGATTTCAATTTCCTTATTCGGTTTCCATTTCCTTATTCGGTTTCTTTTTACTTTTTCAATATTCATTTCGGTTTGTATTTCCTTATTCGGTTTCTTCTTCCTTATTCGGTTTCTTTTTCCTTATTCAATATTCATTTCCTTTTTCGGTTTCTATTTCCTTATTCGGTTTCTATTTCCATATTGGATTTTCATTTCCTTTTTCGATTTCCATTTCCTTATTCGATTTTCATTTCCTTCTTGGGTTTCTTTTTCCTTTTTCAATATTCATTTCCTTTTTCGGTTTCTATTTCCTTATTCGGTTTCTATTTCCTTATTGGATTTTCATTTCCTTATTGGATTTCCATTTCCTTATTCGGTTTCTATTTCCTTATTCGGTTTCTATTTCCATATTGGATTTTCATTTCCTTTTTCGATTTTCATTTCCTTATTTGATTTCCATTTCCTTCTTCGGTTTCTTTTTCCTTTTTCAATATTCATTTCCTTTTTCGGTTTCCATTTCCTTATTCGGTTTCAATTTCCTTTTTCGATATTCAAATTTTGAAAAATATTACAAGTCCAAACTGAATTTTTTTTTTCATTCAAAATTTTTTTTCCTATAATTTATATATATATATAGATTCTTACATTGATACCAGTGGATTACCGGATTTATCCAATCGAGATAGTTAAATTATCAATTTTAAAGTTCGAGCCGCCTCGGCGAGTACTTTAAAATTTATAATTTAACTATCGAGATTGGATAAATCCGATAATCCACGAGTAACTATGTAAGAATCTGTTTCTCTAATGATTAAAAAGACATTTTCTTTTTTTGTTTTCCGAAAATCCCCTTCGAGTGCCTTTCTCAGTGCACGAAGTTGTCAATTTCATTAACACCTGTTATCATATTTTGGTTCATACAGTCAGCCAAAAAGGTCATGACCCGTAAAATCATCCAATGATCTTCTGAGATCACCAGCAACCACACGTTGATTAAATTTTTTTATACAATGGGTTCGAAAAGGGATAAATTTCCATAGAATTAGAGAAATAAGTATATCCGACTAAAACTGACGTTCGGTCTTTACTTCATCCCAAAAAGCTCGCTATACTTTTCCTTTTTTGTCTTTTGTTCGAGCCTGTGTATTGACCTCTAGATATCTTTCAATTACATCCAGTTTGGTGCATGTTGATGTTTGATAGTTGTAAATATAAGGAAATAATACCCGAATAAGGAAATGAAAATTAAATAAGGAAAAAGAAATCAAATAAGGAAACAGAAACCGAATAAGGAAAGAGAAACTAAATAAGGAAAAGGAAACCGAATAAGGAAATGAAAATCGAATAAGGAACTAGAAACCGAATAAGGAAATCGAAACCGAATAAGGAAATAGAAACCCAATAAGGAAATAGAATCCGATTCAGGGAATAGAAACCGAAAAAGGAAATGAATATGAAAAAGGAAATAAAAATCGAATAAGGAAAAAGAATTTGAATAAAGAAACGAAATAAAATGAGGAAAAAAAAAATTTGAGAAAAAAAAGAGGAAAAAAAAATTTGAGGAAAAAAAATTTGAGAAAAAAAAAATTTTGAGGAAAAAAAATTTGAGGAAAAAAAAAATTGAGGAAAAAAAAAATTTGAGAAAAAAAAAAATTTGAGGAAAAAAATTTTGAAGCAAAAAAAAAATTTAGTTTTGACTTGTAATATTTTTCAAAATTGAATATCGAAATAGGAAAAAGGAACCGAATAAGGAAATGGAAATTGAATAAGGAAATGGAAATCGAATAAGGAAATGGAAATCGAATAAGGAAATGAAAATCCAATAAGGAAATAGAAACCGAATAAGGAAATAGAAACCGAATAAGGAAATAGAAACCGAATAAGGAAACCGAATAAGGAAATAGAAACCGAATAAGGAAACAGCAATCGAATAAGGAAATGAAAATCGAATAAGGAAATAGAAACCGAATAAGGAAATAGAAACCAAAAAAGGAAATGAATATTGAAAAAGGAAAAAGAAACCGAATAAGGAAATGAAAATCGAATAAGGAACTAGAAACCGAATAAGGAAATCGAAACCGAATAAGGAAATAGAAACCCAATAAGGAAATAGAAACTAAATAAGGAAATAGAAACCGAAAAAGGAAATGAATATTGAAAAAGGAAAAAAAAACAGAATAAGGAAAAAGAAACCGAATAAGGAAATAGAAACCGAATAAGGAAATCGAAACCGAATAAGGAAATAGAAACCCAATAAGGAAATAGAATCCGATTCAGGGAATAGAAACCGAAAAAGGAAATGAATATGAAAAAGGAAATAAAAATCGAAGAAGGAAAAAGAATTTGAATAAAGAAACGAAATAAAATGAGGAAAAAAAAAATTTGAGAAAAAAAATTTGAGGAAAAAAAAATTTGAGGAAAAAAAATTTGAGAAAAAAAAAATTTTGAGGAAAAAAAATTTGAGGAAAAAAAAAATTGAGGAAAAATAAAATTTGAGAAAAAAAAAAATTTGAGGAAAAAAATTTTGAAGCAAAAAAAAAATTTAGTTTTGACTTGTAATATTTTTCAAAATTGAATATCGAAATAGGAAAAAGGAACCGAATAAGGAAATGGAAATTGAATAAGGAAATGGAAAATCGAATAAGGAAATGGAAATCAAATAAGGAAATGAAAATCCAATAAGGAAATAGAAACCGAATAAGGAAATAGAAACCGAATAAGGAAATAGAAACCGAATAAGGAAATAGAAACCGAATAAGGAAATAGAAACCGAATAAGGAAACAGCAATCGAATAAGGAAAGTAAAATCGAATAAGGAAATAGAAACCGAATAAGGAAATAGAAACCAAAAAAGGAAATGAATATTGAAAAAGGAAAAAGAAACCGAATAAGGAAATGAAAATCGAATAAGGAACTAGAAACCGAATAAGGAAATCGAAACCGAATAAGGAAATAGAAACCCAATAAGGAAATAGAAACTAAATAAGGAAATAGAAACCGAAAAAGGAAATGAATATTGAAAAAGGAGAGAAACAGAATAAGGAAAAAGAAACCGAATAAGGAAATAGAAACCGAATAAGGAAATCGAAACCGAATAAGGAAATAGAAACCCAATAAGGAAATAGAATCCGATTCAGGGAATAGAAACCGAAAAAGGAAATGAATATGAAAAAGGAAATAAAAATCGAATAAGGAAAAAGAAATTGAATAAAGAAACGAAAAAAAATGAGGAAAAAACAAAATTTGAGAAAAAAAAAATTTTGAGGAAAAAAAATTTGAGGAAAAAAAAAATTGAGGAAAAAAAAAATTTGAGAAAAAAAAAAATTTGAGGAAAAAAATTTTGATGATAAAAAAATTTTGAGAAAAAAAATTTTGAGGAAAAAAAAATTTTGAGGAAAAAAAATTTTGAGGAAAAAAAAATTTGAAGCAAAAAAAAATTTAGTTTGGACTTGTAATATTTTTCAAAATTTGAATATCGAAAAAGGAAAAAGGAAAAAGGAACCAACTTGTGTCTGGTATATATATCATGTATACACTAGTAAGCATTAGTGAATGGAGTATTGGATATAATGATATGTCATCATATCTCCCTTTATATAGAAAATATAACTAGAACTTTCGTTCAGATCATTTCGCTTCTATCAACAAATGCTAGAATAAACCTCAACTTAGTTATAAGTAAATGAGCTGTATTAGACCGTTGTTTTTCTCGTTTGAATGGTTTTACACTAGTTATTTTGGGGCCCTTTATAGCTTGTTGTTCGGTGTGAGCCAAGGCTCCGTGTTGAAGGCCGTACTTTGACCTATAATGGTTTACTTTTTAAATTGTTATTTGGATGGAGAGTTGTCTCATTGACACTCACACCACATCTTCCTATATCTATGTAACGACAAATTATTCGCCAAAAGAGAAGCTTTTCATGTCCCTCTCTGGAACGCGGCGTAAATTTAATTTTTACGTAAGGACTTATTGAAACCTCAATTACACACGTGATTTTTTGTTAATTAGTTGCTGGTTTTCAATTAGCTGCCCACTTGGTCTTCATTCTACCTATATAAAACCGTGCCAAATTTGGGCGTCCGTTTGGCTGTACAGGATGTATACAGACGCAGTCAATTCAGGTCAAAATGGTGATGTTAAATCGGATGCACGATGGAGAGAGAATGCCACGCTCTCTACACGTTAAGAAACTTGCAACAACTCTTTGAGGGGTTCGTAGGTGGTCTACTAAAATTCTAAATTTCTGTTCCTATCCATTAAACCCTCATTTGCCAATGCATGGGATTTCCAAATTCACAGACCTTCGTCATCAACGACCCCAATTACAGGACCTAGCTTCCTGTTATATTTATCATTATTTGGATATTGTCCTGAACATGTATGAACTATTTGCCACTGGATGTTAAACAATCCATTAATCAATCAAGCTTTCTTTGAATTTCTTAAATTTTGTTCGAAAGTATGAACAGAACTTCTGCGCGAGGCATTGACTGTGTGTATATCATTAGTATGTGTTTGTGTAGCCAGGGTCAAGCTCGTCAATATACATGTACTTTCAATTGACGTATATTAATTATTCAATATGAAAATTGAAGTTTTGAAGTATTTATGTTTTAATCAATATTAAGACTCTTCAGAACAAAATAATAAAAAGGGGTTACTATTTATCTTCAGGTTCTCAGTTTGGCTCAATAAGAATAATGCCCTTTCCATGGAGGAGTTAATCAAAGGATTTGAAGATTCTTTTACTCCAAATCCTATTGGAGTAGAACAATCTATGGTTTATAACTTCAGCGAATGGATCATGAAATATATCAGTCCAATGAGAAAACATTCACAGCCACATGTATTTAAAATATTTAAAGTAGACAGAAATGCCAAAATAGTATGCAAACAATGGACAACAGACAAGGTTTGTAGATTCTCAATTTAAACAAGTAATAAATACCAAATTTCAGTTGAAAATGAAACAATGATTTCCGTTCCAGGAATTTGTGTAAGCCATATGTAACCTTCATTTGACTCAAAACTTAATACATCCATCTGAATTTTTAAATTTAATACCGGTAATTAAGATTGGCAATTAATATTATTGAGTAAAATTTTAAACTGTGTCTTTTGACTAACATTTATTGTAACTAGTTTTAAATAGCTAAATATAACACATACTGAGACAAATAATGCCTTTAAATAATGATGTTATGCTTGAAGCCATGCAAATGATTAAACACAATATTAACAAGCAATTTCATTATTCAAATAATCGCATTTTATATTTAACAGATATATCATGTTCTTTGGGGTATTTGCAAAATTAGCAGTTGAGAGAATGTTAAATTTTGAGAACCACCAAATTTTATCGTTCAAAAACGCATTGATGACGTTACAAGCGTCCAGTCGGATAGAGTATTTTTTGGCAAATTACTCGGCAGAGAGGGTAAAAAAAAGGCATATCTTTTTTGCATATACCCCAGCGATGTTAATAAAATGAATGATTTTCAATTGATAACTAAATCGGTGAAAAATCTCACCAATTTACAGTTATCAACCAATCAAAACCCACGATTCTTACATAAGGTGTAATTATAAAAAAAAAATCATTTTTTTTTATTCAGGTTTATAAAGAATGTGTTGGGTCAATAGATTACTTAATCAATGAAATCCCAAAAGATGCACCCGAGGCAATTTGTCCAATTTATAATGAATTGGACAAAGTAAAAGATTCCATAACTCTTGCAAAACCATTTCTGAACTCCAGACAGCAAACACAGTGGCAAAGTTTTTTCAAAGATAAAGAGGAAGAAGGTAATTTTTTAGTCATTTATCACATATTTGATACAAAAACAATGCAACTTCAATGAGAGAGCCATATCAGCCTTGGTGTGCAAAAGATCCCTCTTATTTGATTTAAAGAGTCATGTACAATGGTGATATCTATGAGATTTGTTATATGTATAAAAAAAAACTGCCATGCATAATACAAATTAAATCTCACAGCAATTACAAATGAAATAGAATTATCATTTTGAATCCACATCTTATGATGCATTTGTGGAAAAAATACTTCTTTGTAGTTTGTCAGTGGACTGGAGCTAAATTCATACTCGATCTGTGAAGTCCTAGTAATAATAAAACTGTACAGTCGAAACCAGATTTTCTGAATTTCAGGATGTATGTACGAACAGAATGACAGACAGAGTGCATACCTATATATTCCTTCCAACAAATAAATTGAAATTGCAGGATAAAATCAATGTTAACCCAATCAGCAATCATTCAAACTACATGTATGAATATGAGTTTTATTTTTTATTCTTCAGAATTTGACTTCAAGGCAGAGTCCAACTTTAAATTTTTATTCTTCAGAATTTGACTTCAAGGCAGAGTCCAACTTTAAACTTTTAGAATTATCTGAGTATGTGAGGCAGAAAAGACTTGAAAAATCAAGAAATTACCAGCCAGTCACAATTCCACAAATAGTTATTGATGATAAAGATATGGAACCAGTAAGCATTTAAAGCAATATTAGTAAAATAAGTAGAATCAATCATAATATTATAAGATTCTGTTCTTTATTTAATTCCACCTTATGTAATAATGCTGTATTTTGATTGGATGAGAAACATGGGATTTTTCACCTATTTCTATATACTGAGATTTTCTTGTCTCTGCGGGGGTATTTGCCATTAGGGAATTCCATGTTCCGGGGTATTTGCTAGCAAATACCATGGTAGATGGGAAATACCCTAGCAAATACCATTGCAGATGGGGAATATCATGTCTAAAAATAACTCAATGAATTTTTTTTATTCTAATATGACAAATTCGTGGTCATTCTATATATATATGGTTTTAGATGAAATATTTAGGATAAAAAGCATCATTATTGAATTTGGACTGAATGACGTAAAAATTCTGAGATTGACGTCATAAATAAAACTCAACGGAAAGGAATTGTCAACTGGTCACATAAAACTGGAATCCACTTGCATTACACTTAACTGAAACTGATGAACAAAGTGAAGTAGTCCGCCGAGAAGCAGCTTATTATCATAAAAAGGGAGATATAAATACAGTCAGTGACTGTACATAAAAAATTTATAAGAAATGATTATACGGTTAATGCAATTTGACTGCGCATTTAGCACAGCTGCAGAGTATAAAAAAATTATACATTCAAGTCGAAATTTCATATGATACCTGATTATAATTAAACATTATGAGGTGGAACATTCGGTGGAATTAAACAAGTATATCATGCGTACAAGGGGTATTTGCAAAAAAATACCGGTTTCGAGGTAACCAAATTTCCCTCGCCTAACGGCTCTGGAAATTTGTACCTCTCAACCGGTATTTTTGGCAAATACCCCTTGCAAGCATGATATATTTGTATAGTATACTTTCCTATTCTAAGCTTTAATCATACAATTTGCAAAATCCTGCTATGAAAGAGTGTGTATATACTTAATATGTCTGTATATCAAATGAAATTTACAATGCACTCTTCTGAGATGTACCAAGACGTTTGTATGTGGCTTCTCAACCAAGCATGCAACATTAAGGAGGCTGGGAAATACTGGTCAGAATAATGTGTTAGGGTAAGGTGACATGTCTTAAAAAAACTGTTACATTGTGTGCTATGCAGGGTTAGTAATCATTTCTTAGTATCATGTTGAATACCCATCTGATGTGATACTGGATGCTAAACAACAATCATCAATCCATCTTGAAGATTAGGTAAAATTACTGATATTGCAGACTACATACCTTACTTTGATAAATTATTTAAAAAATACTCAATTTATACTGCTTAATGTTGTTAAATTCAAATATTTATTTTTTCAGGTGGTAATTGGAAAACTAACAGCAAGTAAAAAATCTAACAATATCAAATCACTAGCACTAGAGGTTGGGCAAATGGTGCTACTGGATATTGAAAAATATGCTGATGAGTGGCCACAGGTTGGACAGATACTAGAAATTGCAGCTGGATTGGTTAAGATTCACTGGTACAAAGGCAGCAAGACAGGACCTTGGTGTCCATGTACCATTCCTGTACCAGGAAAACGAGGAAAAAGAATGCAATGGATTGAAGAGATAAGGGCAGAAGAAATATGGAAAAATAATTTCAACTTAACCAACAAAAACTGTTTGACAAAGCAAATTAGATATGCCATTGACAATTATGACAATTAAGGGGGCTCCTGGGTATAAATAATTTTTTTTTCTAATATAGGACTTCGCTATCTTTTTTCATAATTGAACTTTATCATATACTTAAAAGAAAAATGAAATAAAAAAATGGGTTCAACGTTCATTTAAGCTCAAAATCTGCCTCCAGGTGAAGCATACATTTTTGTGAATGTCCTTTTTTTCTGTTGAACTAATAGGAGAAATAAAGGTAATATCGAAATAAAAAAATAACCTAATTACAGAAATTGCTTAAATTTTACTATTATTTAGTTTATGTACAGCTTATTTGAAAACAATAATAAAAAATGTAGGTCACCGATGAGTCAAAAAAGATATTTTTGATTTAATGCCAAAAATGGTATTTTTGCACCAAAGGGAGATAATTTGAAGCTTTTTCAATGATATAAACATTTTAGAAGTCATCTGGGGACAAACCGAATCGATTTTTTGGGTTGATTTTTGTACCATATCATAAAGTATCAACTAATAGTGTAATAAATAAAACTTGTAATGGAAAATTAAAGGTTTAATTTTTTACTGAAATTTTTGTACCCACGAGCCACCTTAAACCAAAAATATTTATGTGGTTCAAATTTCTTGTTATTTAAATATTTATATCAACTCAATATTTGGAAAGAAATTCCCCATTGATTTTATTCATAAACTTTTGAACGAAGGTTACTTGAAATTTGTTCTTCTGAAAGAGAAATAGAAAAATATGTCTGACTAGAAAAGTATACAGTTTTCATTCACATTTAATTTTTTAATGCTTATCATTAGCAATTTTGCCAAAACAACGTGTAAAATTTGAATGCATTTCTATCTGCCCTTGCTACTGTATCATATGACAATTTCAAAATCATTTAAATCAGTATCATGAAAGCATGCAAGACAGCTCACTGTGTGGACTCTTTCTTATTTAGTGTGACTTAAATGTTGTTTAACATAGTGTTGGATATTATAAGTTATATGGTTAACTACTGACCCCAAACGGATCCATAGAGGGTTAGTAAAATCCATAGGGGGTGAGGCCGGAGGCTGAGTCCCCTATGAATTTTATTCACCCTCTATGGATCAGTATGGAGTCAGTAGTTACCGGTAACTATAACAAATTTATCGGACGCTGGACTTTTTCTGCAGCGTTTTGTTGAAAAAAAACAAACAACATTAATAGATGACGTCGCCATTAATGCGTCATGAACCCTATATGAAACTTACTAACCCCATAGGTCTCATAGGGGGTCACCACGTGACGGCGTTTAACTAATCACAACGTGATAATTCATCTGTGGTCCGATAATTGTATATGTAATGTTGGTCATAGTTGTTATTTATATTAATTAATATTCATAATATAACAATAAAAGGGCAATCCAAATAGACAAGACATAAAACCAAAAAGTTTAAGTTGATTTTTGGTACAACAATTTTTGTAATACTTATGTTAATTATTAATGTTATTGTAGGACTAAGGTAATGGCTAATGTGTTGTAGCTTGTTTTTTAAGGTGGTACATAACACTACAGGGAGATAACTCTTTAAAAATCAGCTAAACGTTATTACCACATTAGCAAAGACAAATTAAGCTTCTCAATGATTAAAAATAGTGTTTTTTCAAACTGCTATGATATCCACTGAAAATATTCCCATAAATTGTGTGGTTAAAATTTTTCAAAATTTTATTGTGTTTGTCAACAGACATCTTTTGTCAAAATTTTATCAAAATTAAACGAAACAAATTTATTATAATTAAAGTGTTGGGTACCACCTGAAAGAAGTTTTAAAATAAAAAAATATGTAGTAATTTTTGTTTATTGCTCTGATATCATTTTCTAACATCAAATACATGTGACAAGTGCTGTTAAAATAGGAAGGCGATCTACAATAACCCTGTACAACACCGTCTTGATTGTGAAATAGCAATACACAATTAGTCTAAGTTATTTAATGTAAATTATTTGACAGAATGAAATATATGCATTATTTTTATTCAATAAAAATGTATTTTGGTAATTCATTGTATTATTGAGACACTTTGTACAAATAGTAAATATTTAATTTTATTTTTGAATATATTGGTTAACTTTAATAGCAATATTTTAATAGAAGATAACTGATATGAAAAAATGTTAAAAATCTTTTCTTTCTTGAAGCTGGAAAGCGAGTTTTGTGGCCCAACTTTAATTATTCATCATCCAAAAGCACATTGCTAAAGCTAGCTTCTCATATTTTATTTCAAAATTATCTGTTAGATTTCTGGTATTCACAATAATGTATTTTTAAAGGATAATTTGTTTAAAATTGGTCAGTTTCGCACAACCTGTAGTTAACTTTAATGAACCCTGGGTTACATTTTTCTTATATTAATGAAAAAGCATGGTAAAGTATACATTCTTGCAAAATATAAGCAAATTTTATTATACTTCTTATGTAGACCACCAACTCATTCATGTAATTATAGATTATGGTTCTTAATTAGGGCCCCGCCTTTAGGCGTGTCGCCCTATAGTGATCAGTCTGTCCGTCCGCAACACTTTAACTCTTCGTCCGCTCCATATCTAGAGAACCATTATGATTTCATACTTTAAACTTTACATGTTTATCAACCACCACCAGAGGGCGTGTCATGATGTATGTACAACTTTCTAGGTCAAAGGTAAAGGTAAAAAAAACTTTGGTTTCAGTTGACAACCCCGTGTCCTGTGGTGAAGATCGTGTCCGCTCCATATCTAGATAACCATTATGATTTTATACTTAATACTTTTATAACCAACACCAGAGGGTGTGCCATGATGTATGTACAACTTCCTAGGTCAAAGGTCAAGGTCAAAAACTTTGGTTTCAGTTGACAACCCCATGTCCTGTGGTGAAGATCATGTCCGCTCCATATCTAGATAACCGTTATGATTTCAAAGTTTATACTTGACATCCATTTTAACCACCAGCAGAGTGCGTGTCATGATGTATGTTCAACTTCCTAGGTCAAAGGTCAAGGTAAAAAAAAACTTTGGTTTCAGTTGACAACCCCGTGTCCTGTGGTGAAGATCGTGTCCGCTCTATATCTTGAGAACCGTTATGATTTCAAATATTATACTTGACATCCAATTTAACCAATACCAGAGGGTGTGTCCTGATGTATGTACAACTTCCTAGGTCAAAGGTCTGTCTGTCTGTTGGTCTGTCCATCGCTAACAAATTTGATCCACACTATATTTTGAGAGGACAGCTGTTATTATTTCATACTTTATACCTGACAAACAATCACAAATGAGACTATGTAATAACTTCAAATAATGCTTCATATCAGATTATCCATACAACTTGTTTACCCCACGTTATTGACAGTGGGTCCCACAGAGATGGCTCCCGTCTCAATGGCATCTAGTTCCAAATGTTTATGCAGTTTTTTTTTTATATCTGGTTTAAATAACTTACCAGTTAATAAATATGTAATGATGTTGTATCATTATTACCATGCATGTTATGAATATTTATGATATTTATTTTTTTTACTACACAAGAAAATTGTGTGTTTAAAATATGCAAATAAAGTTCTTGTGCTATAAAGTCATTGATATCTGTGTTTATTTTGATATTTCATAAAACTCTGATTAAGGCAGTGAAGATCAATACAAAAATGGTTTGTGCCTAAATAGTTAATAAGAAGGGGAATAAGGGGAATAAAAAACATATGAATATCTTGTATAGACATATTTACACAAGTATGCAAATTAATCCGCCATTAATGAAAAGTAAAATCACAAACATTAATGAAAAACACAAATTTCCATAAAAAATTGCAACACAATTCAAAAGGTTATTTAAAGACAAATCTGAGGTCATTTGGAAACAAAATTCAGCTGAATACCCAAAGTGTAAATACGTATTGTTCTCTATTTATCACTTGAAAGAGATATTTTTTTGGTACCAGTAGGTTTTAGTAGCTTCAAGTACTTTTTTGGTATGTCATTTCTTGTTATTAGGCAGGTTTGGCATTTGTTGCTATGTTTACGACTTTCCAAGTTTTACAAAGTTCCAGAGTCATAAATTATATTCCACTGGTATTTCAATTTTTTTTTTCAATAGTATAGTGTTTGAATATAGAAATAAGAAGATGTGATATGATAACCAATGAGACAACTCTCCAACAGAAAACAAAATTGAACAGTTTATTACTCATATTTTCATGGTCTATGTTACCTGATAGAAATGAAACTCCCACGATGCAAGAAAGACAGTGATGCTCTGCTTAAGTACTGCTGCCAAACAAAAAAAGATCCATATAGTAACAGACCTAAGACCATTCCAAATTGGTCAATGTGATATTACCATTCCAAAAAAAAAAATGTACTGTCACCATTCCAGAATGGTCCATCCCATGTTGCCATTCCATAATGGTCGATCCGGTATTGCCATTCTAGAATGGTTGGACCCAGTTTTCCCATTCCAGAATGGTCAATGTACTTTTACCATTCCAGAATGGATGATCCTGTATTGCCATTCCAGAATGGTCAATGTACTTTTACCATTCCAGAATGGTTGATCCAGTTTTCCCATTCCAGAATGGTCAATGTACTTTTACCATTCCAAAATGGTTGATCCAGTTTTCCCATTCCAGAATGGTCAATGTACTTTTACCATTCAAGAATGGTTGATCCAGTTTTCCCATTCCAGAATGGTCAATGTACTTTTACCATTCCAGAATGGTTGATCCAGTTTTCCCATTCCAGAATGGTCAATGTACTTTTACCATTCCAGAATGGTTGATCCTGTATTGCCATTCCAGAATGGTCAATGTACTTTTATCCAGTATTGCTATTCCAGAATGGTCAATGTAATTTTATGATGTACTCATATAATGATTACCATTGGCCAACAAATGATTAAAAAAAATAATATCTGCTCAAATTACCATGGCATTGGACACAACAGATAGTGGTATTTATGTTTTGCATGACACAATCTCAGTTGAAATTGAAAATGCATATCGATCTACTTTCTAGAATTCTTAATAAACTCTAAATTAATAAAATAATCTGTTACATATGGAATTATCAATTAACAATGATTAAACAGGATTTTCTCAAAATTCTAAATTTTAAATATCATGTCTAAAGGTAAAGCTATTAACATGCACTCTCTTTCACAGGTGCAAAAGGAGAAGCAGATAAAATTAAGTTTAGAAAAATGGACGAACACAGCACCAACAAAAGATGTGAAACATTCTAGTGACTGTCAATTTGAAGTTAGTCATAAACCATTTATGTTTGAAAAGTTCATGGAAATATACTAGGACGTCATGGTGGTGAACTGCTAATTATTGAACATAGTTATGGCAGTATTTTAAGTAAAGGGAGAATATTAAAGTACCTACCAGGGATTATATGCATTGGAACAGAGGTATGGCTAGGTTAAGCTTTGTGTGATAGTTGTCCATCTCTTGCTTTTCCAGTGACATGGTTCATTAGGTTTTCTATTAAAAAGAGAATGTGTATGACAGCATAAGTCTATGAGCTATGTCTTTGAAATTGCAATAGTGAAAAACAGATAATCAATGGTTAAATTTTTCATGCTAGGTTAAGTTTCCAGGCCACATCTCATCTAAGGGCTAATGCAATTCCATAAGATTGTAGCTAAGGAACTCCCTCTCAAATTTAAGAGCTATTAATAATCTGTAAATCATAACTTCAACCAAATATTCTAAATTACAGTATTGACTCAGAATGTCGATAAGATGCATTATGATTGCCAATGAGGTAACTGCAGATTATGGTATTCATTAACAGGTTAATTCCCTAAACATTGCTAAATGTATACGTATTATATTTCTTCTGCTAAACATTATTATGTCAATCAATCAAAATACATACATGCATTTGCTACTTGATTTTCTTTAAGGTATTGTCTAGTTCATCAGCCAGGGGTACTACTTGCACAAGTACTTTTTATTTACTTGAAGAAGTTAAAAAAAAATTACACATATAAGTTAATTATAATGTTTGAATAATCTCCCCTTAATTTTCTTAAAAATTCACTTGTATAAGTAAATTTTTCTTACAATCCCACAAAAATTCTCAAGTTTTGAGATGTAAAATCATGCCTGAAATGATTTTTTCCAGGTTAGCTCATAATTTTTTTTATTAGAGTTCAATGTTTCATCTCATTAATTCAACAAAGAAACTGATTGCGCAAAGATCTTAAGTATTTGCACAAGGCCTTCAAAAATTACTCCTTGGGGCTTGTAAATGAGCAGTGTTCTGAAGATAGCAGACAAATGGGATTTTTATTGTCCATGAAATTACACTTGAATGATTAGTAAAGACATCTGCAATGGACTGACAATTTAAAATTCTATTAGAGCAAAGAAATCCTAAGAATTCAAGAAAAGAAGATAGGATGACTTTTTAAATTTTACTTGTACAAGAAAAAAATCTGAATGTCTAAGGAACATAACAAAGCCCATTTTTTTTTTTATAAAAATAGAAATCAAATTCACTTGTATCCTACAAATTAACTTATACGTGTATATTTATTTTTACTGCCTGAGGTAAAAAATGCTTGTAAAAGTAGTACCCCTGACTGTACATGTAAAGGTTA
This sequence comes from Mytilus trossulus, assembly GCF_036588685.1. Classification (NCBI taxonomy): domain Eukaryota; kingdom Metazoa; phylum Mollusca; class Bivalvia; order Mytilida; family Mytilidae; genus Mytilus; species Mytilus trossulus. Next base: position 23,001,556 of record NC_086379.1, read on the forward strand.
TAAATTAGTTGTTGTGCTATATTTAGATTATATTTGAATTTTAGAGAAAAAAAAATTATTTACTGTAAACCAACTAATTTTTTGCGCTCGATTTATTTTCGCCACTTTTGCGAGTAGAAAAATAACGGGAATATAAAATGCCATGAATATGTAAAACTTTGATTTTTCCTCATCTATCTTCATGGAGACAATTTTAGAATTGCAAAATTAAATTGCCACAAAATGGAGCAGGAAGAACAAAAGGCGATATAAAGTATCCGCGAAAATAAGTTGGTTAACAGTAATATATATATATTACAGTATTAAAGTTTTACTTGTTCATTGAAACCTTTTGCTGCTTTCAGTTACATACAAAATATTCTCTTGAGCTGTTTCACTTCAATTACCCTACACAGCTGACAGTGTCACGGTGTGTTTAAATGTTAATTTTTCATTTTGATATTTAAAAATGAAATTATAATTTTTTTAGCTCACCTGGCCTAAAAGGCCAAGTGAGCTTTTCTCATCACTTGGTGTCCGGCGTCCGGCGTCGTCCGTCGTCCATCGTCGTCCGTCGTCGTCTGTCGTCCGTCTTCGTTAACTTTTACAAAAATCTTCTCCTCTGAAACTACTGGACCAAATTAAACCAAACTTGGCCACAATCATCATTGATGTATCTATTTTAAAATTTGTGTTTTTTGACCTGGACAACCAACCAAGATGGCTGCCATGGTTAAAAATAGAACATAGGGGTAAAATGCAGTTTTTGGCTTATAACTCAAAAACCAAAGCATTTAGAGCAAATCTGACAGGGAGTAAAATTGTTTATCAGGTGAAGATCTACCTGCCCTGAAATTTTAAGATGAATCAGACAACTAGTTATTAGGTTGTTGCCCCTTAATTGGCAATTTTAAGGAAATTTTGCTGTTTTGGGTTATTATCTTGAATATTATTGAGATAAACTGTAAATAGCAATAATGTTCAGCAAAGTAAGATTTACAAATAAGTCAACAGGACCAAAATGGTCAGTTGACCCCTTTAGGAGTTATTGCCCTTTATAGTCAATTTTTAACCATTTTTCGTAAATCTCCATGATCTTTTCCAAAAATCTTCTCCTGTGAAACTACCGGGCCAAATTAATCCAAACTTGGCCACAATCATCATTGATTTATCTAGTTTAGAAATTGTGTTTTGTGACCGGGCAAACCAACCAAGATGGCCGCTACGGCTAAAAAATAGAAAATAGGGGTAAAATGCAGTTTTTGGCTTATAACTCAAAAACCAAAGCATTTAGAGCAAATCTGACAATGGGTAAAATTGTTTATCTGGTCAAGATCTGTCTACCCTTAAATTTGTAGATGAATCGGACAACTAGTTATTAGGTTGTTGCCCCTTAATTGGCAATTTTAAGGAAATTTTGCTGTTTTGGGTTATTATCTTGAATATTATTATAGATAGAGATAAACTGTAAACAGCAATAATGTACAGCAATATAAGACTAAAAAATAAGCGAAAATGACCAAAATGGTCAATTGACCCCCTAAGAAGTTATTGTCCTTTATAATCAATTTTTAACAATTTTCATAAAATTTGTAAATTTTTACTAACATTTTCCACTGAAACTACACGGACAAGTTCATTATAGATAGAGATCATTGTAAGCAGAAAGAATGTTCAGTAAAGTGAGATGTTCAAACACAACACAATCACCTAAACACAATTTTATCATGAACTGTCTGCTTCCTTTGTTTAATTTAAATATACAAAGGTGAGCGACACAGGCTCTTTAGAGCCTCTAGTTTTTATATTCTGATGAAATGGAATTTTATTTATTTATTTTTAACGAAGATTACAGATGATAAGATAACCATTATACTTCAAAACAACATACATTAAATTATACTGCATAAATGTAGTGTTGTTATGTTTACCCCACATATGTTACTCAAACCAGCTTTTAATTTTTTTTAAATAAACTTATATCTATTTTTAGGTTATATTTACACTGTTGAAAATAACTAGCAGCCATTTAGGGGAATTAAAGACAAAGTCCAAAACTTTCAGACAACAAACAGAAGCTACTATATATTATTCAGAACCAAAAGATTTCTTACGGAAAGTGGACAGAGACATCCTGATAGAAGCATTTATACGCTTAAATGATATTTGTCAAATCAACAAATAAGTGGTCTAAGAAGATGACATATGATTTAAGGTCCTGATATGTTAGTGACCTGGTTATCAAGATGTCTTTTATATTTTTTATTTACTGTTAATTCCAGGATTGACTTTTTACTTTTGAACGGTGTAGAAAGAAATTTCACATTGTTGAATGTTCATACTGTTTTAAGCTCACCTGGCCCGAAGGGCCAAGTGAGCTTTTCTCATCACTTGGCGTCCGTCGTCCGTCGTCCGTCGTCGTCCGTCGTCGTCCGTCGTCGTCGTCGTCCGTCGTCGTTAACTTTTACAAAAATCTTCTCCTCTGAAACTACTGGGCCAAATCAAACCAAACTTGGCCACAATCATCATTGGTGTATCTAGTTTAAAAAATGTGTGGCGTGACCCGGTCAACCAACCAAGATGGCCGCCACGGCTAAAAATAGAACATAGGGGTAAAATGCAGTTTTTGGCTTATAACTCAAAAACCAAAGCATTTAGAGCAGATCTGACATTGGGTAAAAATGTTTATCAGGTCAACATCTATCTGCCCTGAAATTTTCAGATGAATCGGTCAATCGGTTGTTGGGTTGCTGCCCCTGAATTGGTAATTTTGAAGAAATTTTGCTGTTTTTGGTTATTATCTTGAATATTATTATAGTTAGAGATAAACTGTAAACAACAATAATGTTCAGCAAAGTAAGATCTACAAATAAGTCAACATGACCTAAATGGTCAATTGACCCATTTAGGAGTTATTGCCCTTTATAGTCAATTTTTAACCATTTTTCGTTAATTACAGTAATCTTTTACAAAAATCTTCTCCTCTGAAACTACTTGGCCAAATTAATCCAAACTTGGCCACAATCATCTTTGGGGTATCTAGTTTAAAAAATGTGTGGCGTGACCTGGTCAACCAACCAAGATGGCCGCCACGGCTAAAAATAGAACAAAGGGGTAAAATGCAGTTTTTGGCTTATAACTCAAAAACCAAAGCATTTTGAGGAAATCTGACATGTTATAAAAATGTTCATCAGGTCAAGAACTATCTGCCCTGAAATTTTCAGATGAATCGGTCAATCGGTTGTTGGGTTGCTGCCCCTGAATTGGTAATTTTGAGGAAATTTTGCTGTTTTTGGTTATTATCTTGAATATTATTATAGATAGAGATAAATTGTAAACCGCAATAATGTTCAGCAAAGTAAGATCTACAAATAAGTCAACATGACCAAAATGGTCAGTTGACCCTTTAGGAGTTATTGCCCTTTATAGTCAATCTTTAACCATTTTTATAAATCTAAGTAATCTTTTACAAAATCTCCACTGAAACTACTAGGCCACAATCATCTTTGGGGTATCTAGTTTGAAAAATGTGTCCGATGACCTGGCCATTCAACCAAGATGGCCGCCACGGCTAAAAATAGAACATAGGGGTAAAATGCAGTTTTTTGCTTATAACAATGAAACCAAAGCATCTAGAGCAAATCTGACAAGAAGTTAAATTGTTAATCAAGTCAATATCTATCTGCCCTGAATTTTTCAGATGAATTGGACAACTGGTTGTTGGGTTGCTGCCCTCCAATTGGTAATTTTTAAAGAAATTTTGCCGTTTTTGGTTATCTTGAATACTTTTATAGATAGCGATAAACTGTAAACAGCAATAATGTTCAGCAAAGTAAGATCTACAAATAAGTCAACATGACCTAAATGGTCAATTGACCCCTTAAGGAGTTATTGCCCTTTATAGTCAATTTTTAACCATTTTCATTAATTTGGTAAATTTATGTAAATTTTTACCAAATATAGTTCTCTGTTACTAATGGGCAAAGTTCATGATAGATATAATTGTAAGAAGCAAAATCGTTCAGTAAAGTAAGAACTTCAAACACATCACCATCACCAAAATACAATTTTGTCATGAATCCATTTGTGTCCTTTGTTTAATATGCACATAGACCAAGGTGAGCGACACAGGCTCTTTAGAGCCTCTAGTTATACAAATGCAAAAATTGAAAAAATGTTGGTTGTATATTGGTATGATGTTGGCATCATCGTCCTCGTCGTCATCTGAAGACCTGTGGTTTTCGCACTATAACTTTAGTAAAAGTAAATAGAAATCTATGAAATTTTTTGGTCGTATATTGGTATAAAGTTGGCGTCATCGTTGTTGTTGTCGGTTGAAGACATTTGGTTTTCGCACTATAACTTTAGTAAAAGTAAATAGAAATCAATGAAAATATTTGGTTGTATATTGGTATGATGTTGTCGTCGTTGTTGTCGTTGTCATCCGAAGACATTTGATTTTCGCACTATAACTTTAGTAAAAGTAAACAGAAATCTATGAAATTTAATCACAAGGTTTATGACCATAAAAGGAAGGTTAGGATTGATTTTGGGAGTTTTGGTCCCAACAGTTTAGGAATAAGGGTCCAAAAAGGGCCCAAATAAGCATTTTTCTTGGTTTGCGCACAATAAATTTAGTATAAGTAAACAGAAATCTATGAAATTTTAACATAAGGTTTATGACCATAAAAGGAAGGTTGGGATTGATTATGGGAGTTTTAGTCCTTATTGTTTATGAATTAGGGGTCAAAAAAAGGTCCCAAATAAGCATTTTCCTTGGTTTTTACACAATAACTTTAGTATAAGTAAATAGAAATCTATGAAATTTTAACACAAGGTTTATGACCACTAAAGGAAGGTTGGGATTGATTTTGGGAGTTTTGGTCCCTTCAGTTTAGGAATAAGTGTCCAAAATTAAACCTTGTTTGATTTCATCAAAATATGAATTATTGGGGTTCTTTGATATGCCAAATCTAACAGTGTATTTAGATTCTAAAATTTTTATGCCCCACCTACGATAGTAGAGGGGCATTATGTTTTCTGGTCTGTGCGTCCGTACGTCCGTCTGTTCGTTCGTTCGTCTCTCTGTTCGTTCGTCCTTCTGTTCGTTTGTCCGTCCGTTCGTTCGTCCGTCTGTCCCACTTCAGGTTAAAGTATTTGGTCAAGGTAGTTTTTGATGAAGTTGAAGTCCAATCAACTTGAAACTTAGTATACATGTTCCTTTTGATAAGATCATTCGAATTTTAATGCCAAATTAGAGAATTTATTCCAATTTCACGGTCCCCTAAACATAGAAAATGATAGTGGGAGTGGGGCATCCGTGTACTGTGGACACATTCATGTTGGTCATGTTTTCAAATTAGTATACATTAAGGTCCAAAGGGTCCAACATTAAATTTAGTTTGATTTTAACAAAAATTGAATTCTTGGGGTTGTATGATATGCTGAATCTAACCATGTTGAAGGCCGTACTTTAACCTATAAAGGTTTACTTTTTAAATTGTTATTTGGATGGAGAGTTGTCTCATTGGCACTCACACCACATCTTCCTATATCTATGTATTTAGATTTTGGATATTGGACCATAATAGGTATATGTCCAATTAATTTTTTTTTAAAGTTTTTAAGTTTAAGTTCTTAGCTATAGACCACATACGTTCTGTGTCAGAAACCTATGTTTTGTCAACTTTTTAATCTCAATCCAAATTCAGAGCTGTATCAAGCTTAAATGTTGTGTCCATACTTGCCCAAACTGTTCAGGGTTCCACCTATGCGGTTGTATAAAGCTGCGCCATGTGGAGCATCTGGTTAGTTTTGTCTCGCCATGACTGAGTCTCAAAGATGACAAAGGTATGCTGTTTCCAGTGTCGTTATTGGCGACGGCATTAACAATCTATTAGTTTATGATTAGCTCTAGTTTATGGTGAACCACAACTGGTAGGTCAATCATAATTGGTATACAGTAGCATTACCCTTATTTGTGATTTTTATTCATGAGGGGGTATTAAGTATTACCCTTGTCTGTCTGTCTGTATGTCTGTCTGTCCGTCCGTCCATCCGTCCGTCCGTCTGTCAACAAAATTTAATGAAGTGATGTATAATGCTTATTACCTCCTAACTCAGTTTAGTTCAAGTAAAGTTCAAGTTTTTGAAGTGTCACTTTTACATTTCTTGAGTTACGTCCCTTTATTATGTTATATGCTAGCGGGGGCATCATCGGTGTCCACGATTCTTAATAGAGTGTGGCTCAATTATAATGTCACTATGGTTGATATACTTCCGTTATCTTTTTACATACATTCATGAAACTAGCAAGATTTCTGTTTTTTAGTTTATACCATTAACAATAACTTTTTTTCCACTACATGCAATTTGAATCTAAAGTTTTGCTAGTGATTGGTTTTATGATTGTTAGTGGCAAGTGCTTAATGATACAAACTATTTTGACGTCATACTCAAGTTATTTTTTTCTTGGGAAGGTTTGAATGGTTGTGCACCTTAATAAGGGATGATAACTTCAAAAGTGTGAATCAAATATGTAAGTTGTCATTATAAGTTTATGAGTAGTAGGTCCACAAAGCATTTTTCCATGTTTTAACTGTTGCTTCTTGTCCTGTAAAGATTTTGTTTTGTTTTGAGTAGTGTATGGTATCGTTTTGTAAAATAAATGAAGATGATAACTATTATATGAAATGGATAAGTTAAGTTGTGATTGCAATTATTACAGGTGCATATCACTGATTTTGCTGAAGAATTATCTCCCTTTGATGTATGTTTTATTTAGTCATACTTATAGAAAAAAATATTCACATTACAAGCACACAATGACATTTTATAAGAAAACAATATCCATGACTTAGTGCTAAGCACAAAGTTTCAGACTGATGGAAAGAATTCGAAACAATAAAAGCCAAGTTACTAATTGATAACCTCAGTTGATAACAAAACAAATTAAAAAAATCATAAAACACTATATGCAGTTACCAAATCAACAAAAAAAGGAGCAGCAGAAGGGTTCCCCACCTACAACTACTTTTTGAATTTAGTTTCATTGAAGTTGTCAACTGGAAGCAAATGATAACACATCACCATGAGTTCAGATGCAGCTGAAGGTAGGGATAAAATCAATTTTTTGACATTTGTTATGCATACTACTATGGAAAAAAAATGCTTTTTAATGTCATTCTTATATTTAAGTTTTCCCGGCCATTATTTAAAAGAAAGTTTAAATTCATATTTTTTTTATTTTATGTTAAAATAGGGTAAATCTTGCAGCTTCTTGTATTCTTTTCCTTATTTTCTTGTTTACCAATCATCCCATAGCTTGCATGCATACATTTTTTTGTTTTGGTAAAAGTTGAATACATATTGAAGATTGAAACATTTTGGGCAAATAGGCAGATAAAAACTCTTGCACTTTATTTATTCTATTTTTTCAACTTGTTTTCACGGTTGAGGATCGGGTTCCAGTTATTCAATTACACAACGAAACAGCTATAATAAAACAACCTCAGTGATTCTAAATATTCAGATGTCACCTAAATGTTCCCGTAGATAAGTGTATATTTAACCACTGACATAAATGAACCTGCACACACATATCTATCGGGTAAAATCCACATTAAATGTAAATTATTACTATTAAATATAAAGAAAAAGATAATGAAATTAGGTCACAGCATTCTGTTAATGTAGTATGGAATCCTATATAATTTTGTGTTTCAAATATGCCAGGCTATGTAACTTTCATGCGCTGTCCTTCAGGATCGAGATATTTTATCAGTTGCGTCCCATATGAACATTCAAGCTTGGACTGTCGCCAGATCGAATCTGGTTGAAGTGAATAAAATGAAATATGAGTATATGTTAATGAGACTGCAGTCCAACGACACACATAAATAATCATAAAGAGTATCAGTTTCAAAACACATCCTTCAAAAGTAAACGCACAAAGTTGATATAAAAACAGTTAAACTTCAACTTCGAGACTGTTGATGCTTTCTTGCAAGTTTGGTCACTGTGCAAATTGTACTTCAGATTGTTGATTAGTCCCACTCCAAGATATGGTTGATGGCTAACTCTTTCAAGTTTCCCCTTTCTTTTATAAGTGAAATTTGCCTTTGATTCTTTGTGACCAGCTTTATTGGAAACGTTTGGAAACGTTGGATTACATTTGCCATGTACTGGACCAATAAACAAGTGTATCGAGATCTTTTTGTAATAACTAATTGTCTTTTTTGTGTGTATTGGTCAGTAAATTACAAATTAATCTGCATACAATCTGGAGTAGGAATGGAGTTAGTGATGTAATTGATGTTCTCAAGAAATATTGTGGGTCCAAGTACTCTCCGATATTAAAAAGGAAGGGTTCCCCACTGACAAATTCCTTTTGAATTTAGTTGCTGAGGAATGTATTCCATGTTTTGGTTCTTCCGCCAATAATATAATAATGTAATTTCTCTGATAGCCTTTTGTGAGCTACCTTTTCGAAAGCTTTTGCAAAGTTTACAAATGTCGACTTGGATATTGTTGTACATCCATTTGGGGATGTCTTCCGTGGTCACCAAAAGTTGGCTTCAGTATGACCAATTTGCTATAAACCATGTTGATGTTCATTGAAGATATTTGATCGTCTTATTTGTCCCTACTTTGGGATACTAGTATGTGTGTTAGTTCTTTTGATATCAATGATGTTAATGACACTGGCCTGTGGTTTAATTTTTTGAACGACAGTTTATTTGGTTTACCTGCATAAAGCCGATTAAGTGATTTTACTCCTTTTCTTCAATTTTGATGTCTTTCATTAGTTTGAAGGGTAAGTCTCCTGTAGTTGGTATATTGTTGGTGTTTTCCGTTGTAAAAAACTGATGTAAACTGGTTATTCAGTATTTCAGCTTTGTTCTGTCGTTTCAGCTGATACTCCATTGTTCTTAAAAGTACTTATTCCCAGTGGGTCCTGTTTTCTTGATTTGCGTAGTTATTGCGTAATTTGTCTTTTATCAAGCTTCTGATGTCATTTAGTCCTGGTATCTATGATGAGTTTATTTGAAGCCTCTTCATGTGATGGTTCTTGCTTTTTTTGCCTTTCTTGTAAAAGCGCAGTCTTTTCCTGATGAGTCTTTTGATCTCCGTTGTCATCGTCGTTGTGCTTTCCTATTTTATTTTATCTTATGTCGGTCAGTGCGGGTTTAAATGGCCATTTGAAATTGTGTCCAGTTTTACTTTTACAGTAACTGAGTGCGCAATTTTACTGATTCGAATCCTAAAATAAATTTGTTTCTGAGATCCTTCCCAGTTGGCTTCTTCTTTTTTTTTTTTTTTTTTTTATAGCTGTGAAGTATCTTTGCTGTTTAATAATTGTTTATGTTATTTAAGTTAATATTAATCTAGTCACTTTCCAATAGGTGGACATGTGTTGGTTCTAGTTATGAGTGTCTGGTGGCTACCTGGTATGTCATGCGGTAACATTTCAGCATTGTTGTAAGCTGGATCCAGATGCGTTTTTGTATCTGATATTATTTTTGGAGATGAACTTGATATGATGATGGACATTTCAGTCCCTTTATTTGTTATAACAGTAGTTAACAGTGTTGGTTGACTTAAAAGTGTCATGAAGTGTTGGAGGTTGTTATCTTCATTTCACAAAACACATTCAAACACTCTTTATCTAATGATTTACTTCACCTTAGATGCAGAAATACTGTTTGCAAAAGTACTAATTATTCTAAATAATAAGGATGTTCTTATCCCAGGTAGAAAACCTTAACGTATTAGGCACAAGTTTTTTGGTCCTCAATGCTCTTCAACTTTGAACTTGTTTTGGCTTTCGAAATTGTTTGATCTGATCGCCACTGGTTAGTCTTGTGTAGACGAAACGCACGTCTGGCGTTTTAAATTATTAACCTGGTACCTTATGATGGCTATTATTCGTGGTTTTCTCTGTCCTATATGTTCTCCCATTTATTTGTATTGTAGTTCTGTCATGTTATGTTGTCATTTTAATGATATATTTAACATTGCCATAAAAGCGGGAGGTTTGGCTAGCCACAAAACCAGGTTCAACCCATCATTTTTCGCTTAAAATGTCATGGACCGAGTCGGGAAAATGCCATGGTTATATTATAGTTCGTTTCTGTGCGTGTTACATTTTAGTGTTTCTGTTGTGTCGTAGTTCTCCTCTTATATTTGATGTGTTTCCCTCAGTTTAAGTTTGTAACCCGGATTTGTTTTTTCTCAATCGATTTATGAATTTCGAACAAGAGATACTCGTTAGCCATTCGTGGACACGGGTCTGTGTTCTATCAGTTTCTCCAATTATTCACAAAGCCAACTGCAGCCCTAATACTAGTAACTGATGTTAGAAGTAATGTCGGAAATATTAGATCGAAAAATAAAAACTACATGCTGATATCAAGGACTTATGTGGTATTAGTAAACGGAAGTTAGGCACATATTATGTAATTGTTTTAATAATTCAGAATTAATTTTTTAATACCTGTTTCGGTGACCTCAATCTTATTGTCTTGATAAACAAGAACATACAATTCTTGTAACAATTGCAAATTAACACACAGATGTTATTACAAATATGTTATTAAGTACATGAATTTCTATTTTATATTGTATACCCAGAATGGCAGGACGTTTCAAGATAGACCATATCGACCACTTGGTTATCACAGTGAAAGATTCTATCAAAACAGTTGAATTTTACTCAGGGGTGCTTGGGATGGAAGTAAACACATTCAAGGTTAGTAAATTGACAGCAACTATAACTCTATTACATAGTATCCATACAACCAAAAGTCTTTCAAACATATATTTTTAGAAACAACTTTGATTTGTGTGTCTTCAAAGTGCACTGACCCTATACATGCTGTACACTTTGGTTTTTTGTCGATCCTTCGAGTTTAGTCGAAAAAGCGAGACTAAGCGATCCTACATTCCGTCGTCGTCGGTATCGTCGTCGTCGGCGGCGGCGGCGTCCACAAATATTCACTCTGTGGTTAAAGTTTTTGAAATTTTAATAACTTTCTTAAACCATGCATACTGGATTTTTACCAGACTTGGACAGAAGCTTGTTTATGATCATAAGATAGTATCCAGAAGTAAATTTTGTAAAAATAAAATTCCATTTTTTCCGTATTTTACTTATAAATGGAATTAGTTTTTCTGCAGGGAAACATTACATTCACTCTGTGGTTAAATTTTTAAAAATTTTAATAACTTTCTTAAACTATCCTGGATTTCTACCAAACTTGGACAGAAGCTTGTTTATGATCAGAAGATAGTATCCAGAAGTAAATTTTGTAAAACGATAAATCCATTTTTCCGTATTTTACTTTAAATGGACTTAGATTTTCTGCCAGGAAACAACCCATTCACTCTGTGGTTAAAGTTTTTAAAATTTTGATAACTTTCTTATACTATTTTTAGCTCACCTGGCCCGAAGGGCCAAGTGAGCTTTTCTCATCACTTGGCGTCCGTCGTCTGTCGTCGTCCGTCGTCGTCGTCCGTCGTCGTCCTGCGTCCGGCGTTAACTTTTACAAAAATCTTCTCCTCTGAAACTACTGGGCCAAATTTAACCAAACTTAGAGGTTTCTAGTTTGAAAATTGTGTCCGGTGACCCTGCCAACCAACCAAGATGGCCGTCATGGCTAAAAATAGAACATAGGGGTAAAATGCAGTTTTTGGCTTATAACTCAAAAACCAAAGCATTTAGAGCAAATCTGACAATGGGTAAAATTGTTTATCAGGTTTAGATCTATCTGCCTATAGATTTTCAGATGAATCTGACATTCCGTTGTTAGGTTGCTGCCCCTGAATCGGTAATTTTAAGGAAATTTTGCTGTTTTTGGTTATTATCTTGAATATTATTATAGATAGAGAAAAACTGTAAACAGCAATAATGTTCAGCAAAGTAAGATCTACAAATAATTCAACACGACCAAAATGTTCAGTTCACCACTGTAGGAGTTATTGCCCTTTAAGGTCAATTTTTAACCATTTTTTTTAAATCTTAGTTATCTTTTAGAAAAATCTTCTCCTCTGAAACTACAGGGCCAAATTAATTGAAACTTGGCCACAATCATCTTTGGGGTATCTAGTAAAAAAATTGTGTCCGGTAACTCGGCCAACCAACCAAGATGGCGGCCATGGCTAAAAATAGAACATGGGGGTAAAATGCAGTTTTTGGCTTATAACCCAAAAAACAAAGCATTAAGAGCAAATCTGACAGAGGTGAAATTGTTGATCAGGTCAAGATCTATCTGCCCTGGAATTTTCAGATGAATTGGATCATCGGTTGTTAGGTTGCTGCCCCTAAATTGGTAGTTTTGAGGAAATTTTGCTGTTTTTTTGTTATTATCTTGAATATTATTAAAGATAGAGATAAACTGTAAACAGCAATAATGTACAGTAAAGTAAGAACTAAAAATGAGTCAACATGACCAAAATAGTCAATTGACCCCCTGAGGAGTTATTGCCCTTCATAGTCATTTTTTAACAATTTTCACAAAATTTGTAGATTTTCACTAACATTTTCCACAGAAACTACTGTTATAGATAGAGATAATTGTAAGCAGCAAAAATGTTTAGTAAAGTAAGATCTTCAAACACATCACCATCACCAAAACACAATTTTGTCATGAATTCATTTGTGTACAATATTTAATATTAACATAGACCAAGGTGAGCGACACAGGCTCTTTAGAGCCTCTAGTTAATTTGTACCAAACTCGGACAGAAGCTTGTTTATGATCAAAAGCTTGTATCTAGAAGGAAATTTTGTTAATATTTTGTACCTGTGTATCTGTATTTTACTTATAAATGGACTTAGTTTTTCTTCCAGTTAACATCCAGTCTGCAGTCAAGTTTTTAAAACATTTATTAGATTCATAAACTATCCTGTATTTTTACCAAACTTGGACAGAAGCTTCGTACAATGAAAAGATAGTATCAAGCGGAATATTTTTATTGATTTTTTCCCCTCATTTTTGTTGAGCCTGCAATTTACCGCAACAGTAGGCGAGACACCGGGTTCCGCGGAACCCGTACGAATTTTATAGTCACTGACTGTTTGACGCCTGGCTAATGACGTCAATGATGTGTTCGGTAGAGTTTTGTCTATATCAGAGTCAAAGATTGCAGGTCCACTGAAGTTAAACTATTTTGATCTGAGCGTCACTGATGAGTCTTATGTAGTCAAACGCGCGTCTGGTGTACTAAATTTTAATCCTGGTACCTTTGATAACAACTAAACGCCGTATGCTTAAAAAGTTATATTTTGAGCATTTTGGAGAGCTACTGTAACAGTACAAAGAGAACAACCGTATATTGTCTCAAAACAGGATTTAATTTGTACTCCTCGCATATTTTACCTGTTTCTAAACTTGTACACATTAATTTATATTTTGGAACTATGCTGACTGGTCTTCTATACATTGAAAGTAAGTAAAGGCATTCGAAAATCATTATATAAACGAAAGATTTGAAAAGGTTAGTATGGATATGTAAATAGTTCAGCACTTGAGAATTGAAGACATCGACTGAAGATATAAAGTCGAGAGATAAAGTCTATAAAATCAATGATAATAAAGGTAAATACGCAATATAACATCCATCTGCCATCAAAAGTTATTGATGACAATACACGCTTCGGTTCTTGCTTCAAATATAGTGGAAGATATTAGCAGGCAAAATCGAGGGAATTGTGCAAATGATGATACAAGCATGAAAATTACCACAAAGCATCCTTTTTATATAATTTCTAAGAAACAACTGCTGGCCATTAAAAACAAATCATATTTTCAAGATGGCCACCGCCGTTTTCTAAAATGGCTGTTTTTTTAGTTTGAAAATACTGATTTTTTTCTTAAAACTTTGAGTTTAACTTCTTTTAGTGCAAAACAGCTGTCAGGTTTGGTAGCTACCTTCCTTACATGTGAATAATTCACCAGACATGAGTATTTGACATATACAGGATTTGCACATGCGCGAAAATAATAACAAAATTCATTAAAAAACATTTTAACTATTTACTATAAAATAAGTGATTTGGGATGTTCAATGATATTATGATTTGGTTTAATAACATTTTTCAAGGTTATGACACACATGATTTAACAATTTTGCGCATGCGCAAACTATTTATAGACATAATGAGTGATTTGTATGCACTACCAGGGCAAACTGGTATAAATCGTAGTTCATCAAATTACTCTAAAAGCAAGGCTCTTGTAGAGCTGTTCAAGTAGGTGTATAATCTATGATGCCACTGTTTAAAAACAAGCCCATTCAGTTGCGATGATCAGGTATTTGATGGATAAGACGAAAAATGTGGTTAATACGAGAGAAACATCAATAGTAACGGCAGATCAGCCACTTTTGGTAATGGTTATTCAATGGGAATGACCTGATATGTACGGAGAAGATAAGTTTATCGTCAGGTGAGGTGGATTGCACATTGAAATGACTTGTTATAAAATTCTGGGTGATATATTCAATACGCCTAGAACGGCATATTCTTTGTACGTATGTTCAAATGTACCTATGACTAGACACGCGCATCATATAATTCTATATGTTTTAGCTTGAATGGTATGTATCATCTTAAGAACGCTAAACACTGAAATTATAAGCATGTCATGACTCTGTGACGTTCAATGATTTGGTAGACTGATGTAAGAAAATATAGACATCTCGACCACAGTTTAAGTCCTGGCAATCAATTATAAAATAAGAACTTCTTGTGAATTTGGTAGTATGCTCATTTCATGTGTCAGATTTTGTAGAAACAGTCCATATAAAGCATGATACCGTATTTATATAGGTCTTGATCGTGTAACATATTCTCGATCGTTACCGACCTTCTCCGAGATATGGCTTCCCTTCTCTTACATTACCCACAGGTGGCAATTGGTTTTGAAAATGATAATTTCACTGTACGTAAGACCAGAAAATATTTTTCTTATAGCACAATTGATCAGGCAAAAAAAAACCAAAATAATGCAGTTGTATTGGGCGATGTGTTGTCATAGGTTTAACCGAAGACCCCATTTAGACGTATTTATGGTAGCTGGACCAGAAGTCAGTAGACTATCAGATGAATTTGCAAGATCTAGTGGTTTGAGGCATTCTATAACAGATGAACGACTTAATGAACAAAAAAGGATTTCTTTAAAAAGATCAAAGGCAAATAATACAAAGAAAGTTTGAAGCAAATGCAAAACGAAGAAGAACCTGTTTCTTATAACCAGATCAAAATGAACAACTTCCTATTATGTCGGAAAAATAAAACTGTAAAGGTTTTTTTTCAAGAAAACAAAGCTAGAGAACCTTACAAGTGATTGCGATATCTTTTCGAGACTTTTATTTCTTTATCGCAGTGATCAAATTGATTTGGAATATTTCTTAATCCATAAAGACAAACTGCTCCTTAGGATGTCAGTTTAAACAGTGGTATTAAATCGGTGCAAATGGATAAACTTGAAACATTTTGCAATTTGCTGATCCAAATTCTGACGCATTTATCGTTGATGGGGCAGCAATGGTTAATTCCAGGCCACCTTGTTGGGCAACAATATTGGATGATTTTGCAAATGTGTCATACTGCCTTAAATAAAATCTTGCATCGATAAGTATTCAAGAGTAGATATTGTGTTAGATGTTTACTAAATGAATGATTTAAAGGCTAGGTGTGACAAGACAAAAGTTGGTTCTGGAGTAGTTTTCTCTATGAAGTAACAACGAAACGAAATTTTTCATGTGTCTTGCCGACAGAAATGCTTCTTTAGAAACTAATAAGGATGCTTTCCAGCTACCCTTTGTAAGCATGGAGAAGCAGATATACGAATGTTTGTCCATGTTCGGCATGATTATGAAAATTGTTGTAAGACGGTAATTTTAGGTAGCACCCACACAGATGTACTAGTATTAAGAATTGCAGCACTCCAAAAATATGGTGGAACAAACTGTTGATAGGTTTTGGCAGGAATGTAGACTTTTGATGGTTTCCTGTACGATATATATCAAATGCGTTTGGTCCTCGTGTAGCTACTCTTCCTTTCATTCATACATTTAGTGGATGTGACACTTTGTCGGATTTTCGTGGGAAAGGGAATAGGTCAGTTTGGATGCCATGGGAAGTATTTCAACATGTAACGGACGAAGTATAAGGACACATACATGGACATAATAGAAGCATTTGTTTGCATCATGTATAACAGAACAACATCACCATTTGCTGTTAACAAGGCATGATGTAAATTTTTACCCAGGAAGCAGCGGCATTGTGATGTAGTTCCGCATACAAGAGTTTTTTTTTCCGGGGCACATCCAAAGAGCAGCGTATCAAGGAGGACAAGTTTGGGCTCAGCCTGATTTATGTACCAATTCATGAACACTGGGGTTGGATGAAAGAAAAAAAATCGATGACAGTTGGAAACCAAAAAGGACTTCTACGGCTGCCGTTAAAATTGCATCTTCCTGTCGGGAACTTTTAAAATGAGGAGGCGAAAAATCCAGCTGTGTTGGTGACTGTAAATGCTACCGTTCTGTCCTTCCTTGTACGTTTTTTTTATTGGCTACTGTCAGATAATTATAAGACAACCAACTTGTCTTTCTAACAAAACTAGGCATTTAATCTTAACAAAGAATGTGATATCACTTGTTAAGTTGATGGAAATTATAAAAAACAATACATTTTCAAAAAATTTGCCGCCATTTTTGAACCGGAAGTCACTCTTTTTTGTCATTTATGTGTTGTTTTTTCGTACTTTAGGAACTGTAATTAATGTTTAATACAAACTTACATTGGATTATACCTATAACACAGTTTTCAAGGATTTACGAAATGTAGCCAACTGGATATGACGCCATTTGCCAAATGATCGGTGGCCATCTT
Source organism: Mytilus trossulus (assembly GCF_036588685.1). Taxonomy (NCBI): domain Eukaryota; kingdom Metazoa; phylum Mollusca; class Bivalvia; order Mytilida; family Mytilidae; genus Mytilus; species Mytilus trossulus. Next base: position 23,018,438 of record NC_086379.1, read on the forward strand.
GAAAAAATGAAATTTTTTGATGGCCAGCACCTGATTTCTTTCAAATTATCATTTAGTCCACCTTTATACCAAATTTTATGCTTGTATCACAATTTGCACAATTATGTCCATAATATCTCCCACTAATAGAGGGGCAAAAGATACTAGAGGCACAGTCAAACTCGTAGATCGAAAACAAACTGACAAGCTAACAAAGAAAAAGACAAAAAGACAAATAATAGTACCCAAGACACAACATAGAAAACTAAAGACTAAGCAACACGAACACCACCAAAAACTCGGGGTGATCTCATGTGCTTCGGAAGGGTAAGCAGATCCTTTTCCACATGTGGCACCCGTCGTGTTGCTCATGTTATTATAAACCCGGTAAATAGTATAATTAGGTAGGTCACATTCGTGAAAAGGGAAGGGGATTTTAGTTGCAACATAAGGACCATATCCGATATTATCTGTGCAATGGTTATTCATTAACGGTCAACCAACTCGTGATGGCGTGCGTACAATTTTTGAAGGGATGATTTCAACTTCACCATTTAGTTCTCTTGGTAATTATTATCGTATCAATTGGGAGATGTATACTCCATATGCAGGCGCTGCTGTAATTTTGCTTCATAGAAATGGAAAATTCCCAATTGGGAAGCTGAAATCATTTCTTTTGTCGTAAAGTTTTGTTTTCAACCGACTCTCCTTGTCAAGTTCTAGATGTAAGTCAAGATGTAATTATTTAATGAGAGAACATCAAAGTAGTAGGATTGCAACCAAATACCGATGCAACCGTAGTTAACACCAGATAAAAATTATTTATTCTACATGCAAAATCGCGCCAAAATTAAAACAAGGAATATTTTTACAAATAGAACATTCTACAGTAGTTTAACTGTTTTAAAAGGGCATACCATACAATGATAGGTGAGATAATGACGTTAATAACGTAAAATGATATTTTTCGCGACGCCTAACTGTGACATATCTGGATGCATTTTTCGAGAGATTTCAATCATTATTTTGAAAACGAGTACATGGATCTTTTTGTTTTAGATTGACCTTTGGTATGATTTTGTATGAAGATTATTTGTTCCAGTTGATATGAAGAACGCACCGACAAATATCGCGGGTGTACGGTAAATCATTTTTTATAAATATAGGATTTCGCTATATTTTTCTATAAATGAACCTTGTCATATACTTAATGGAAAAAAAATAATAAGAAAAATAGGTCACCGATGAGTTAAAAAAAATAATTCAATTTTGATGCCAAAAACGTAATTTTTGCACCAAAGGGAGATAATTATGAGCCTTTTCAACGATAGATACATTTTTTTTTTATTTTTGCTGAAATTTTTGTACCCTCGAGCTTTCTGAAGATATAAAAACAGCAAAAAATGCCGTTATTTTTTTAAATCATGAAAATATAATTAAAATGAATCATATCCAAATAATTGATATACAAATTTAAAGATAATTTTAAAAGAAGATGTTTCAAATCTTTACAAAAATCCACATGGATTTGTCTTTCGAACAAAAAAGAAAAGTCTGTCAGTCTAAAGGATAGACATGTCAAAGAAACAGACTTTTTGGATAAATGTCTAAATTTTAATTCCATGTATCTCTACTTCAGCACATGAAGGTATATTTTTTTCTTACATATTTTAAGATATTTGAATGGACTAAGTGCAAAATACCATGTATTCAAATTTTCGTTAAAACAATCACCGTGGAATAGCTTGCCTTCGCGCACTAAAATACCGCGGGGAAACGGATTATTTTTGTTGATTGTAAGAAAAAACATGAGGTGAATGTCTATTCTTTTTCATTTGTGGCTACTATATACATGTAGTAAGGTTATGTATAATGATAACATATCGGAAATTTTAATGATACAAGAATGGTTCAAAAGGGTTTTATTTAAGCTTAGAAAATGAGGTAATGGAATTCTCATTACAATCTATTGTAATACTAGAACACCCCATCCTTTTTTCCAGGGCAATAGGAAAGCTATACATTTGGAAACCAGAAGATAAACATTCACGAATATGGTAAAGAGTTTGAACCTAAAGTGCATGCTCCTACCCCAGGCTCTGCAGATATTTGTTTTATAACAAAACAAAGTTTAGACCTTGTTATTAAACATTTAAAGGTGATTATTTCTATGTTATTGCCAGCTATTAATTAATTCAGACTCAAAAATTACGTTTAAGTTTGTGTCGAAAGGGTTGATTTCTGGATGAACACAGCTTATCAATACGACAAACGAAGATCATGTTTGTAATTAATGCCTTGGAATGTATAATCTAAGTTAAAGGGCCCCTTTTTTGGTTTCATTTTAGGTTTAAAAAAATGCTTTATCCGCTTTGAGAGATGGTATTTGAATTTGGTGCTGGCACATCATATCGGAACATCTGAGTTTTTTGTATTATTTTGGTAAATCGAAAATAAAAATATAATATTTAGTGAACCATTGTTTGACTGTCATTTGGGTTGTTTTTCTTTATTTTTTTTTCAAAACTCTTTCAACACAAACAAATATATATGGTAAAAAAATTAAATAGTTCGTTTAGCCGAAAGAGTCAACATGCAAAAAACATAATATCGTATTCCAGAGTTGTAATGTGGACATTGTAGAAGGACCGGTGGAACGGACGGGTGCCCAGGGACCAATACAGTCTGTGTACATAAGAGACCCGGACAACAACTTGATTGAGCTTTCTAATTACGAGTGAACAAAGACGTGTACATCATTCAGAAAGGAAGTCGTTCAATTGTAAAGAAAATGCTACGTATATATAAGACCACGATGTAGACTAATAAAGTATTGTTGACTTATTATTGACCTTGGTGTGTTGTATCATTGATATCATTTCGACACAGGTTGCAGTAAATTGTATTGCTTAATTAGGCCTGTATATATCTACAAATACTTGAATGTGATTTATCCTTTTGTGATTTCCTTGATTTGCAACCCATAACACAATCATGTGTATATCTGTGGTATATAATTGCGCAATACACGTGACTGGAATTCTGGGGTTAACAATTTATTAGGTTTCATCCTCTTTTTAATTTGGACCATGTAAAGGAAACTAATTGAAAAGAAATTGACCCTACCAATTTAGAAAAAAGATTGAAGGTTTTTTTGAATTACACTTATGTGGATAAAATCCAGGGGAAGTTGGTCCTAAATAATTTATTAAGCCCAACTAGTTTCTATGTACGAGATTTATGTTTAACTCTTCTGACTGTTTTGTAGTAAGGACTATTTATTCGAGCAAGTCCCAAGTTATTGACAAAAATGAAGAAATGAATATAGAAGTCTGTTCTGCAAAATCAAAGTCAATTTCCTTGTTTCCGAAGAAAAATCAAAAAGGAAAGTGCCTAATCAAATGGCAAAATCAAAAGCTCAAACGCATCAAACGAGTGGATAACAACGAATAGTTAGCTAAACCTCTACCTTGCATGGCAGTCATATTAGTTGAATTCCATTTTTTTGACAACAATGTGGCAGCAAAACAAATAGACATCATAGAAAAAAAAATGTCTTGTGCTATAATTTAGATCACTTTCTTAAAGTCTCTTATGCAATTTGCAGTGGTTCTTGACCAAATTCAATTTCTAACCTTATGTATGTTTGTACTTGTATGTCATTACTACATCTCTCAGAGAGATGTCATGTCCTATGCATGTTACTTTTTTTTCTGATTTAAGACACGGACATATGTAAACTATTCTTGCCCTTCCGCTTGTTCTCTAAGTAAAGCTAAAAAAAAAATGCCCAGTTAGGATATTAAAGTCTCAATATATCTGTACACTGAACTTTTCGAATACCTTTCTATACTACCATAGCATATTATTATCTTTTCATGAGTATCCATTTTATTTTATATTTGATTAAAAAATAAAATCACAAACATACTGATCTCCAAGGTAAATTCAAAACAGAAAGTCCTTAATCTATTACAAAATCAAAAACTCAAACTCAAACACATCAAACTAATAAATAACATCCGTCATATTCAGGTGGTACAGGCATTTTCTTTTGTAAAGCAATGTTTGGGTTGAGAGATGTAAAGAATTGTATTTGTTCTTGATGATATTGATGTGAAGCTAGGCCGTTGTCGCACAAACCGTTTTCAGTTCGTAAATAAATCACCAACGTTTCATCACTTATGTTGGTAGATTGAATCCCCGAGGGTATCATCAGATCACTTGTCTGTGCATTCTAGGGATTAAGATTAATATTTTTTTTATAACAAAATGTTGACTGCTGTACCCCTTTTTTTTTACATTTATAACTATCTTGTCTGTTTATTTTGTTCACTCATCGTGGTCAATATAATGGATTTTTTGGTGACTGATAAATAAGTGAGAGGTTTAGCTAGCTTTAAAACCAGGTTTTATCCACAATTTTCTGCATAAGAAAGTGCCTTTATCAAGTCAGAAATATGACAGTTGTTTTCCATCCACTTGACGTGTTTGACCTTTTGAATATAAACCTCCAACCTTCGGTAGACAGACACTCCCAGTCAATTAAGATTGGAGTCTTACCCTAGATCACCTGTCACATGGGAGCATCCAAATTACAAACTAGGTGTCGACAGGCTAGTGATACAGTAGTTCGACTACTAAGACTACTTGACCACTGAGTATAAACATGGAGCATAAGAACCATGGAGTAAAATAAGTGCATTTTGTTTTGAATGATGATGATGATGTGTTTTGGTAAAGACTACTACTTTTGTAAAATAAGAGACAATTAAAACTTTTTATCGCCAAATCCAGTGAACTATTTGTACAAAACAAATTACACAATGAATGATGACATACACTTCTAAAAATACATTGACATACCATCACATGTCAATGAAACACTAAATAAACTAGTCAGACAAAAAACGTTTTTCATACAAATGTCTCCACTGAAATAATTTTAGATTTATTTACTTTTATTGCGTTTCCCTATAAAACCCTTTCTTGCGGCAAACAATATTTATCTTTGCAACAATCAATAGCTTTAGAAGTCATCGGCAACTCGCTGACTACATTGTTTGGCTTTCTTCTCCTTTTTACAGCTGATTCGTGAACTCCCCGCCTCAGATACTTTGATGCTAATTGTAAAGTCGCAATACTTGCAAAAATCTCACCATCAGACGCGATCTCGGAAACTAACCCATTTCCCTTCATTGTTTCCACATGTGCAAGTAAGATGATTTTTATGTCTTTGTGATCTGTAGGGAACGTATCGATGATCGGATTTCCATGCAATGCAACCTTTTCCACAACGCGGAAGTATTTCTAAAAAAAATTGGGTCTGTATCCTATTCCTGGCATGATATATATAACCTATATAACAAACACTTTTTTTCAATAGTTTCCAAACAATGTAGAATGCACATGTATGAATTATAATTTCAAACGATTTGGGAGACCTGAGGTATTTCAATTGTATAAACCCTTAACATTCATACTATCATACTAAGTTATAAAAGGTACCAGAAGCCCTTTTTACAAAAAAATACTTAAGTGTAAAAATATTTAGCTGAATTGTTAAGGAATATTAGACTGACGATACATTTTACACTTAAGATGTTTTGTGAAAAGGGCTACAGACTTATAATCAAATACGCCAGACGCGCGTTTCGTATACATAATACACAAGTGACGCTCAGATTAAAATAGTTCGAAAGCTAAATAAGTACAAAGTTGAAGAGCATTGACGACCCAAAATTCCGAAGTGTTGTGGCATTACGATTAAGATTACCATAACACCATGCATACATTGATCCATTATCTTTATTTTCTAATCTAAAGTCTAACCAAAATTACATTTACAATGTTTTCCTATTTTTCCAGTAACAAATAAAGTCTTAACTGAATATAAAATACTTGATGTTCTTTTGAATATCATGATAACAGTACTTTTAGCTATTCTTCGTTCCAATGCGTCTGTTTTCTTAAATGCCTCTTGATTTTATACTTACCATACCACTCAGCGTAGATTAAAAGTAACGAAGATAAGAAAACATCCTCACCTCTGTTCCGATTAAATGTGGCCACGAAAACCATGCAACAGCCACTGATAAAATTAGAAATAATATCAAGGACAGGAAAACATAACAGATATGTTTAATAGTCGAAGCTGCATCATTCCTTTTCATTATGAAATACATATGCATTGATTCCCAGTGTTGAACACCTGTATAGAAGAGTATATTAGTTTAATCCTATGGATTTTAATCAAGGAGAAGGTATGATGATATGGGGCATATTTGTTTGGCACTTTGAATTCGAATACCAAAAAGTACCATTATAAATCTACCTAATATTACGCTTCAGGCACAAGTCTGTCAAACATCAGTATTTAAGGATGTTCGATTCTCTTGTTTTTGAATTTTTGCCAGATATTTGGAATTCTCTGGTTTCATCAATCCAGTGCCATTAAAAAGTTTCCCGCTCACCCCCATTTTTTTCTTTTCATAATTTTATTACATATAATTTATGAAGCCAAATTTGAAAATCATATAAAATACTTTTTATTTTTTCATGACGTTTATTTTTGAGGAAAAAGGGTGCCAATGGTAAATGAATGAAAAGTCAAGCGAAAATTATTTCCTTCAAATTATTCAATGACTCTGAATTTTGAAATACTACGGCTTTACGACCTCGGGAATAGATTACCTGTGCTGTATATGGCAAGACTTTTAGGATTTTTTGTCCTCAATGGTGTTCAACTTCGTACTTTAGTTGGCTTCTTTAAATTTTTGAATTCGAGCGTCACTGATGCGTCTTTTGTAGACGAAACGCGCGTCTGGCGTATATACAAAATTTGATCCTGGTATCTATGATGAGTTTAATTATATCTCGAAAACAATCTCACGAAGGCTCATTTTTGTCAGCTTATTTTAGTTTTTTTTATCTGTATACTATCAATTCATAACAGTTTTTTTTTAAAAGCTTGTTATTTTGATACATAATAGCGAACATCCTTACAACGAAATTTGTCTATTTATAGAACATTGAATTTCTTACAATTAGTGCAAAATATGCCAATAGATAAAATCATCATATATACCAGGATTGCAATTATATATTTGCACCAGACCGCGCGAAAGACTCACCAATTAGAGATCTTGTAAATAATATTCACATATGACCAACAGCTTAAACCAAAACTGTATTATGCTACAAAATGTATTCAACAAGAATATAAAGTGTGTGTAATATCTTTTTGGGTGAGGCTTTCTTTGGCTCATAACTATGTTGTCAAACTACTACCTATACCGTGCAAGATCCTCATTGGTAGTTAAGGTCGTTAAAAACCATCCTCATCATCAAATTACTATGCATTGAATTGACGTTTTAGGTTAAATACAATTTAGAATTCAATCTAATCTGTAACATAAGCGAAGAATTCATCAACTTACAAGAAATAATTTGAGTTTTCACGTTTCAATAATGTATTGTTTTTTTTTTCGTTAGGTTCTAGAATGTGTGTTATGTTTTAAAGATGTAGCGGTTATTTGAATATAATGCAAAGGAGAAGAAAATCAATAATTCCGGCCTATGATTATAATCGTAAACAATTTATAGTAAGCTTTCGATTTTGTGTATGTTTCTCTGTTGATGAATGTTCTTTAAAATACATAATTGATTATGCATAACGCTATCCTACATACATTTTTATCTTCAAAATAAGGCTTTAATTATTTTGAATGGTTAAATCAAATTACCTATTATGTTTGATGGCATTTGTGGAACAATCATATGTGACGAAGCTTGTATAAAAGAAATCGCATAACTCCAAATTAATGAATGCGTATAGAGAACATATGTTGGGTTGTACCATGGGTTGCCATTTGTGCGGTAACTGTAATACCATAGATTTCCCGCCATATTCAAACATCGAAGAACCACAAATGTTGCAACACCCCACGTCCAGCTTTTACGAAGAATTCCCATAACTATGTACGCTTATCTAAGAAACCAAATAAAAGAAGTACAAAGTTTACTGCAAATACGTTGCCATATCGGAGTTCCCCTAATGTTGGAACATTAAACTGCGCCAAGAACATCATTGAAAGCATAACATGTGTTGGTATAGTAAAACAAATGTACATATTTTGGGATAACACCCTGATGAAAAATATCAAAAGTATACATCTGATAAAGAAGATCGAAAAAATCCCATTCCACTCTTGGAACAACAAGCCAGTTATTCAAAAACTTCTCACAACAATTATCTCCAGGAATATTGGAACATCCGGGCTCTACATCCTGCGTAAGAGCATCGTATGAACTTGGGTCACGTTTGAATGCTTTCAGTGATTCGACAACTCTTTCAGACACAAGTTTCGCTGTAGTAATATGTTTCTGAAGATCTCTAAAATATATCCCAACAAGTTTCTTCCTAACACCATCATTCCAAAACTTAACAGAAAGAATGTAAAAATTGATCGTGTATATGCGCGTGTGGTTACCATCATTTTTCTCAATATTTGAACGTGAGTCATAGAAAGGTATTTGTATGTTGGGACGATCTCCGCTGCCTAAAGAGTGGTCATTTAAAGCATTCTGAATGTAAGAATGAATATAGGATTCTGTATTCTTAATGTCATGACCGGTTTCCAAATTCTCCTTTCCAACTTGAATTATCTGTGTATAAGTGTATAATTTTGCCAATTCGTTTTTTCATTAAGTCGTCATCATAATTGTTTGATGCCATCTTTAAAATCTTCTTTTGATGAACAAGTGCCTAAGACTGAAATAAAAAATATCAACGAAATATAAAAAAAAACATTTAAATTCAATTAAGCGCATATGTACAAATAAAAACTCGATTGAAAATTCATAAAAATAATAATAACAATAATAACAAAAATAATTATGATCATAATAAATAATGACAATAACAATAAAGTAGGAAATCGCAATTTCTAAGCTGTCTACGTAGTTTATCTTCAGGACGTCTAATCTGTTGGTACTGATTGAATGATTGATCGCAGTATCAACGCAACTTTCAAATATATGGTGCTATTTTGTGTCGGTCAGTTCATATTGAGCGAGGAAACTTAATTATAGTCAATAAAAAATTGGAGTCGAGTTCACCTTTCAAGTGTGGGAATCGAACTTACAACATCAGTATTGATAAGATAGTGATACTGTAGTTAACTCCTTAGACGACTCGAAAACTGAGGGCCCTGTGTCGACACCGAGGTTGTGAGTTCGAATTTCGTACGAAACAGGTGTTTGTTACTGCGATCTTAGCTGACGAGGATTGTCAGTGTCCCGTGGTCCAGCTGATCAGCAGTGCTGAAAATGACATTAAGCACCAGCAATATATAAATCATGAAAACGTTTAGAAAATTATTTACACATAAAGAAAGCAATAGAAGAGTTATTCGTCATCATAATATTTGCTTTTCGAATATGTATTTTATCTTTATGTTAGAAGGGAATATACTCTTCTTTTAATTAGGGATCTATAAAAAAAATCACAATGCCCACATCAGACGACATGATTATCTAAAATAAAATGAACTTCTTCCTTACATCAGTTTAAAGAGTCTCGAGGGAACAAAAAATTCAGCAAATATTTTAACATTTGGTTTTCATTACAAATGTTATTCATTACACTATGATTTCCACGATTAGTTGTTGCTTTATAATATGGTACAAACATTAACTAAAGAAATCAATTTATTTTGGCCCCAGATGACTTTAAAAATGTTTATATCATTGAAAAAGCCCCAAATTATCCCCTTTGATGCAAAAATGCAATTGTTTTGCATTAAAATTGAAATATCTTTTTAACTCATCGTTGACATATTATTTTATATTTTTTCAAATAAGCTGTACTTCAACTAAACAAGTGTAAACTAAGCGATTTCTGTAATTCAGTTCTTTTTTTTTATTTCGATATTACCTCTATTTCTCCTATTAGTTCAACAGAAAAAAGTACATTAACAATAAATGCATGCTTCTTTCGAAGGCAGATTGTGAGCTTAAATGAACAGTGACCCCATTTTTTTATCTTATTTTTCTGTTAAGTATATGATAAAGTTCATTTATAGAAAAAAATAGCGAAATCCTATATTTACCAAAAAAAAATTATACTCTCGAGTCCCTTTAAGTATAGATGTATATATCATTGATAAATTAACTCATCATAGATACCAGGAATAAAGTTGTATGTTTACGCCAGACGCGCGTTTCGTCTACAAAAGACTCATCAGTGAAGCTCGAATCAAAAATGTTTAAAAGGCCAAATAAAGTACGAAGTTGAAGAGCATTGAAATTTATCCTATATTACCATTAAAACTTACCCTTCGAAAACAGGAATCACATAACTATTGATCAAGCCACTATATGTTTCTATATATCCCGTACAAACTTCTGAGTATATGTATTGATAAGAACGCTTCATTGGTGCAGTACACGTTTTGTTTACTAGTAACATTTATATCTAATTTGTTGTGAAGCTTTATGGCTTAATTGTTCAGATGATGTATGAACGGACGATATAGTCTCCGTTACGGTTGTTTGATAATTTTTCTGTTATGAAAACAAAATCGTCTGTCTGTCTGTCTGTCTGTCTGTCTGTCTGTCTGTCTGTTTATGTACCACGAAAACGCAAGTACTCCTTATAATGATCAGCTGGTCGGCTATTGTTGACAAGTAACACAGTTTTATACTGATATTTCGATATGTGAATAAGATATTATCAATATAAATTCATAACACACTTAAATATACTTCGTTAATTGTGATTTTCGCCCTGGTTTAATACCTCAATAATACTATATTTTCAAATAGATCTGCACCTGATTTTACTTATCTATTTTTAAATAAGCTAAAATGCCAGGTCAAATTGCAAATGTTAATATGTTCTGAATAGCAATCTATGTATATTTCGAAGCTATCAATACTGTCCGATTCAAATAAAGGTAACAGTAATATACCGCTGTTCGAAATTCGTGAATCGATAGAGAAAAAACCAAATCCGGGTTACAAACTGAAACTGAGGGAAACGCATCAAATATAAGAGGAGAACAACGACACAACAGAAACACAACATGAAAATGTAACACACACAGAAACGAACTATAATACAACAATGGCCATTCCCTGACCTTGCACAAAACACCCCAAGAAAATATGGTGGGTGGAACCTGATTTTGTGGCTTGCCAAACCTCCCGCTCCCATGGCAATGTTAAATATAACATTAAAATGACAACATGGCATGACAGTACAAACAATACAAATAAATGGGAGAACAAATAGGATGGAGAAACACACGAATATTAGCCAACAAAAGGTACCAGGTACAAAATTTAATACGCCAGACGTGCGCTTCGTCCACACAAGACCAACCAGTGACGCTCAGATGAAAAAAAAGCCCGAACACGATAACAAGTACAAAACCGAAGAGCACTAGGACCAAAAGCTCCAAAAAGCAGTGCCCAACACGACCAGGCCCCCTGCCCGGGACAAGAACATCAAATAACTTACAAAATAAATAACATCGTTTATTCAAATTCAGATTGTAAGTATATTTTTTATGGGATATATATGACATACATATGAGTTATAAACATGCAGGCCAGGTTGTGACTAACCCAATACATTGGACATTGTTCCCCAAATGAGAGACTACTTTTCTGGTGTTAATTTATTTTTAAATACACGTTTTATACTTAATGTGGCACATATTCATGTCAAAGACAGCAATGTTTTCATAAGACTTAATAGTCCTAAGCTGATTTATTGAGAAGTTACAAGCCTTTCAAAAGTTTAAAAAAATGACAATTTTCCAAAAATAAAAATATGGACCTTTGGAAAAATAAAATAAAAAAATGAGTCGTGGAGTGTTTTGAAATGAGACAACTACCAACGTTCAAATGAAGTGGATGTAGGGAACTATAGGCAATCGTACGGGGTTCAACATGAGATAAACCTATACCACAAAGTCGACTATAAAAGGCCCGACATGAAAAATATGAAACAATTCAATTTACGAAAGAAAGAAAAAACAATGCCAGACATGAACCAACAAAAAAAAACCCTGAAGTACTAGTAAATGGTCTTGACTTGGGACAGGCACATACAAAATGCGGCGGGATTAAACATGTTTGTGAGCGGTCAACCCTTCCGTAACCTGGAATAGTGGTGTTATAGCACAACATAAAAACTCTCCAGGAGAGTTGTCTCATTGGCAATCATACCATATCTTCTTTTTTATATATAAAAATCAGCTGAAACTTTTAACGAGCTTAGACGATAGAAACAAATCAGAAACACATCTACAAATCACACTGATGTGTCAGGGTTTTTATACATCCCTCAAAACAGACACGATCTGACAGCATTAGTTTAAAGCTAATCACAACTAATAAGAACGCATGTATCTAAGACTAAATATTAAACAGTCCGCATCCAACATCTAATTGATTTAGTAAAAAGGCGTCATTTACAGACAGATAAAGCATGACCTTGCGCAATGCAAAATAAAAATACCAACATGATGGTACAATGATATTGAGTATGGTTTGAATTTTAAATACTGATAACAAAATCAATATCTACACCAATAAAAACAATATTCAAAGATTTAAAATATATATTGTTGAATTAGTAATCTTTTAGGAAACCTGTATTTAAAGGATTATATGTCATGTGATTCAGTATAAATAAACGTTTAAAATATATATATGATGGTCACGAGATCAAATATACTATAAATGATAACTTACAATGTAAGTGGTACTTGAAATACACTTATTTTATATAAATAAATATGAGTCCATTTCTTCGTCACCAGTAAATATTTACGCGCTTTGCGAAATCAGAAACAGGTCAGTTACTTTTTGTATATCCAGACTGTGCCATTGAGATTTCCCCCAACTATGTTTTTTAAATGTCGTGTAGTGCCATTTCTCATTCACATGTTTTATATGTACTTTGTATCGTTACGTTTGTATTGTCCGTGAATTTCAGTCAAACTCATAAATCGAAAATAAACTTACAACGCCATGGCTAAAAATGAAAAGGACAAACAGACAAACAATAGTACACAAGACACAACATAGAAAACTAAAAAATAAACAACACGAACCCCACCAAAAACTAGGGGTGATCTCAGGTGCTCTGGAAGGGTAAGCAGATCCTGCTCCACATGTGGCACCCATCGTGTTGCTTATGAGATAACAAATCCTGTAAACTTCATGTAGTTAAACAGTAGAAAACATGTCCACCCTATTTTAAGAGTATATGTTAAGTACATCTCGTCACGAGTTACAAACCCTCTCTATCTTATAAGGAAGCAAGTCATTTCGTAACTTTACCATTTCGTACCTCTGCCATTTCGTACCCACATCTGTCATTTCGTATCCAACATTTACCATTTCGTACCAACGATAATATCCATTTCGTACCCTATGGACCAAATGCATCTACTATTTCGTAATTAATACATGTTGTCTATTTCGTATCATATTTTTGTAAAGTTTTTTCATGATTTTAATGGGTTTTTTTTAAATATAACATAAATAAAATTATGCATCTAGACGTAGACATTTTATAAACACTGATGATTATAAGCAGCACTGAAAAAAACCCCACTCTAATAGTTATAATTACAATTTGTTTGTTTGCGGGAATTATATTTAATTAATCTTTAAACTTTAAAAATATAAGGGTAATTAACCAACAAATAAATTAGTATCGGCAACTGTTATAGCTACTATAAAAGGTTCAAATTTACGAAATAATAAACATACAAACCTTCCACGAGGTACGAAATGGTATACTTATAAATCTTCCATGAGGTACGAAATGATCCACATACAAATCTTCCATGAGATACGAAATGGTATACTTATAAATTCTCCATGAGGTACGAAATGATAAACTTATATAAATCTTCCATGAGGTACGAAATGGCATACATATAAGTTTTCCATAAGGTACGAAATGGTATACATGTTAATATTCCATGAGGTTCGAAATGTTCAGGGTACGAAATGGTTTTTGCCAGGGTACGAAATGGCTAGGGTACGAAATGACTATAATTCTCTCATAAAACTTGTTTTACTCCGCCCGCATGTTTGTGTCTGTTCCAAGGCAGGAACTATTTGGCTTTTGTTATTAGTCTTAAGCTTGTTTTTTTTTTTTGGTTCATAGATATGTTTCGGAGTTTAGTTATTAGTGTGGCGTCCGTTTCGCTTATTCGCTTATCTAGTATACATTATTGTTTAGGGGCCAGTTGAAACCCGACTCCGAGTGTTTGATTATTTCGCTGTGATGAAGACTCATTAATAGTCTTGGCCTGCTTTCGGTCTTTGGTTTTGTATTTGCTCTTTGACACATTCCTCGTTTCCATTATTATGCAATCTTAAAATAACTTAATTGATAAGCTTATGAGTCTCTACTTTCTGATCAATGAGAAAAAGTGAAAATCCGATGTAAAAATGAAAATGCAGTTGAACCCAATTTATTTTAGAGAGGGGAATAATATGTATATCTCGAAGCTACCAATACTGTCTTATACAAACAGTCAACGAAAAAATACCTTGTCTTTCTAAACTCAGATTGCAATTTGTAAGTTATACAGTATAGATATAAATCAACTGTTATGCATTTTGCACTACAAAATCTCAAAAAAAAAGAATCATCATGTCAATAGCTTTTTTAGCTTAACGAATGTATGAATAAAGACCGTTGTTATATCTTATGAGATAAATGCAGAGAGAAAATAACAGCGTATCATTTATATTAGAGTACTTATTCAATGGAAAAAAAAAGTATACTGCAAACCAACTTATTTTCGCGAAAAATTAATGTAAGGGACTTCTGTCCGCAGTGAAAGAGGGTCTTCAGAAATACTGTGAAACTGTTTACTCGGTAGTGGTATTAACCATATGTGGATTCTTAAAAATTCTAATTAAATTAATTCTAGATAATCTTAAATCTCGGTCTTTTTTCTGAAATTAGTTCTATCAAAACTTTTGATTTTTCAACCCTGTGTACTACCATTCCCAATGTGAAACTGACAAATTGCCTGAAAGAATTAATCCATGATGCCTTTAAATATAAAAATGGTAGCATACGCTATAAATTAATTACTTTCGGATATCATAATGCGGAGTTCACACATTGCCGATAATTGCTCCCGTTTGAGATCAGACAGCGATACGACACGAAAAGTGAAAAAGTCGGATTACTATCCTCAATTATCTGGAATGTCCTATCATTGTCTGATCGCAGTCGTTTAAGTTCGTAACAGATTCCTACGGGTCGGGAAGGGTCCGAATAGTTCGGCGAAGCACCCCGACAGTTAGGTGCGTCCCGTAACATTCGGGGAAACTCAGCCGATTTAGTATAGTCGGATTACAATCGTGCCTATGTCGTGACAGATTCTGCTGTATCGGATCACAATCCTAACAATGTTCTGTGTATTCTGGACGGTGTCCTGTGGAACGGGAATGATCTGGAGAAATTTTTCATTGCTGTTTTTCTGCATCCAGATCTTGTCGATTGCGAAGCGTTTATGCCGAAACCGTTCCGGAACAGTCCCGTTATTAATACGAAATTCGTCAATAATTCCCACGTCAGAGTCCCGACAATTACAGAATACAATACGACTGAGACCAGACAAAGCCGTTTGCAATGCGATAGAGCGGAACTTGATAGGATTACGTTCCGACAGTACCTGCTGATTCCGATTATGCCGACAGTTTTCGAACGGATAACTTCCGTCAGCGTCGGTTCACTGTCTGGTCACTGTCTGATCTCTGTCGGATTACATTCGGTAGAATCGGGACGCAGTCGTAACAGACTCGGTCTAAATTTACCTGACGAAAGATACAAATTGGATTAGAAGCGGATTGGGAACGGGATTATCGGGATAAATTCGCTTGGAAACGGTTGAATATCGACGCTTCCTGAACAAGATCTGATTGTTGTCGTGATTAAATTATTTGTTTTACAAATTTTAATTAAAGTTTGAATTTCCATCCACGATTCACAGGATCTTGATCAGACTTTTGACAAATTTTAATCGGGAATGGTCCTGTCAAGGACGGCAGTAAAAATCGTGAATGTGTGACCCCAGCTTAAGGCATATTTTGTTACTAATGAACAAAAGGGTAAAACGTGCTACAAAGAAGAACAAGTGATCAGTATGATGGAGTTTCTTATCGACAACTTATTTTTTGAATTTGGAGGTAGACTTTTTCAACAAATTGTCGGCATTCCTTTGAGAACGAACTGTGCGCCTCTCCTTGCCGACCTCTTCTTATTTTCATATGAATCGAAGTTCCTTCAGACACTTGTCAAAAACAAGAAGATCAAAGAAGCCAGATTATTTAATTTCACTTTCAGATATATTGATGGTGTTCTTTCCATTAACAATCCGAACTTGTCTGATAGGGTTCCATTAATATATCCCCCAGAACTAGAAAATAAAGAAACAACAGACACGGCTCACTCCGCCTCATTTTTAGACTTACATGTATATCTCGAATTTGACATACACAGTCATCTCAGTACCAGAATCTATGACAAAGGAGATGATTTTATAAATTATAAATTTTAAATTTCCCACACCTTAGTAGCAATATACCAACTTCACCTACATATGGGATATACATTTCCCAATTTATTCGATATTCAAGAGCTTGCAGTCTCTACTCAGACTTTGTAAAACGTCACGAGCAGAAAGTTGATGACCCAGGGGTATGTCAAAGAACGACTCGTTCTTTTTCTAAAAAAAGTTCGTTGGAAAGAACCAAGACCTTATTAAATATTCCGTATCAACTTCACAAATAATACACAATGGCCTTGTTTTATAGATTCTGCGTACTGACGTTGGTTATCATCTTAACAACGTGTTATACTGTTCTTTCATTTGTCTTTGTCGTATTATTAATATTACTTTTACTGTTTGGTTTGTTTTCTGTGATATCCATTTGACGTGGCTCAGTACTTAAACATCCCGTCCATGTGTTTGTATTATCTTTCATTTTTGCTGGTGTGTTTTGTATTATGCGAATTTTTGTGTTTTTTTAGTTCTTATAACGTGACTCTGTCCTTTAAAAGATCCCGTCATTATGTTATCTGTTCTATTATATGTCGTTATGTTATTGTTCTATTATAAATTTCAAAATACTTTGAACGACAAACGAAAAAGTAATTTTACTCGCGTCATGGTATTAACCATAATTATGTGGATTCCTAAAAATTCTGAAGAACTTCTGGACAATTTTAAATCTCGGTCTATTTCTGAAATTAATTCTAACATAACTTTTGATTTTTTAATCCTGTGTACCACCATTCCCAATGTGATATTATTAAAGAGGGACGAATATACCAGAGGGACAGTCAAACTCATAAATTGAAAATAAACTGACAACGCCATGGCTAAAAATGAAAAAGATAAACAGTACACTTGACACAACATAGAAAACTAAAGAATAAGCTACACGAACCCCACCAAAAACTTGGGGTGATCTCAATATAATTGTTTTGAGTAAACATTGAACGACAAAAAATTTTCCCATGTGACGTTTACATTATCTGACGTCTGACACGCGAAGCAATGAATGTGTTGTTTTATTAGTTTGATAGACGCTTTTGTTCTCTTTTGTAAATGATTGTTTGTTTTGAGATTGTAACAAAGTGATGAATGCTGTACCCATATTTTGACTTTTATTTATTATGTCTGTTTTTGTTCACGCATCGTTGTGAATATAACGGAATTTGATGCGACGGTCATTTGAGTGAGAGGTTTAGCACTATAAAACCAGGTGCAATCCGCCATTTTCTATATTTGAAAATGCCTGTACCAAGTCAGGAATATGACAGTTGTCCATTCGTTTGATGTGTTTTGTCATTTGATTTTGCCATTTGATTAGGGATTTTAATATTGAGTATTTTTGTGATTTTACTTTTTGCGATAAGAATGATAACTCGAATATAAATCGTCGCGAATGCGGTTAAGACAGATCTTTTTTTTTAAATATATGTTGTGAATATGGAATCGCGAAATCAAATCGACACTATGTGGGCAAGAAAGTGAAAGACGCGAAAACAATTATATTAAAAAATCAGTTGTTTACAGTAATAATATGCATTTTGTTTTTCGACTGCTTGTTCTCAGCTTCATGATGTGTTAAGTTATCAGTTTTGTGAATACAACTATTCAGGATTTGCAATAAACATTGTTTGTACATCCATAGATACACAATAATATTTATCGTTTTAAACTTCATGCTGTGTTGCAGTTTACATTTGAATATGAATAAACTTAAAGATGACTTGAGGTTATATAGAACATTTTCCAAGGACACAAATATTTCCAAGTAAATCTAAGAGGTAAACATACATAGTAATGCTTCCACAGTAATCAACCGTTTATCAGGCATTAGGTAAAATTAGATTATTATAATTTACAGAGACTATCAAATCTCTGCATCAATAGCATAAAAATTAATAAAAAAATATTTTGACTTGATTAAACGGTGAACTAACATGTTTTGTTTGAGGAGATGGGCAATACAAAATCTGCAAAATGAGCAAACTCGTCACTCACAATATATATGTAAGCTGTGTCATATGTGCCTTAGACCCAACAAGTCCAATATCATTATAGTACTTTTAGAAAAAAATACTTGGTTTGTTATTTTCCTGGTCTTTCAAATAAAAATTTACTTCAGATGTCTATTAAACTTCTATACGTGTAATATATAACAGACACAGCAGGATTTGACTCCGATTGTAAATTTGTTTCCTTACATATGCCTGTCCGTTTGTACACATGGGTTTGGTTCATGTATTTGAACTAAAATCTTATCTTTAAGTCATATTCTCAAAATTCAACACGAAAAACTCTTACAATAAAGTTCAATAACCATTTTGAGAGAAGTAGAAGTACATGTTGTCAAATTCTTATTAAAATATTCCAATAAAAAATGGAAAGAAAATGAACTCTTTGTTTTTTCCGTGATGCCAAAACATAAGATACTTGTGAGGTGTAGTTGCAGACAAGCAAAAAAACTCATCATGGATACCAGGATTGAAATTTTTTATTTGAACCAGACGTGCGTTTCGTCTTCAAAATACTCATCAGTGACGCTCGAATAAAAAAAAATAAAAAAGGCCAAATAAAGTACAAAGTTGAAGAGCGTTACGCACCAACAATTCATGAAAGTTTCGCCAAATAAATTATATCTTATGTTAATTAACCACATGAATAAATAAACTTTAAAAGCATTTTTGTGCAATTTTTCTTAAGTTTTTCCTTTCTTGCTAGTCTATTCAATCAGATTGTTGTAATCATAAGATACATAATATATATATATATATCTTTTTTTTTTAACTGAAAGAAGTACGACACAATAGAAAGATCAACAACAATGGAACAATGGAAAAATTGTATGTTTTCAACAATCTGAGGTCAAGTAGAAACTAAAAAAAAGACAAACTTTATTAGGAATGACAAATGCTAAATGATATTATTATAAAACATAAACTAATAGAAGTCCTGTTATATCATTTTGCTATGACATTCTTGGCTACCGGTGGAATATGATCATACATAAGTGTGAATGAAAATAAATAAATGTCAGATTAAATCGAATGACGCGATTATTTTTGTCCCAGTCTTTTCATCCACCGCTGTCATGCCAATTTCAGTATTTCCAAATATGTATTCAACATTGACCTCCCTTGTATCTTTAGTTGGATTAGGAAACTTTATTGTTGCTGATCCAAGAAAGGTGCAGCTACTTTCATCGATATACATTGGCGATTTGTCTGTAGATACGTATATTTGCAATGGCATTTCTTTTTGCATAGGAAGGACAGTCAAATGACTTGTGGTAAATTTCTCACCTAATGATACTTCTTGGTCTTTCTCAACAATTTGGCCGAAAATGTTGGTGCATTTAGGTGGGTTTTCGTTTTCTATAAGATATTTTTTGTCATGAATATTTGAGTCGAAAATACAGCGAGTTCCTACACCATAGGAAAGCCGCATTATTCGTGACCGAATATATTCTGGTCTATGTCCGAATAGTACGGCCCCTTTCAAAACAGATAGACCCGCCTCTTCTGGAATGATAACCCTCTTGTTCTTAAAGTTCCGCTTAACAGCATCCTGTATTAGCATACATTCTGAAAATCCACCAACAAGTAGTAACTGAGAAACATCGGAAGCTGTTTTATTTCGCAAAATTTCTTTCATCAGCGAAATGATGCTTTCAATTGTGGGTTGAAATAGAGACCTCATTAGATCGGCTTCAACTCGCATCTTGTCCCCGCGAACGGTTAACTGGTTGCTGTATGGTGACGAACCAAGTACATCAACAAGATTTTCTCCAAGAACAGTTTTACATTGCGCATCAAGGGAAGCAAACGGTATAGTTATGTTTACTTTTGAATCCCTTTCAGGTGTAATTGTTCTTTTCACGGTTTCAAATTCTCGGAAAAGATCCAGATAAGCAGATGGGTCTTTATCTTTTACCTTTTTCATTAATGGACCTCCAAAAATTTTTACAAGCATCTGAAAGAACCGCCCATCGACTGAGGTACCCCCACAATCATTTCCAGCAGCTCTACATAATTCTTTCAGCTGGCCATTTGCCAGTTTTTCATGGACAGTTATATCAGCAGTACCTCCTATAAAATATAAACACCCGTAATATGAAGAGCGAATCATTTGCTTTTATTCTATTTAATTTAAAAAAAAACGAACCTTTCTTTCAGCATTGCTTTTTTTTTTTATAACGAAATGGCATGAGTACTTTGAAAACGAAACTTTGTGTCTTCTGTCCTTATTTGTTTGATTTGTTCGTGGCAAAGTTAAGCTGATGTTATAGTTTTATATTATGTTGTGCTGTTACAACACTGTAACATGTTTGAGGAAAATTGAACGATAACACAAATGATGTCCCCTCAACATTGGGTATGTTATTCAGTGGTTTTTGATTGCTGTCTGATATAACATTTGTTATTTTTTAAATCTTGCTGCTAATTTTTTGTTTAAATTGTTTCACATTTTCTTATGCCAGGGCCTTTCATAGCTGAATTTATGGAATCAGTTTTGTTTATCGTTAAAGACCGTAATATTGCATATAGTTGTTTAATTGAATGATACATTGATTACCTGAATAGCTTCAAGAGACCGCTCTATTTTATAGAAATATATGACAAACTTTTGATGTGTTGACATTAAAATTCAAGAAGCATTTGACAATTTTTGGAATTTGACCCAATAAGTGAAACATAAACCGGTGAATTTGCATAAGCATATTCGTTAGTTATATTTCATAGAGTACCTCCTAAGTCAACTACCATATATTTTGAACCCGGTTCGGTCATTGTAAAACCATCATCAGCTCCATGTAGTTTCTTTGTGGGAATATACTGGCAGAAAATGGACGCAGCTTCGGGTTCAAGTGCAATTTTCAGACAATCTTCTGGTATTCCTGCCTATTTAACATTTTTTAATAATTGGAATAATTATGCGCATCTATTACATTTTAAAACACTCTTTTTTAAGTTCGGTAAAACACATAACTCGGAAAGCATGTCGTCATGAAATCCCAAAATTTACAGAAAAGAATGTTTTATAAAAAAAAAGTTGATGGATCAACGACAATGAAATAAAACATCGCAAGCATAAAAAAATGGAAAACAAAAACCTCTATAACAAAGGTATCATACACCATAATAACACTTACATAATGATATTGTATCAAATTATGTTCGTTATCACTGAAATCAAATTAAAATTCTAATTCTGCTAATATAATTAGTTATCAAAGGTACTAGGAGTATAATTTAGTACGCCAGACGCGCGTTTCGTCTACATAAGACTCATCAGTGACGCTCATATCAAAATATTTATAAAGCCAAACAAGTACGAAGTTGAAGAGCATTGAGGATCCAAAATTCCAAAAGGTTGTGCCAAATACGGCTAAGGTAATCTATTCCTGGGATAAGAAAATCCTAACATCTTAACTTATATGTTCACATAATTCAAATACCGGAAAACAGAGAGAAACAACTCAGTTTTGTTTTAAACTGTCTATATGCGACTTGATGACCATCTTAAACAGACCAGATTAAAAGATTGGGAATATACGACAAAAGTTTTATTAAAAAATTAAACCCCCAAAAACAACAAAACAATCAACTACAATCAATACAAGAATGCTCAAAAAGTCATTCCTTAGATTGCATTCATGGTAAAACATTATTTAGATTTACCCGTATACATTATTCCATTTGGCGGCTTCGTATTCAAAGTTAATCTCAACCCTTATTTCATTGAATTTGTATTTATGTTCCGGACCATATGAGTATTTGAACCATACGCTTATGGTCATGACCATATGGGTATACACTCATATGATTCGACCATACGCGTATGGTCGGGGTAATGAACGCACTGCTACAGTTTACTTTTAATACTTCTAAACTCTTCATAGTATGGTATGACCGTTCATCAAAAAGAGGCTATCATATAGGTAATTTTATTATTATATTATAATAAAAAAATAAGCTTAATAAAAATTAGAAGTTTCACCTAGTTAATTTTACTTACTAGTCAAAACTATAATAAACACATTTTATACTTACGGTCATCACCGATGGTCATTACCGATAGTCAATATCGATTTGTTATTACGAGTGAATTGCAATATTTCGACTTAAAAAAATAAATTCCAAAAATGTCTTAATGAACTGAACAACATTACACAATTAAGAAGTTACTGGAAAGTAACATAGTTTATTTAAGTGGTTTGTGAATATGATGTATTGCAGTCATGTTACGATATTTGAGATATATGGCTTCTTTAAAAAAAACACCGAATACATATCGGAATGGCCCAAGACCTCGGTGTCACTGTACTCAGAGCTACAAAAAGGCTAGCTTTTCACTCGCAAACAAAAGGTGTAAATGAAAAGGATCGTGCACAATCAAGAATTGCAAATGCAAAAAAAACAAAAAACTATGATACCGTATGGAAGTAAATGTCACACAAACTTACATGTAAGAATGTAATTAACAATGAAAACTAACTATGGCATCAATATTTAATTTTTACGTGGTATTTGTATTATAAAAATAATACATTGTCATGTCACCATCATTCTTTTAGATTAAGTTTTTGTATTATTGAAACTTTTATAATGTAATTAAAACAAAAATATACCTATATGGTCCATATACTCATATGGTCCGGCCCGTTAATAACCAAACGAGTATAATATTCATATGGTCCGACCATACGCGTACGGTTGGACCATACGCGTATGGTCGGACCATATGAGTATATGCATATGGTCATGACCATACGCGTATGGTCCAAATACTCATATGGTCCGAAACATTTACATTGTGTCATAGATCAAATGTATTGATTGAGTTAAGCCATTTCAATGGATATTTTATAATGTGTCTTTCTATATTGTGATGTTACACTATTTTTTGTCGAGCCTTTGACTCAAGTCGAAAAAGCCAGACATACCGATCCTACATTCCGTCGGAGTCGTCGTCGTCATCGGCGGCGTCCACAAATATTCACTCTATGGTTAAAGTTTTTAAATATTTTTTTTAAACTATCCTTGGTTTGTACCAAACATAGACAGAAGCTAGTTTATCATCATAAGATAGTACCCAGAAGTAAATTTTGTCAAAAAATAAATCCATTTGATCCGTATTTTACTTTTAAATGGACTTGGATTGTCTGCCAGGAAACAACACATTCACTCTGTGTTTAAAGTTTTTAAAATATTAATTACTTTCTTATATTGTGTTTGATTTGTACCAAACTTTGACAGAAGCTTGTTTATGATCAAAAGCTAGTATCTAGAAGGAATTTGTGTTCAAATTTTATATCTGGACTTAGTTTTTCTTCCAGTTAACATACAGTCTGCAGTTAAATTTAAAACATTAATCAGATTAATAAACTATCCTGGATTTTTACCAAACTTGGACAGAATATTCATACAATCAAAAGATAGTATCAAGAGGAATATTTTAATTGATCTTTTTCCTCATTTTTGTAGAGCCTGCGATTTACAGCAAAAGAAGTCATGACACTGAGTTCCGCGGAACCCTTAAAAAGTTGTCAGGTAAAGCTGAAGGTTGGTAACTACTCGAACGTTAAAACCCGCTGTATTTGTTTGCACTTGTTCCAAGTCAGGATACTGATTTTCTATGGTTGCCGTTTTTTTAGGTGGTTCATATTTGTTTCTCGTATCTCTTTTTTTTAACATAGATTATACCGTTGGCTCTCCCATTTGAATGGTTTTACACTATATATAGTCATTTTGTTGGTACCTTTATAGTTTGCTGTTCGGTGTCAGCTAATGTTCGTGTTGAAGACCGTACTTTGACCTAATATGGTTTAGTTTAAAAAATGTGACTATGATGGAGAGTTGTCTCATTGGCACTCATACCACATCTTCTTATATCTATTTACAAAGTATAACTTTTTTTCATTTTGTCTATCTGCCCAATATTCTTCCATGTTATTTACATGAACTATAATTAGTCAATCTGATAATTAAAGCTTCAAAAATATTTTTATATACAAATAGTTCAGTCATAAAATTAAGTATAATGAAAACAATGTTATTAGAAAATAATTCCGTGATGTAAGAAATGATAATATCCCAATAAAACTAAATTTATTGTACATTCATACGAGGAGAATTAACCCTAGTTTACACTTTTTGCTACGTTTCTGAACAACAACACAATACGTGAATACAATTGTAAAGTAATCTAAATTTAAATTGTATTTTTTAGCATTGAATACACTACCTATACTTACATTAGCAGCGCTTTTTCGCATAAACTGCTTAGCAGCATCAGTCCAAATTGCAGGCACAGTAAGTACCCATTGTATTTCTGACTTATCCATTCCAGTTCCTTGTTTGTCTAATATATCTGTGAGATGAGTTACAAGTGCTTTTATTGACAAACCAAACACATCTATGGCAGGCACAGATTTTCCACTAATATCTTCCAGAACCATGTGACTTTTAATTTTCTGAAAGCATTTGCAGTTATAATTTGTGAATGGTGACATAATATGTAAAAATGAAAATAAAACTTTTGTAAATTTCATACTTTCTAATCACTTTTCCGGATTAACAGTTACAAGAAACGCTGAAAAACGAATATTTGAAAGCCAGGGATGCATAAGTAACGCAACCGTTAAAAAAAGATATCCATCTGATGAGAGAAGCCTTTTTCAACTGATTTTAAAGTTCGTTAATATGTTGTACTGTTACACCACTGTCCAAGGTTAGGGAAGGGTTGGGATCCCGCTAACATGTTTAACACCGCCACATTATGTATGTATTTGCCTGTCCCAAGCCGGGAGCCCGTTATCCGGTGGTTGTCGTTATTTGATTTGTTACATATTTGTTTTTCGTTCATTTTCATGCCCCCGCCTACGATAGTTGAAGGGCATAATGTTTACTGGCCTGTGGGTCAGTTTGTCCGATTGTCGTCTGTCCCGCTTCAGGTTCAAGTTTTTGGTCAAGGTAGTTTTTGTTGAAAGTTGAAGTCCAATGAATTTGAAACTTAGTATACATGTTCCCTGTCATGCGATCTTTCTTTTAGAAATGTCAAAATTATAGTTTTTATCCCAATTCACGGTCCACTGAACACATTTTTGCCTAGGGACTAGCTGAAGTACGCCTCCTGTTGCGGAAGTTTCTTGCTATATTGAAAACCCATTGGTGGCCTTCGGCTGTTGTGTGCTATTTGGTCGGGTTGTTGTCTCTTTGACGCATTCCACATTTCCATTCTCAATTATATAGAAAATTATAATGCGAGTGGGGCAGGGGCATCCGTGTACTATGGTCCCATTCTTGATTGTACATAAATATGTGCGTTAATTTTCTCGTTTGAATTGTTTTACATTTGTCATTTCGAGACCTTTTATAGCTGGCAATGCGGTATGGGCTTTGCTTATTGTTGAAGGCCGTACGGTGACCTATAATTGTTAATTTCTGTGTAATTTGGTATCTTGTGGAGCTGTACATTGGCAATCATACCACATATTTTTTATATAATTTTTACTTTTTACAAACAGTAATTTTTACACGCCAGATCCATGAAAATGACTGAAGCCTTTAATATGTACAAAAAACTGTAAGAACATCCCATCTTAATTGTTATTATATGTTTGTATTTTTAGATTTACCACTTGATGAAAATACCACTGTAGCAATCAGAATGAAGAGTTTTGAAGCTTTTAAGAATTAATTTAATCTTCTATTCACGTATTATTTGTGAAACATTAATTGTTTTAAAAGGACTAATTTTATGTATAAAGTCAATACTATGTAGACTTTAGAAGCCCAACTTTCTATTGGCTTAAATACACAAATGAAAGATCCGAAAACTGTACCCATAGTGATACTGAACGACATGTTTTTGAAACTATAGCAAAACTTTGGGTTACAAATTTTAATTCGTTATTGCAAAAATGAGACACTATAGTGAAAACCTAAAATGAAACAATTGAAGGCCAAAGATGTACTTCATTTGGCCTTTTTAACTTTTTTGGATTCGAGCGTCACTGATGAGTTTTTTGTTGACGAAACGCGCGTCTGGCGTATATACAAAATGTAGTCCTGGTATCTATGATGAGTTTATTTATTAACTAAGTGCATTCAGGAGAAGCTTATGATCAAGAAGTACCTACGTGGAATAGTTTAATCGATTTATGTAAACTTTTCCCGAGGGAATTTATTTTGTCAATATTATTTCAATTTGTTATCGCGAATTATGAAACATTTAAAATCAGGTCAGTACCAAAAACTATCGAACTCGAATTCTATAAGTTATAGCTCGACCGAGGGATTACAAATGGCAGTATAAAATAATTTATTATGGTGCGTCTGTAGCTATGGTTTTACCTACATCAGGAATCTTGATGTAAAAAACCTAAATGTTTGAAAGCCAAAGATGTATAACTACTTGTCAATGAATAATTAATAAGCTTGAAACCAGAAGACGCCTAAAATAAATTGCCGTAGTTCCATAATAATGTCTTTTTTTGTCAACGTCAATAACAACAAATAAAAAAAGAACGACAAAAAAGTAACTTAAAGTTAAGTCTGTGTAGTTAATAATGATAACAATTATGTAAAACCCTAAAACAAGCAGTATAGACAAAAAATAAATATGATTTTTTTCTTTTTTTTCTACCTTTTCTTAAAGTATTTCAAATTCTAAACTTCAAGACAAATTGAAATAATTGATCAAAGCTTTTTTAACAAAAGAAAAGAGAACAGCCGTCATCGTAGATACAAACAGCTTTTCATTTCACGTCCGCTATAAGGATAATGATGCTAGGCTTAAAACAAAATGTTACGACGAACGAAATTACTTCAGCCTTAAGATTTTTATGTAGCAAAATTCAAGCTGCGCCTGCTTATTGAGTACATATTTCCCAGTTTATTCTGTGTTATCATGAAATGTAATTGTTATGGTAATAATCATGTATTAGCGGTTTGAAATTTAAGTAGTACTAAGGACTTTCTACCCCAGGAATAGATTATCTTGCATGTATTTGACAAAACCTTAAAGAAATTTTGGTCGTACATGCAATTTATCTTTATCTGGCATTCATAAAAACATTGTTTTTAGAATGTCAATGATGAGTCAATTGTAGACGAAACACTCGTGTGGCTTACGAAATAAATTAATCCTTGTATTTATGATAAAGATTATCGTCCCAAAAATTTTGGCCCAAAATCTGATTTTTTTCCATAAAGAAAATGTGTTGAAAATTTGATGAAAATATACGCTTAAATCAGTTAAAAAAGATTTACACAAATTATTGTCAGTAGTGAAGTAATTTTGACGTCAAAATGAAGGTGAATTTCGTCAAATCTTGATGTTTTGCAGAATTCTGCCAAATATAAGAAAATTTTCTGCTAAATTAACATTGGCTCCATCCTTTGCCCACTAATATTTTCTCTGAACTCTTCTTTATATACAATACTCTTTACATTTCAGCAAAATTTCGACGGGCGAGAGTAGGCACCACATATAAAATCATTAAATAAGGTTTAAAAGTTTGCAAAAAATGGAACGTTTTCCTATTTTAAGCTATTGTCTTTAACTTCAGGGTACCCAGATTGCACCGAGTACCCAAATTGCACCTATTTGTCAAAAATAGCAGCATAAATCTTACAAGATTTCCCAGAGACTAAACAAGTGGTATTTTTATGATTTGATACTATGCACGTCTTTCAACATAGTTAAAATTATTTAGATATACACAAAACGTTCACAGTATTCATCAACAGATAAAGTGTTTACTGAACAAGCAAAATGTACGGAAACGTCGCCATGCGACGTCATCAAAACGTCAACTTTTTAAAATTAGCAAATACAATATGTATCCATTTCTTAAAAAAAATAAGAGTAAGCATGGGCTAATATCTAATTGTTCAATAGTTATCAAAGGTACCAGGATTATAATTTAGTACGCCAAAATATTTGAAGAAATTAAACAAAACTCTGTTATTCCACTTTAAAACATTTGAAGCAGATATTTAACTTTTTTTTTATATCATTCTTTCAAATATCATACATTTAGTCATACATACCCATCAGATTAACATTGATAATTAAAGGTTCAAAAACCTCTATAGGGCAAGATTTGACAGATGACGATGGAAGATGTTCTTATTGTTGTACCAACATTCCTGTCATTTTTTTCTCTCGAATGTGGTCTATTGAATTATAGCTTATCAGCGGATTTGAAGTAGAATGTGCAACGCGACAGGCGCCACGTGTTCAGTAGGATTTGTATACATTTCCGGAGTATCTGAAATAATCCCCGTTATTTGGCTGGGTTCGTGTTGCTCAGTCTTTGGTTTACTATTATGTGTTTTGTGTTTGTTGTTAGTGTTTTCGTCGTTTATCGTTTTTTTGCAATGGCAATGTCAGTTCGTTCCCTTTTTTGTAATACAGGTTGATATATAGGACTGCATTTATTTTATAAAACATTCAACCTTATATACGAACCGTGTTATTGTGTAAATTCATTTTAAAGCGTTGAAAGTAGTAGTAGTTGTCCTGTTCATCATCCATCACAATGTCAGCATACTTGTTTTCAGCCTCATATCCAAATGAGTCCAGCTCCTTTTTGTTGTTCAACAGTAGGCATGTTGGCGTTTTAAGGGACAAAAGAGCCCTTCCACCAGAATTCCAAGCTTGATTTGCATGTATTTTAAGAGGATCTGTTTTAAATTCATGTCTCATTGAAAATGCATAACCGGAATAAGTTGTACCAAAGTCTATAGCAGCCACCAAAAGATGATCTCCTTTCTTCTGCATTATTCTCTATTGTGATTAGGAAAACTGCAAAACAAGTATATTTACCTCATTTGAAAATAACTACTAGTAGATGGTCAACGGATCTTTGAAACAGCTCACGTTTACATCGGTATAATGTAACGATTAGCTTACTCAATTTTGTTCAATGGGGAAAAACCCGATTGTTTTATCATTCACAAATACTAGTAAGACATCTTTTTATTCAACCCAAGGACGTAATCGCAGATGCACTAATTATACAGATATTTTTTCTATCCATCTAATAATTCACTTAATTTTTAATGAATTTGACACCCATTCTATAGTATGAAAGGAATTTGAATGAAACGTTAGTTGTTATCTGAGACAAGTGTATATTTTTTCTTAATCGATTTATGAATAGTGAACAGCGGTATACTACTGTTTCTTTTATTTAAAACACTAATTTTGTATGTTAATGTCAGTCTTAATTGAATCCTAATGCACAATGAACTTGATGTTTCTGTATTGATTCTAATAAAAATGTTCATACTGTAAATTTTTACTGCAATTCATTGCAGATCATTCTGCTGTTGTTCATTCATTACATGTACGTAACGCGTGTGTTATGGCTGATATTAATCAATTTATAATTTTAGTAAAAATTACGATTTCTGTATTTTTTTTCCTGGTCAGAAATTTCTTTATCTACCTATATGGAGTTATTTTCTTTCAGAACCATAAATCATTCTTTTTCAAAATCAACCCGGACGATACCATGTTTCACTGAAATATGCTCCAAGGCATAAAATAATGACCTATGCCATTATTCTCCTTGATTAAAAATGCAATCTATAATTTACTTCAAAATTATATTCGTCTGATAGTTGCCGATTTTGGATTTTTTTTTTAAAGTTCAATCGATGATTGGTGTAAAAGAACTCGTCATTGCCCGCATTTTAATTTTAGAAACAAATAACGTGAAGTTTTGTTAATTTATCGCTATACAATACAGAAAAATTATCATATATGTGAGATGAATTTTAATGTAGACTTTCATAAAATAAGCCAAATTTAACATATTCGTGTGTAAGATTTTGAAAATTTAAATTCAGAACGATACACACTGAGAATAGAAAATCACACTGTGACCTACATCAGGAACATATATGTTAGATATACTGTTTCCAGCCTACATGTTTTTATATTCGTCTTCGTGTTAGTTCTTCACTTTTTAAAATTTATGTATACCTTCTCCTCTATTAAATGATCAACTAATACGATAGTCTTATATTGTATTGAATAACATTCATGTAACTCACAAAAGGGTCGGGTGGGGAGAGTATATAATTATATCCTGATTATCTGTTAAAAAAATGTATTGCTATTCAAAAGACAATCTTTCTGAATACTTCATACGATTCAATTTAAATTGTTGAAAAAATAACAACTTTTCCACAATAGAAATGTCATTACAAATAGAAAAAAAAACATACCCCCTCCCCCTTTTCTATAAACTAAATTGGTTAAATAAATTACTTACAATATGTCTTGTATTTGTCATACACCATCATCGGATGGTAACAATTATTTTTTATCTTTCTTCATGCAGTTACAGGAATATTTTTAGTTTATGTAAGATAATGATAATCCCTTTCTTCAGGGTTAAGTATGAGGCTGAGCGATAGCAAGTACTTATCATGAAGAAAGGGATTATCATTCTCTTACAAACTTAGAATATTGTAAAGTGCTCAAGGATAACATGAGCTCTTGCTTGGTTGTATTTAAACATTAGTTCCATTGTTATTGCAATGTTTGCAATTAAAGCACGACTTCCTTTATTAGCTCTTTTATTTATGGATAAATTGTAGTGGAAATATTAATGATTGTGATTTAGACATTAGTTGACACAACAGTACAATAAACTTGTAAGAAAAGTTTCTTGATTGTGAGTATGATTGTAAATCATATAAAATTTTAGCGAGGAATTATTTTTTTGCTTAATGTGCAGTTTAAATTCTTAAATTCAAAATTTGAATTACAACTAGATTTTATTTTAAAGTCGCTGTTAGAACAATTTTTTGCATAAGATGAAAGGACGCAAGACACCGCCCCTCTTTTATTGGAAACTTTTGGTTGATAATTTAAGGATTCATTGAAGCATAAATGGAGCGGGCCACCCTCAGTTTGTAGTTAGTGCACCTCCCCCTTTTATAAAAAACAAATTGAATTCGCTACTGCAGTTACTACTATTTTTTTTGTCAGCAAACTATTAAAATCTAATGCTTTTGAATTATATTCAAAGTTTAGCTAATTTCCTTTTTGCAATAATCTGAGATTTTAAAATAGTATATTTAGCTAAAAAGATTAATATATTTTTAAATCTTTTTTTGTCTTGCATTGTTTAAAAAAAAAGTTTTGTTTTAGTATAAATTTGAAGTTATTAATATTCTCGAATAACGTTTAAACTTCTTATTAATTCAATTTAATTGTTTGTTTCAAAATTTACCTTTTAGTCAGAATTCATCAAAAAAGTATTTCAAGCTGATAAATGTGCTTTGGGGCATTTGTAACTCATTTATATAAACTATTTTGGTTTGAACTGTAAAAAGGCCTAAACAAAAGGTTAATCCTTTACTAAGAATATGATTTCATTCATTCTTCACAATTAAGAAACACCAAATCCTACAATTTCATTGGACGAGAGCACTTTGCTATATTCTAATTGTGTATGGATAATAATTTAAAAGGTTTATATAATAATTTAGATTAATTAGTGAGTTTTATTTTTGCATTGTATTTATATTTAGAAACAGGTCGCTATGACAATTATCCTAGAGACAATCGTATTTGTAGATGTTGTAAAATGAATAATATTGAAGATGAATATCATTTTGTGTTGATTTGTCCTGCATATAGAACACTTATATGTAATTTTTTGCCAAAGTATTATTGTTCATGGCCAAATACACGAAAGCTATTTTTTACAAGCTGGGTCAAAAAGCTTAACTAAAAAACTATGTAATTATCTTAAAGCTGCATGAAACTAAGATTGCAAATTATCAGTTAATATGTTATTCATGTTATTATAAGTTATCTCTGCATTATCTAATTTATTTAATTGTTCTCTGTATTCTATCATATTTGTCATATATGTATGTACCTTGTATTATGATAAAGCAATGCTGTTGCTAATGCAATAAAGATTCATTCATTCAATGAGCCGTAGGGCGTATCAAAACCTGAACGCACTAGAAAGGAATATCCCACTTTAGTGAGGTCGGTAAAATAGGATACTAAATTTTGCAAATCTTTATAGAAATTATTATTTTTGACGAAAAATATAATGATACATTTTCTGTATGTAAGTGTTCAAGTTTCAATGGTTTAGATATGAGCCAACTGCCACAAGTTTATCAGAAAATTATAAATACGTGGTCAGGATTCATTCAAAAGTTTGATACACCTTCAAATAAAAGTGATATTTTAAATACAAGAATATTTGGAAATTCTTCTATTCGTTTCCAAAATAAACCACTGTTTTACTCTACTTTTTTAAAAAGCGATATCACAACTATCCAGGACATTTGGAATTCAGAAATCTACAGATTTTATTAGCTGTAATGAAATTTATAAGAAGCTGATTGATCGAAGAAATTGTATTTCCAAATTTTCAAATTTAAACAGGCCATTACTTAAGATTTCGTGCATTTTTTTTAAGTCTTGCGGAAACCAGAATTTGCATTATGAAAGTAAATTGAAGATATCAAATGACCTTGAATATATTCGTAATGTTTTAAATAAAGATTTATCTTCAAAATGTCAAATTAAGTGGGAGGAAATATTTGGAACAAATATACCTTGGGAAAATATGTGGTTGGGATTAAA
Source organism: Mytilus trossulus (assembly GCF_036588685.1). NCBI lineage: Eukaryota > Metazoa > Mollusca > Bivalvia > Mytilida > Mytilidae > Mytilus > Mytilus trossulus. Next base: position 23,051,656 of record NC_086379.1, read on the forward strand.
ACATTGGAAAATTGAAAATAAAGTAATTGAATTTCAAAGGAGATCCATGCACAATATTTTATATACTGAAGAAAGATTAAAAAAACGAAGATATCAAATGGAAAATGCCACATTGTCAAAATGACAGTAATATAGAAACCCTGCAACACTTATTCTTCAGTTGTAGTACAACACAGTTCATTAAAAAAAATCTCCAAGAAATACTAATGAAATCAAACATTGGAATAAATTATTCTTTTGTTGAAAATGACATTCTGTTAGGTAAAATCTCGGGAGAACTAAAATATGATAATTTTTTAAACATAATTATCATGTATTTTAAATGGACACTATGGAAAATAAGGAATTCAATAAAATTTAACAAAACGCCTAAAGCACCGCAAGATATTTATAAAATCTGGAAACAAAACTTGAAAAATAATCTCGAATTTGTTCTTCTTTTGAAAATCGTTAACATCATTGATAAGACAAAAATGGAATCGGTAATGATGAAAACTTAGACAGTAAATGTAGTATAAGCTTGAGTCAACGCGCATATCTTTTTATGGTTTATCGTGTAAGAATATCGATTTTATCAATTTATACAAACTTAAAAAGAAATGATAAAAAAGTATTAAACTATCATGTTTTTTTTGTAGTAAATGCACATCTTTTGTGTGGGTATCTTATTATTCACATGTACTTACTATTTTGAAATCATAGTATAGAACTGTTGGATGCTTTTAACATTATTTGAATATATTTTTTACACTAATTTGAAATCCAAGGTAAAAGGTGGACTACAATTTTATTACCTTATATTTCCCCTGGATATATGGTTCATTTTGTAAACAGGGACCCTTATCATGTTCCTGGACGACTAAGGTAATTGAAAAAGGAAATATTAAGGAATAAAACGTTTATATGTCTTAACAAAAAAATTTCTTTGACGGTATATAAGTCAGATAATGCATATCTCGGTGTGTTCTACGAAAAGAAAAACCTTCAAATATGCATTATCTATAACATAAATTTCCTATATTATTTGGAACAAGATCTGTATATAATGTACAACGTAGTGAGTTGCAACTATTAGAGGATATAACAGAAGGAATTGATATCAGCAGATTAAATATTTTAGATTACTTTCAGTTAAAATATTGTATTACAACAATTATTTTTGAATACAATATTTTTAAGCTTTTTAAGCCCTAGAAAGACCATTTAACTTGGCTATGATTATTTTTTGGGTTTCTTCAACTTTTATTTCATGAGTTGTATTTTTGTTCCAAAAGATGTCGCATAGATTTTTGATATATAAATGTATTATATCGTGCAGTTTATACGCTTTCAATACTGTTTTACCGAACAATTTTCCTTGTAAGTGTTGTCCTCTCGAACACCATGTTTTTTTAATCGATAAACTTATTTTCCAAATTGATCTTCACATCCACATACGTTGCAAATGATTTTGACTGAAACGATCAGAATACTCTATAAAAGAGTGATTATCATTTATGTATTTGATATGAATTTGTAACTGGTAAACCATTAGAGATAAAGATCTAAGGTCTTTCAATTTATCATAACAAGAGTGCACTCGCTGAAATGTCTCGCCTTCTTTACTTATCATTGATATTATGCTGATTGTCCTAAACTGTCACATAAACTTTACATTAACCAAGAAAAATTAAACATTGACCAATGAACCATTTAAAATTATTATATCTCATGGGAATTTAAAACTGTATTTATATAAAGTAAAGGAGATGTGTTATTATTGCCATTAAGACAGTCCAAATGAAGCGGATGTAAGCAAATAATTCATGAACAGTTTTGGAATCTGAATAAAGTACGGAAAAGAAGATAGACGCAATATTTTTTTTGTAAATTTTGTACGATTAAATCAGTAAAAATATGCATTCATTAAAAGTTTTTTTCTGGCTACGTAAAAAGTATTTTAAGCTTGACTTTGATTATGTATTAAATTTACATAGCGTAAAATTTAAAAAAATGTTTACAAAATGATGTCTCACAAATACATTTGATGCGCTGAATACATGAAATGAACAAAGACGAGAAACTTTTAATGCGTATCAATGTAACACATTTTGTAAACTTACACATGTTAACAGTTACTTATAACTTCAAATTTAAAGCACAGTTTCTCAAGCATTTGTGCACTTTCAAACAACAACAAACTCAACAACAAAAAAACACAACAAAAAACAACAACATTAATAAAAAAAAACTTATTAAGTAAGTAAATGGTTAATTATATTTTCAACACTTCAAGAAGTCAGTAAAACATAACTAAATCTCACAGGGCTTATAGGAACTAACTTAGACAGTATCAAATCGCAAACATATGTTAGTTTATCAAGAATACTAATGGTTAAAACAAATTTGAAAACGAGTGCTTCGTATCATGTATAATATGAGCAATTGGTTGAAACCTCGTTGCAAGTTCAATACATCGCCTACCATTGGTTGGATCTAAATTGCAATGACGTTGATTTTTTGACATTTCTACAGTTGCAGTTGGTCTTCACACTATAGAAATCGTATTGTAGAGAAACAATCGTCGAGATGGTTCATATATTAAATATGTGAAATTGTGCAAATCTTGATAACGACACTTAAAAGTCAATAGAATCTCACGAAATACACGTTTCATACAGATTTCCAAGTGAAAGGGTATAGGCATACATTTTGTTAAACATTACAACATAAAACGTATATCTTATCTGCTTACTTTACAAATTTAGAAATGAATTTCCAGAAAACCCCAATATGAATGATTATTTTAATATTTTACGAATGAACCGAAAGTAGATTAACTTACCGAATGCTGCAAAGATAAAGAAACAGGCAATTTTTAAAATTGTAAATATAGTAAAAAAAGCTTCCCGATGTAACAATAATATTCTTACCCGAAACTTAGGAGCTATAATAAATTTCAATGCAATATCTCTAACCGCTTTGTTTTCCAAAATGCCAGAAAACCCCAATATGAATGATTATTTTAATATTTTACGAATGAACCGAAAGTAGATTAACTTACCGAATGCTGCAAAGATAAAGAAACAGGCAATTTTTAAAATTGTAAATATAGTAAAAAAAGCTTCCCGATGTAACAATAATATTCTTACCCGAAACTTAGGAGCTATAATAAATTTCAATGCAACATCTCTAACCGCTTTGTTTTCCAAAATGCCAGAAAACCCCAATATGAATGATTATTTTAATATTTTACGAATGAACCGAAAGTAGATTAACTTACCAAATGCTGCAAAGATAAAGAAACAGGCAATTTTAAAATTGTAAATATAGTAAAAAAAGCTTCCCGATGTAACAATAATATTCTTACCCGAAACTTAGGAGCTATAATAAATGTCAATGCAATATCTCTAACCGCTTTGTTTTCCAAAATGCAAGAAATTCTTGGAACTGTTCATTCAACGAATACAAAATAAACTAGACCTTTAAAATCTATATGTGTGTGTACTAGTTAAAAGATCGCTTGAATGTTTAAGGATGTAAAGATAAACACTATAATGTGTTATTTTATTTTCATATCTCATACAAAATAAACTAGACCTTTAAAATCTATATGTGTGTGTACTTATTAAAAGCTCGCTTGAATGTTTAAGGATGTGAAGATAAACACTATAATGTGTTATTTTATTTTCATATCTCATACAGAATAATCTAGACCTTTAAAATATATGTTTGTATACTTATCCTAAAAAGTTCGCTTGGATGTTTTGGGATGTAAAGATGAAAACTTTAATGTGTTATTTCCATATCTCATCTCACCTCAAATGACAAGAGAAAATTATGAAAAATTATTATTAAGAACTTTAGAAACAACTGTAGCTAACAAATACTACTGTAGAAAATTCAGACGACAATATTTCTATTAAAACTAAACGACACCCTTAGCACTTGAAATAACAGACCAGGCAGAATCTAATTGTGAGCAAAAAAGGCCACATCGATAGGCTTATGTGTTGAATTTTATCAAAGAGTAATTTAGAAAGAACCTCTACTGTTGTAACGTATCATCCCGCTCGGATCAATGTAAGAACTGTTCTCGCCCAAGAAGAATAAATGAAGATTCTAACAGTATCCCATGTAAAATTAAATATGTTTTAAAGTGACAGTCAAAAACATGTCCGATAAAAACAGACAACACAGGAACAAAATATTAAAACGAGGTGAAGATAAATCCAGTATAACTCATTATAAAGTGTGTGTTTTCATAATTTGTATTAAAAAATTTCATAGATTGTAGACACCAGTGTTCTCTTTCAATGTAGGTACAAAAACGTACAGGCTGCTTATATAAGTATCTATGTGGATTTAAAATAAAAAAAATGAAACGCAATTTTGCGGGAATAACAAAACAATGCGAAGAAATATATCTGTTGTTCTTATCTTGAGATGTCTGTTACAAACTACTGTGAACTGATAATTGTTTCTAATAATATATATGAGCCACTGTGGTAAACATCTAAATAAGATGGGAAATATATAAATTAGTTATAATTTTTCTATAAAATATATATATTGTTAGGGATTTAAATCAATATATGAATTTATGGGGGGGGGGGGACATCTTTACACAAATTTATGGGTTCAGATCCTAGCTCCCCCTTTTGCTAATATTATCAAAATAAACACGCAGCTATTTAGATATTTAAAAGTCTAAGTTAAAATGAGTAAGTTATATTTGTGAAAATATTTGTACTGCAATCAATTGATGAATTCGTTTTTTGAAATGACCACATGATTTTAATGAAATCTGATCGAAAACGAACTATCATTTCACAACTTCTTTTCATTATTTCGTCTTCATATATTAATTATTTTCATGAACTGTTGTCATGGAAGTGAAATAAAAATATTATTGTCCATTGAGTTTATTTTGTCATGTCAGGATTATAATGGTCTTGAAATAATTAGTAATGTTTAATTGTTACTTGAAGTAAGGGATTTAACTATCTTCCTTACTGATAAGATTTTTGTTCTCTCAGTTGACATAATTGTTACTTCATAAATTTACTTGTAGCAGAGACATTCATATACCACTTCCACCAAAAAGAAAACTTCGATAGCACAACGCACATGTCTGCTGTTTTGTTCACACATCGGTGTTTATAGAATGGAATTCTATGCGACTGCCATACAAGTGAGAGGTTTAACTAGCTATGAAACCAGGTTTAATCCACCATTTTCTGTATAAGAAATTGCCTATACCATATAAGGAATAAGATAGTTGCTATCCATTCGTTTGATGTGTTTGAGCTTTTGATTTTGATTTTTGATAACGGAGTTTCTGAATTATCCTCAGGAGTTCGGTATGTTTTGTTATTTACGTTTTGCTTCTATAAATGATAAATGTATGTCATGTGTTGATACTATTTGTCAAAAAGTCCCACTTCTTAAAAATCCTAAATCTTTAAAAATGGTTATGAGAATTTGTCAAACCAATTGCAACTCTCCCAAATGTCAACAATGATAACAAAATAAAGGTAATTAATAGACGACCACCGACGAATCTATTTTTATAGACTGTTGTTCTAATAGTAGTTGACATGCTTTAGTATTCTGTATTATCCAAAATGTAAATCGCCTGACTTATGCATTTTCCGGTCAGATATTATTTTGAGATATACCTTTTAAATCATATAAACTTTTGTAAAGTGTTACGCGTGTTGATATACAAGACAATTAACAGGTGTATATCTCGAAATCGTCCTTAGGTTAATAAGCTTTAGATAAATTTAACAGTGACTGTAAAAAAAACCAACAACCTTATTTAGTAACAATATATATCTGATATTATAAAGAAAAAAGGCAATAATAGTGTCTTTTGAATGGCTGATATATCCCGAAATTGATGACGAGTTTTCATATCAAAATTATTATGTATTTGATATTCTCTTGATTGTAATATTTGAAATAATAAATTATTCAATTATACTTAACCATTCACATATTAAAAATCGTCATTATAACCTAATTGGTCCGGTTAAAACTATCACCGAGGAGACAACTTTAAAGAAACGAGACTTTTTTATTAAGGCTTTTAATGACCTACTTCATTAAAAATACATGTATAACAAAAACTTTAAATTATCTTGTTCTCAGAACTGTTTATATAGAACAGAGATATTGATCCAGACCAATGGTTTTGTTTTGTTTTTGAATTGCTAAGCACTTTATAGAGATATATGCACGTCCTGATATTATATTTAGATTAAGATTTCATAATATAAAAAAGGTAAGTTCAAAATTCATTTTAATTGTTTTTACTTCAAGGTTAATTATCGTTTCTTAACAAAAGTTTCAGTAAAATTTGAATTTAAATATCTGTAAAATTTAGAATTTAGGACAAGGACAGTTTCAACTCTTGAACACCATTTGTCAAATAATGTAGACATAAACAAGAATGAAGATTTTGATATAGCCGGGTTAGTGTTAGCACTTATTTATACTCCGTCTGCAAATAAAATCAACATTTCAGGTGCAGAACGGGGGTGGGATTGGTTAGCATTCTTGAATATTTATGAGAACGAAAATGAAACCAAAGTCCAAGGACAATATAAACATTACGATGTGAACGATTGTAGTTATATACGTTACCAATATTAACAATACAATGGGTAGGATAAGATTTTAAAGGTAGGCTATGTATAACATGTCTACCGGTACACCTTTTATAGTTTATGTGGCTATATTTAGACCGAAGTACGCAAATGTTACTTGGCCATTTACTTGGCCTTGAGGTAAGAAGTCTACTTTCGATATTTCATTAACATCATTGATATTGCATTCGATCAATTTATAGTAAAGCAAATTAAAATATCAATATAAAACTTTTGATTGGTAGGTTTAGTATGTTTTAACAATGAATTATTTAGTGAGGTTCCTAGATGTTATGTACCTAGAAAATACGTGTGTGTACTGGTTTTGTTTGCAGATTATGAAAATGTAATTTGACATGATATACCTGTTATAATGACCCCAAGTGTATCCGTTTGTCCTCCGTCTTTTATCATGATTTGACGTTTAATATGGAGAGTTTGTAACACGTGATGTAAATTAAACAATGTCCTGCTACCAGATGAGAAATGTAACGACAGTTTATCCGTCCGGTCTTGACCACATGCATTGTCCTTTTATTTAATAAACTGAATATCTAATTCCCGAAATGTTACCTTCGTGTTACTAGTCTTCAGTAAAGTTGGGTACTCTCAGATCTGTACTTTGTGTTTTGAGTGTTTGTATTAGTGTTTTGTAACGTGTTGATGGGTAAGGGACTCTAACACTTATTTTTTATAGTATGTTGTGCTGTGGCACAATTGTCCTGTGTAAGTGGATGGTTGGGAGCCCGCCAACGTTGCATTTACCTGTTCCAAATAATGAGCCTGTAATTCTGTAATTGTTGTTTTTTGCTGTGTATTATATTTCTTTTTCGTTTATTGTTTTGTATATATTTCAGGCCCTTAGTTTCCTAGTTTTGCGGTTTTCTTTTGTCATCTCAGGGCATTATAGCTTGATATGCGGTTTTGGTCTTTTCTTTTTCAATAGCCTATAATTCGTATATTACTTCTGTCTTATTTGGAATCTGGTGGAGAGTAGTCTGAATGGTTATCTTACCACATTTTCACATTTTCTTATTTCTATCTTCATGGAGATCTGTGATCACCTCTCCATCTAAAAAGAAAAAGCAAGGCCGCCCTAACATAAAAAGGTAACAAAACAAGAAAACACGATTTGACGTCAAGCCCAAATTGATAAACAAACATGGGAAACAACCTTGAAAAAAGAATATACCGAAATAATCATTAGTTTTCTACCATCGAGGTTAGTAAGACTTAAACAGATTGCAGTTGATAAATCTTATGTTCGTTGCAACTATCTCTGCAATATATAATCTAGGATGGAAGGGTCTTCATTTCTGTATACTTCAATGTGATAGGACCGTTTTGTACATTGTTCATTTTCTAATACCTTGTTATTCTCGATTCTTTACATTTTAACACCCCATTTGTTATCTATTCTTAATATTTTTCGGCCAAATATTATATTTTTCTGCTTGTCTATATTAATCTACTTTTGTTTTTGTTGTTCTCTGTTATTGCTCATTGTTCTCTATATTATAAATCCCACTCATATCCCATGCTATCTAGGCCGTTTAATTTGTTTGGTTTTCAAACGTTAACATTTATGCTTCCCAAATGTATATACTCGAGTGTGTCGTATGATGACGAATAAAGAGAGATGTAAGGTATACGCATATTCGAACATGCTCAACCAAATTATGATTGTGTCTGTAATACTTTCGAATTAAACCACTCGGAAACTCAAGCTTTGAAATTTTGTATCAATTAGGAGCTACATGTATATCTCCATGTCCATGCGCTGCTGGATATTGCTGAGCTTTTTTTTGGGCCCTTCATAGCTTGCTGTTCTGTGTGAGCCAAGGGTCCGTGTTGAAGACTGTACCTTGATCTATAATGGTTTACTTGGATGGAGAGTTGACTCATTGGCACTCATACCATATCCTCCTATATCTTTAAATGGAAATATAAAAGTAAGTAATTCGGAAATTTTTTTGGGGTCATAAACATACAGTATATATATAAAAGCCAAAGTATTTGCATAACTTTAATTGGTTGACGTGTCACACAATGTATGAAATGTGCAAAATACATCAGTTACGAACATTTATATTGACAATGCAGATTCACTATGTAATTTTCCCTCCTTTTAGTTTTTTTAGGTGGCAATTATTTGAATAAACATGTGGGTGTGTCTCAACTGTCACGAATACAATGACCCTAATAAAGAAAAGTGTGGAAAATGTGAAAATCCTAGGCAATAAAAGGAAAAACCAAAAGGTAACATTAGAACAAACATATCTATTGTTGGAGTCAAGCTAAATAACTAACGAAAACATCTTCGATGCTCATGTATGAGTATGATGCACACATATTGTATGGATGCATCTTCATAACAAACTAAACCTAAGTTAACAATTTGCAATTTATTTTTAAAATCTTTAGAAAACTGTTAAAACGAATCTGCGTTAACACCGAAATTGTAGTGCTAAATTTCTTTTTTGTGTGTTTAATTTGTATTTTCCATGATGGTGTTAAGTCGTCATTCGTTTTGATAAAAAAGGTAAAAACAAACCTCTTTGTGACGGTCTAACAGTTATTGTTTTATTTGCTGTCAAATCAGTTTCATTCCCCCTTTTTGACGGTCAAAACATTAAATAGACCTGTTCAGACATGCAACCAGAAATGTAAAGAGAGAGGTCTTTGGAACTTTTCTATTCAATGTTGAAATGTGCGTAGGAAGTTTGAACTTTTTGCTGACATTCCATGACATTGGATGATCGTAAATGCTCAAAATTGCAATTATTATAAGATAGTTTTAAATGAAAACCTGCAATGATACTTATTAAAAGCAGAATAAGTACAATTAGTAATTTTAAATGTTAATAAATAATTAAAACAAGTCTGTTTGTATAAATATTGTAATCTAATCTTTTCAGGCAAACATGAACACAAAAATGCCAATGTTTTGTTTAATCGGAAAACAATGTACACAAGAGGAAACGCTAAAGGATGGCAGAAAGGTATGAATAATTAGTATAAAATCCACCTCTCGAAACGACAATTAATAGAGTCCCTGTTTTGCGCAGTTTTATGAAATGCCTAATATTCAAAAGCTCTGTATTTCATTTTATCAAATAAAATTAATGATAAATATATTGATTCTGCGTATTGTTTTATATCTACAAATCTCTCTCTTGTTCCGGCAGCAATAAATTACCAAAATACAAATTACTTGAAATATACCGCTTAAATTGCTCAAAATTAGAAAGCCTAGAATAAACCCACTTTTTTTTTTAAATATTATGAATCACTATTTAATTTTTTATGATTTACGTTTTGACTACACTTGTATAGTTTACTAAACATGAAGACATCAGATAGAGACGCTTCTCACATTTTGCTGGGTTTTTTTTAACAGCTATTAAGCCCGGATACGAACGACAAAGTGTTGTTGGAAGACTGGAGGAAAGATCTTTATCTCCAAGTAAGAATGGTAGAATAATAGCTTTAATGTTTGTTTAAACATATTTATTTATAGTGGATTGGGAAACAAGTTATTGCAACTTATATTAATCTCTTTCCACTTTGCATGTGCAGCCTTGTAGCGGCATTAGCCTACTCTTTTTCGAAATCTACATGGGTGTCTTTTATGTGCAAGAGATATGGCTCTCTCTTAACACGGGTCATTTGTCCGCAGAATGGCAAGTACAGAGGCTAAACCATTACTGTTATCATAAATCAAATAAATATTACGTCAACTGCAAAATATCTAGAATACAATCTGTTTGATTTAGATATTTCAATTTTGAATTAATTTTCGTTTTGTCTACATGTGAAATTTTAAATTAATATATAATTTTGTAACAAAGAGATGACTTTCATGAAAATTAAAGGAAAAAGATAAAGAGTATGTCCATCTCAAATTAAGTCGATTTTTTTTATCAGCAATTCAGCCAGGATTACAACGAAAACGTGTTGTTGGAAGACTGGAGGCAACATCCTTAGCTCCAAGTAAGAATCATAAAAAAAGTAAATACAATTAGATTTAATGTTTTAATGTCTGCATCTTCAAACTCCGAAATAAAAAACAAAAACACATTTGGAAATAGAAAGTAAATAGAAAAGTGGCGCAACAGATAACAATTCTAACTATTCTTCACAAATAAGTGCAATATAATGTAGCAAATGTCTGGATGAAAAATCTGTTGTTAGTCCAATTTGTGTTGTTATGTAAACTATATTGTCCAATTGAATCTTTCGTTTTTATTTGTCCACGGAAAGTAAAATATAAAGATGAAAACGTTATAACAGTCCATTATCACATCATTACGACGTCAACTGCAAACTTACAACAACTTAGGATTCAAATATCAAGATTAAATTATTTGATTAAAATAATAAGAATGAAATTCTGCGATTAAAATTTAGTTTATGATATTTCAATTTCTAATTCGATTTTCGTTTTGCCTACATGTGTTAAACTAATTTCATCAAAATGGCCCATTATTTTGTCACATAGAGATGACTTTCATCAAGAAAATTTAACGT